>NC_064634.1:171346765-171678432 GCF_023864275.1 Schistocerca cancellata
GTGGGCTTATTGGTAGTTGGGAGCTCCAATGTTAGGCGCGTAATGGGGCCCCTTAGGGATATGGCGGCTAAGGAGGGGAAGAAATCCAGTGTGCACTCCTTGTGCATTCCGGGTGGAGTCATTCCTGATGCGGAAAGGGTCCTTCCGGATGCCATGAAGAGCACAGGGTGCAGCCAGCTGCAGGTGGTGTCATATGTCGGCACTAATGACGTGTGTCGCTTTGGATCTGAGTAAATTCTCTCTGGATTCCAGCGGCTATCTGATTTGGTGAAGGCTGCCGGTCTTGCTTACGAGATGAAGGCAGAGCTCACCATCTGCAGCATCGTTGACAGAACCGACTGCGGACTTTGGTGCAGAGCCGGGTGGAGGGTCTGAATCAGAGGCGCAGACGGTTTTGCGACCGTGTTGGCTGCAGATTCCTTGACTTGCACCATAGGGTGGTGGGGTTTCGGCTTCCGCTGAATAGGTCAGGAGTTCACTACACTCAGCTGGCGGCTACACGGGTAGCGGAGGCTGTGTGGCGTCGACTAGCGGTTTTCTAGGTTAGAAGGCCTCGGGAAAGTACTGGGTGGGCTGCAATCTCAAAGGGTGCATGGCAAATACAGGACGTGCTTGGATCAAGGGACAGTCGGAATTGTAGTTGTAAATTGTAGTAGTTATGCTGGGAAAGCCCCTGAGCTACAAGCGCTAATAGAAAGCACAGAAGCTGAAATCGATATAGGTACAGAAAGCTGGCTAAAGCCTGAAATAAGTTCTGCAGAAATTTTTACGAAATCTCAAACGGTGTTGAGGAAAGATAGATTAGGCAGAATTGGTGGTGGAGTGTTTGTGTCTGTCAGTAGTGGTTTATCTTGTAGTGAAGTCGAAGTAGATACTCCGTGCGAATTGGTATGGGTGGAGGTTATACTTAACAGCCGAACTAGGTTAATAATTGGCTCCTTCTACCGACCCCCAGACTCCGATGATATAGTTGCTGAACAGTTCAGAGAAAATTTGAGTCTCGTAACAAATAAATATCACACTCATACGGTTATAGTTGGTGGGGACTTCAACCTTCCCTCGATATGTTGGCAAAAATACTTGTTCAAAGCCGGTGGTAGGCAGAAAACATCTTCCGAGGTTGTCCTAAATGCTTTCTCCGGAAATTATTTCGAGCAGTTAGTCCACGAACCCACGCGAATTGTAAACGGTTGCGAAAACACACTTGACCTCTTAGCCACAAACAATCCAGAGCTAATAGAGAGCATCATGACTGACACAGGGATTAGTGATCACAGGGTCGTTGTAGCTAGGCTCAATACCGTTTCTTCCAAATCCACCAGAAACAAACGCAAAATAATTCTATTTAAAAAAGCCGATAAATTGTCACTAGAAGCCTTCCTAAGAGACAATCTCCATTCCTTCCGAACTGACTATGCAAATGTAGACGAGATGTGGCAAAAAATTCAAAGATATAGTAGCAACAGCAATTGAGAGATTCATACCTCATAAATTGGAAAGATATGGAACTGATCCCCCATGGTACACAAATCAGGTCCGAACGCTGTTGCAAAGGCAACGGAAAAAGCATACGAAGTTCAGAAGAACGCGAAATCCCGAAGATTGGCTAAATTTTACAGACGCGTGAAATTTGGCACGGACTTCAATGCGAGATGCCTTTAATAGGTTCCACAACGAAACATTGTCTCGAAATTTGGTAGAAAATCCGAAGAAATTCTGGTCGTATGTAAAGTACACAAGCGGCAAGACGCAGTCAATACCTTCGCTGCGCGGTGCCGAAGGTACTGTTACCGACGACTGTGCCGCTAAAGCGGAGTTATTGAACGCAGTTTTCCGAAATTCCTTCACCAGGGAAGACGAATGGAATATTCCAGAATTTGAAACACGAACAGCTGCTAGCTTGAGTTTCTTAGAAGTAGATACCTTAGGGGTTGCGAAGCAACTCAAATCGCTTGATATGGGCAAGTCTTCAGGTCCAGATTGTATAACGATTAGGTTCCTTTCAGATTACGCTGATACAATAACTCTCTAAATAGCAATCATATACAACCGCTCCCTCACCGATAGATCTCTACCCACAGATTGGAAAATTGCGCAGGTCTTGCCAGTGTTTAAGAAGGGTAGTAGGAGTAATCCATCGAACTACAGACCTATATCATTGACGTCGGTTTGCAGTAGGGTTTTGGAGCATATACTGTATTCAAAAATGATGAATCACCTCGAAGGGAACGATCTATTGATACGTAATCAGCATGGTTTCAGAAAACATCGTTCTTGTGCAACGCAGCTAGCTCTATATTCACACGAAGTAATGGCCGCTATCGACATGGGATCTCAGGTTGATTCCGTATTTCTGGATTTCCGGAAGGCTTTTGACACCGTTCCTCACAAGCGACTTCTAATCAAGCTACGGGCCTATGGGGTATCGTCTCAGTTGTGCGACTGGATTCGTGATTTCCTGTCAGGAAGGTCGCAGTTCGTAGTAATAGACGGCAAATTATCGAGTAAAACTGAAGTGATATCAGGTGTTCCCCAGGGAAGCGTCCTGGAACCTCTGCTGTTCCTGATCTATATAAATGACCTGGGTGACAATCTGAGCAGTTCTCTTAGGTTGTTCGCAGATGATGCTGTAATTTACCGTCTAGTAAGGTCAACCGAAGACCAGTATCAGTTGCAAAGCGATTTAGAAAAGATTGCTGTATGGTGTGGCAGGTGGCAGTTGACGCTAAATAACGACAAGTGTGAGGTGATCCACATGTTCCAAAATAAATCCTTTGGAATTCGATTACTTGATAAATAGTTCAATTCTCAAGGCTGTCAATTCAACTAAGTACCTGAGTGTTAAAATTACGAACAACTTCAGTTGGAAAGACCACATAGACAATATCGTGGGGAAGGCGAGCCAAAGGTTGCGTTTCATTGGCAGGACACTTAGAAGATGTAACAAGTCCACTAAAGAGACAGCTTACACTATACCCGTTCGTCCTCTGTTAGAATATTGCTGCGCGGTGTGGGATCCTTACCAGGTGGGATTGACGGAGGACATCGAAAGGGTGCAAAAAAGGGCAGCTCGTTTTGTATTATCACGTAATAGGGGAGAGAGTGTGGCAGATATGATATGCGAGTTGGGATGGAAGTCATTAAAGCAAAGACGTTTTTCGTCGCGGCGAGATCTATTTACGAAATTTCAGTCACCAACTTTTCTTCCGAATGCGAAAATATTTTGTTGAGCCCAACCTACATAGGTAGGAACGATCATCAAAATAAAATAAGAGAAATCAGAGCTCGAACAGAAAGGTTTAGGTGTTCGTTTTTCCCGCTCGCTGTTCGGGCGTGGAATGGTAGAGAGATAGTATGATTATGGTTCGATGAACCCTCTGCCAAGCACTTAAATGTGAATTGCAGAGTAGTCATGTAGATGTAGATGTAGATGTTCACTGACAGAGACCGCCGACAGTTGAAAGGCGTCGTAAGGTGGTCAGTGAAGTGAAGTGGAAGGAAGACAAGGATTTCTGGTCAGATGAGTATCGGGTAATATCAACAGCAGCAGAAAATGGTATAACAGGTGTAGGATTCGTTATGAATAGGATGGTAGGGCAGAGGGTGTGTTACTGTGAACAGTTCAGTGACCGGATTGTTCTAATCAGAATCGACAGCAGACCAACACCGACAACGGTAGTTCAGGTATACATGCCGACGTCGCAAGCTGGAGATGAACAGATAGAGAAAGTGTATGAGGATATTGAAAGGGTAATGCTGTATGTAAAGGGGGACGAAAATCTAATAGTCATGGCCGACTGGAATGCAGTTGTAGGGGAAGGAGTAGAAGAAAAGGTTACAGGAGAATATGTGCTTGGGACAAGGAATGAAAGAGGAGAAAGACTAAGTGAGTTCTGTAACACGTTTCAGCTAGTAATAGCGAATACCCTGTTCAAGAATCACAAGAGGGGGAGTATGATGTATCATGCAGCGTAACTTGCTGTGACAGTGCGAGAGAGAGACAAAGATATTGTTTATTACTCTGTGGCGGTCAGCGCTCACATAATTATTCTTAGGATATAGAATTTTTTTGTTCTTGTTAAGAATAATTTTAGGGGAGGAGAGCCATTCTTGTGATGTAAAAAAAATCGACGCCATTGCGAGTTTTTGATTCACATTGTAAAATATAAGTGCATATGGAAGGAAATCAGTTAATATAACAATAAAATATTGTTCATTTCAAGAAGGTACGTCTTATTATACACCCAGCGATATACTGCTATTGTGATTTACTAATAAACACCAGCTGAGAACAGTTCCGACGAGAGCGTTCAGTTCTAGTGAAATAGTTCGATGTTTTCTTCGGAAAAGAAGTCACTTCATGGAGCATTCAAATCCACAATAGTAACTGGACATTTCTCAGAACTGAAAGCAATCTGATTGCTATGCAACAGAGCCCCGAAGAATATTTCTCCGTACTTTGGTTAGTTCGATGTTTTCTTCGGAAAAGAAGTCACTTCATGGATCATTCAAATCCACAATAGTAACTGGACATTTCTCAGAACTGAAAGCAATCTGATTGCTATGCAACAGAGCCCCGAAGAATATTTCTCCGTACTTTGGTTACCACTTTCAGCTCAACACGGTATCTGCAGCATCTGGAGCAGATTTCTACAACAGCGGAAGCGTGTAGTCGCTATCAGTTTCACACACCGCCCTGTGTACGCTGTATGTATTTACCCACAACAGTGAACATACAGTTACTCACACACATAGAAAGACAATACTAGGTGGTGTGGGGAAACATTTCAGTATAAAGGCCCTGTAGAGCTAAACAGTAATTAGCCTAGTAAGAAAGGAGTCTTTATAGATGTCTACCGTTAGACAGGACACGATCCTGATACAACACTCATAGTGAACCTGCAATATAAATATGTTAGTAATTTAGTAATTAATGTTTCATTGTGTGTATATATGTCTAGTTTTATAGAGTAACTACATTATGGTCCTTTGTATGTTTCATGCTAACTGAACGTGCGGGAGTATCTTGTGAAGAGAACGAGTGCGCCGTCCCAGCAGCCGAGCAGAAACTTCAAAAAGGTCAGAACATTTGAATTACTAGCTTTCTTGAGTATTTATGCATTGTAGTGACCTTTCATGTATTGATTTTCTAAGTATAAATAGTGTTGCTATATTACTTTTACTAGAATTCCAGTATTTCAGTAGATATAGTAAGACAATATTTTATGTGTTATCTATGTACTGTTTTTGTGTCACATTGTAAAGTGTACATTAACAGCATTAGGACATTAACGTTTTTTGCGTGTGTAAAAGTTTAATAGTCACTTTTGTAGGACTTATTTAGAGGAGAAACTGTCAATTGCTCATTTACATGGTGATAACTAGATCTATGTTCAAAGCCAATAAGCAAGCACGCATCACAGTGCCACAAAATGAATTAAATAGTGTGAATGCGTCGTCAACTAGTGCCACAGAATTTAATACCGACGTAGTTAGCGATATGTCGATTACGGCTGAGCAACCAGCAATAATTAATGCGCTCACGCCGTCGACACAAACGGTTGCTAGTTCCGACATTCATATGTCGAAAGAAGCCAAGAGAAATATGCAGCAACCAACAAACAACATGAATTTCATCTCTGACACAGACGCGTGCGAAAACGAAATGACTGTACCGAAAATTGTGTCGGTACAATCCTCATTAAGCCCAGTGCAATCGCCAATTGCTGAGAATACCGATTTGTTATCCCAGCTGATGTCAAGTTTGACTGTCATAACACAAAGGAAACCACGCAATCCACGTTTGCAAACGACATGAATCGTAGATTCCAGGCATTGGAAACTACGCAATCCACGTTTGCAAACGACATGAATCGTAGATTCCAGGCATTGGAAACTACGCAATCCACTTTTGCAAATGACATGAAGCGTAGATTCCAAGTATTGGAGAGTGCGCAATTTAATTTGGCTCAGGAGCAATCTAATAAACTAAAAGAAATAAATGATAAGATTACTGAAAAATTCCAGAGTTAGGAAAGAAAGCAGAGTCACTTATTTACCAGTCAGGCACAACTCATAGTTACACAAGAACAACAGTATCAGGAATTAACAAACAAATACAAAGACTCTGGTATGATTTTTTTTCTTAGTAATTTAATTGAAAGCTTTGTTGCTTTGGTAAAAAATAAAATTGGTTCTTTTTGTCATGACAGAATAAATTACTATTAATCACACCAGATTTGTCGGAGAACAGCAGCAACATGTGTAATTGATCCAGCTTTAAGAAATTCTATTACCTTTTAGCGGAAAATTCGTGCGGTACTCTCCGACGTTAGAAAAGTCGTGGTGTTCCGTTCGGAGCAGGAGGCGGCTGTCTTTTCTCATTCTCGATATCGAAAATTACTAAAAAAATGAACAGAAATTTTTTTCCGGAGGAAGGTCGCGCGGAGAAAACAGACAGAAGTTACATGAAAGAAACCTAAGGGACCAACTAATTGGATTTGTACGAACATATAAACGGAACTGAAAGAACTTGGAATAAATACTATAACGATGTCGTCACGACAGCCTCCTGTTCCGACAGAACACACGCTGGATCATAAGCTGCATAAATCTTTTAAACAGAAAAGATTATCACAAGTATAATTAATGAAAATAAGGTTGAGAGATTTTCTTTGAAATTAAATAAACTTCAAGGCTTCAAGTATTATATTATGAAACGGAAACTTACATTAACATGGCCACCCATTGTGGCGGTGGAGCGCATTTTCATGATATACATTCTCGCTTGTTTGTGGCTACATATATGTTTAATCACTTAAACTCTTAAAGTTACAATAAAATGATTATATCAGTATGGAGCACAATACTTTTGCGTCCGACTCGCAACACATTCACAGAAGAACAGCTAGAGAGCGGCGCGGCTCCCTGCAGAAGTAAAAATTGGCAATTGTTATTTTGAAACATAGGTGCATCGCTTTTTTACTGATCGATAGCAGCGTATAACAGTTTATAGCTATCGTGATATTCTGCGCTTTTCAGGAGCGCGGCAAAGATATCTGGTTACAACATTCATTGGTATATGTTAAAAGTTCGCACATACTGACGCGAATACAGAAAAAAAACTTTTACATGTTAAAAATCGCAGTGATAGAGGCTGTAATGTCACAATGCCTCCCATGTGAGGCATGATGATTCCGGAAGGATCATCTGGACTCACATGTAGTTACAAGACATTACTGTGTTTTATCATCTGTGTACTTTCGTTCTAACATAAAATTGGAATGAGTTTGTCATCTAGTTATTTTATGCTTCCAGTACAGTTATGAAAACAAATAAAGTCTTTCAGTGTCTTTTGTGCACTTTGGCACTTCTCTCAGTTCATTGTAAGGTGTCCTTGCACTGTTATCTTAATTGCTGTTACTGTGAAACAAAATATGACAAAAAACAATCTTAAGTCTAACACACACAAAGATAAATGAATAATACTCTATATAGAAAACAAAACATGTCAGTAGACAAACATACACAGATACATTGAAATAATTACTTAAACAGTCCTCTAAAATTGTCTGTGACCTGTTTGGTCTCGTAATGTTTTTTTTACCCGTTTCATTAGATTCTTTTAGAATGTCGTTGTTAATCAGGACGTTTCACTTGACACTACACTGTACACTTTTGTCACGCGCTCACTTAACCGGAGTCTGGAACGTCTATTCTCGTTTGGTGAGCGGCGTCGTCCGAGAGGTCACGACCCTGGGTAGCGTCTTTTTTGTGTTCGCTCGTGTTGCCTCTCTAGTGTCTCGCATCAAGCGTCAGGTCGTTTACATGCAAATAAACAAAAAGAAACCTGTGTTAGGTTCGTGCTATAATCTAGACTTACAGGTAAAGGTTTTATAGGATTCTGGACAGGATTGATAACCTTCCCTTCCAGTTAACGTTTCAGTGCTCAGTAATGCCTTGTCTTTATTTAACTATCTATCGCAAAATATCCGACGTGACTGATTAAATGGAAATTAATTTGAAGCTAAGACTTCTCTTTTTACAGAATAAATAAAGTTCATAATTAAGTTTCACTGTGATAGCTTTAGCAATGTCTCTTGCGTAGTTGTGAGACGGAAAACATTCTAAGGTTAATGACACGCCACCACAGCGCGCGCGTCGGTTGTGTTTCAAATGTTAATTGTTGAGTCCAACTGCAAGCAGCTCCGCGCTGTTGCCGGTTACTAGTCCAGTGCAACACGCGCTCGTGTATGCTCGTATGAAGTTTAACGTGTGTCACTCGCGCTCTGCTAAAATGAGAACACGCGGAAAACACACGTCTAGTGTCCTTTCTCCATCGTCGATCGGCGTATCGAAAACTTGGGTAGAAAATACCACCGTCTGTTTCGAGGATTTCACACGACAGTCCCTGCGACCTGCCATGCTGCTTACACACAGGTCAGTGAAGCCAACGTTTTACATGTAGTTTGCAAAATGCTTTGCTGTGATCGCTGTCACTACCTGCACTTGCGTGTACACATGTCACTGCACACGTATTTTGTACACTTTACCACTCGCATTTTGTTCAGAACGTCTTAGAGTGTCTGCAAATTCACATCTCCCATCTCACATTGCGATTTCAAAGTTCACAGTTCAAGTTACTCACAGGTAAATACATTACAAGATTAACAATGTCTATAAATTACATACATACATATATACATACATTTCTTAAGTTTGCTTACAGTCACAAAATTCTGTTAACCTTTTCAGTCACGCCACGCCGGATCAGCGTATTGAATACCACTACTTGTGCATCAAGGCACGATTATTTCGGTTATTCTCTCTCCCTTTTACAAAGGTGAAATTTTTCTTAAAACAAATCTTTTAAGCAGCTTGTTATTTCGTTTCTCTTCAAAATTTAGTGTCACTGTTTATGTAGAGCACAGATTGAACAAATTCTGTCTCTACTGGTCGAGCATACTCATGCGTTTCTCTCCGGAAGATTCATGCTTCATAAAGTTACTGGCTACAAGTACTACTCGCGGAATGTATTATAATCTCTCAACATTGCTACTCGCGATACGCGATTAGAACAAAACTTTCGCTAACGGATCTCTCCCACAAATTTCGTTTCCACTTCAACCGTCTAAAGAGCACTGAGATGAGCCTGTCAAATTCTAATCCTCACTTTTTTTTTAATGGGATAGGATGGGGAAGTGGAAGAGGAGAGGATCAAATACGAACATAAATACACTATATACACCTACAAATTCTAGCACAACTACACTAGGATATTTTTGCGACCTTAGATGAATGACAGGCGTCACGTGTGCCTTCAAATGGCTATTCTTTAATCTAATATCAGATCTTAGTTTTATTATTATAATGTGAGTCATATCTGGTGACAGCTTTCTAGTTTCTCACGCTTCCTTCTGGGCGATTGTCGGGCTTGGCTGTGAAATAGCTAATTACTTTAGTGCATCTTACATGTTTAAAGCAGAAACGTTTACCATCAGGAATACTTCAGACTTGTCAGTACGACGTATATGTTTCCATGTAGTGGCACTCTCGACTACATGACCTAACAGCTGTTGTAAAACAGAATAAAGGAAATGCTTTGTTGCTTAGCTATTAAATCTTATGAGGCTTACTGTTCGTAGATGATACTTTGAATCTGAGATTGAATCTCCTGAAAACTATCAAATACTACGTGATATCCTCTCTCTCTCTCTGTTATTTACAGCTTTTGACAGTTCAAACACTTGGCTGTTCAATTCTAAAGATCGCGTTAACAAAAGGTATAGTTCATGGCGGTGTTACAATAACGCACAGTTTACACGCAATAGGCTGTACTCTGTACACTTAAAGACTAACATTCCATCTTGAGGGCTGAAAAAGAAATTGCTTAACCTAATATTTCACATACATATATATTCATTGGAGTTGGAAGGTGGCAATCTGCTACTTCCTTCCGTATCTCCTTTCACCAATAACGGCATTCCTCAATGCCAACAGCCAACTTGGACTGCTTACACCTATGACTAACTTAAAACTAACTGAGAATCTGTCCTCTCAAATGGAATGTGCTTTCTTTTTCGTACGCCATAATAAATCAAATCTTCAATTACCTCCATAGTTTTTTTTCGCCAAAGTGTGAGTACTCGTATTGGTGTGTTTGAATACCGAAGTGTTTCACAGGTTAAACCTTAGGCTAATGTTCCTTTGCTTGTTACTTTGCCTCGTTATACTTCTTGAGATCCTGGTGGTGATACAATCCTTTAATTCTGCCAGATGCTTGTATTGTTTTCTTGGTTTATTGTTATTGTATCTAAAGTCCTGTTGTGGTGGCGTGTACTGTTGTTGTTGCATGAATGGTTGTTGCTGAGGCGTGTATTGCTGTTGTTCCTGGTGTTGTGGCTGCCCATAGGGTTGTGGTGGAGGTAGCTGACCTCCGCAATTTTGATTGTTGCAACGTTTACCCTTGTATTTGTTCCCATTCTGGTAGAATACAGAAAAAAAAACTTTTACATGTTAAAAATCGCAGTGATAAAGGCTGTAATGTCACAAGACATCTTATGTCGTCAAGATACACTAAATCATCAAGTGCAAGAAGTAAGTTAACAACGAAGCTGCACAAGAACAACTTAAAGCAGAAGTTAAAGAGATTAAGGAGAATATAGGAGATGAATTTCCTGCTTGGAAAGCAAAGACAGAAAATACATTAAAAGCATGCCAGCAGGGTGTAGTTAACACTAGAGGGGCACATACTACTTGCAGTTTATCAAAAGCAGACATTATTCCTGATGAAACCAGTAAAACCGAATCCATGCAACAATATCCATGTATTGGTGCATATTTACGTAATCAACCAGAAACAAATTATCGAGATTATCATTCACCGCGTAGTAGCCACCAGAATACACCTGCGACTATGAATTAAGAAAAAAATGCTTAAATATCGTCAATTCCAGATATTTATTCCCGAAAGGAAGTCGATCAATCCCGTGGTATTTATCAAGCAATTTAAAGGGATATTGCCGCGAATGTGGACTGAGCAACAAAAAATTATGTACGTTGCAGTATTCATACATGGAGATGGATCAATGTGGGCGTCAGAAGCATCCGATTGGTGTCAAGATTATGACCAATTTGAACGCGCTTTCTTGCACAAATACTGGAGTAAGGGAGTACAAGAAAGACTACGTAAGGAAGTTTTTGACCCACAAACTTTTTCTTTCAAAAATGGATCTTTAAGAAAGTATTTCGAGAAGTATATAAATAAAAGTAAATACTGGAATGAACCAATCCCGACGCAGAATATCATTCGAATATTAAAGGGCAAACTTCCACTTGAAGTTAAGGAAAAACTTCTACATGTGCCTGAACAACATGTGGAAGATTTTCTAGCCACATTGGATTCAATAGACATTCCGTTCGAAGAATCACGTGTGCGCTATAACCAACCAAGTTACCAACCTAACAAATACAATAGTAACAACAAACAGTATGGAAACAAACCTTTTGCACATAATTCACCAAACCCACAGGTGAATTATTTCCAGAAAAACGTGAAATTTGGTAACGAAAATCCCGACCAGTGTAATCATGACCAACAATGTGAACAAACATATAAACGGGAATGGAGGAAGAATAATAAGAAGAGGAGAGGATACTATCAAAAAGGGAATTATCAGCAAAAACGCCGATATCAGCAACCAACCCAAGAATATCACAACCAACCACAAACTTCAGGTTGGGTACCAAATGATAATGCAAATTAATGGAGAAATCAACCACCAATAATAACCGACGTAACGGAGCAGACATCTACTAATAATGGACAATCGTCAAACTAAACTCGACTGTCAGAAGCCCCGACGGTGCAGTCGAGGAAGTTTTCAGGGGCGAAAATTCAAGCGTCAATTTTTTTCGGTACAATGATGGCAGATTATTAATAGAAGAATTTCAGCAGGATATGATGCCTTATCAAGAGGAACATATCACTGTACCTGTTGCGAAAATTCAGGCGGCGATTGAAGGCATTACTGTCCAAGTTACTTTAGATACAGGAGCAGCAGTAAATCTCGTTTCTGAGAAGTTATTTCAAAGAATACTTCAGAAAGCAAATCCACCGATTTTTCCTGTTCAATGTTGTAGAATTGTAGGTCCTACTGGTCATAAGTCTTCTCAGGTTAAAGTGCAGACTCAACTCCAGTTAGATATAGGAAATGTAGCTATAAATTGCACGTTCCTTGTAATAGAAAAATTGGTTGAGGACTGTATCCTGGGTATAGATGAATTTAGAGAGAGAAATTGGCATATCGATTTTTCTCTAGGCCGTGCCAGATTTACAATAATGGATCAGAAACATCAACTGAATCTTCTCAGGGAATATAGTACCCATGGAAAGTATTGTCAGGGACGAAAGCTGCAAATAAAGTGGATACATAGCAAACCTGTACGGTATTACCAAATTAATTACTTGCAACCAGTTTTAAACCCTGAAGATATGGTATATGAAAAGGTGCAAGAACCTGAATATTTGCAACAACACCAAAGAAAGCAATTATATGATCTTCTACAGGAATATCATAAAGTCTTTCAAGAAAGACCTGGTGTAATCAAGGGATACACATGCCATTTAGATGTGATACCACACCAAGTTTTCTGCCGTATTTTTTATCCAGTACCGTGGCACCAACGAAAGGCAGTTGATGCGGAAATCCAGCAGATGCTTGAATGGGATCTGATCGAACCTTCGACGAGTCCATACTGTAGTCCGCTTCATGTTGTCTCGAAAAAGGGAGGAAAAGTTCGTCTCGTGCTAGACGCACGGCAGATAAATAAGATTATCGTGCCCGTGCGAACTCATCCGGAAAATATCGATGAGCTAATTCAAAAGTTCGAGAGGTTGAAATACTTAACAAATATTGATTTGAGAAGTTCATTTTGGCAGGTGGCTCTAGACGAATCATCAAAAAAGTACACCGCATTTGTACATGCAGGTAGAAGCTATCAATTTAAGGTTTTACCTTTCGGGCTAAACGTGAGCTCAGGAGTTTTTATAAATGCTCTAGATTATGCATTGGGACCTGCACTTCGAAGCAATTTAACTTTGTTTGTGGACGACATGCTCATAGCTACGACCACATGGAAGGAGCACGTTGATTTATTGAGAAGAGTGTTAGAACGTTTCAAGGAAGCAGGCATAACCGCAAATCTGCAAAAGTCCCATTTTGCTCGAGATAAAATCAAATTTTTGGGTCATCTTATAAATGGAAAAGGCATCTTACCGGACTCTGAGAAACTAAAGGCAATCAAAAACTTTGCAGTTCCAACAACAAAAAGGCCGTTAAAGGGCTTCCTCGGAGTTGACTCTTTTTTCAGGCGTTTCATTCACGACCACTCTATTAATGCAGAATCGTTGTACAGCTTGTTGCGCAAAAATACTCCGTGAGTGTGGACGCAACAATGTCAGACTGCATTTGAAGCAATAAAACATGCCTTAGTCAATTCACAAATATTATAGCATCCAGATATGAGCCAAGAATTCGGTTTAATGGGAGACGCTTCGGAAATTGGAATAGGTTCATGCCTCTTCCAAGTAAAGATGATAGATAGAAAATCAACTTTCTGTCCAATAGCTTTTGCTAGCCGACTTTTTAACTGCTTGTGAAAGAACATATACGACTACCGAAAGGGAAGCATTGGCCGTAGTCTGGTCATTTAAGAAATTTTACTATTACTTATATGGAGCGAAGACAACAGTATACTGTGACCACAAAGCGTTAAGTTTTTTGCAAACATGTAAATTATTACATCCAAGATTAGCAAGATGGACGCTCTCACTCCAAGAGTTTCAATTTGAAATTAAATACCTAAGCGGACAGGATAATTTCATCGCTGATGCACTGTCTAGAATACCAGATGGAGATTTGTCAACTATCAACATCACGGGCAATCCGTCCGAATTTAATGTTCTTATAGGAAACATTTTCTTGACATGTGTAAGAACATGGAAAAACTACAGAATGAAGATCCTCGTTGGCATTCAATAAAGGAAACTTTAGCAAAGCCTGGAAACGATGATCTGAAGAGTCTGTACAAAGCTGAGGACGACGTCTTATTTTTCAAAGGGCTTCTTGATTCAGATAATTGGAAGGTGTGTATTCCCGAGAAGAATGAGAATGACTTAATTTTGCACACGCACATCACTTGGGGACATTTTGGAGTATTAAAGTGTTCTCGGAAGATTCAAGCATATTGCTACTTCCCAAACATTCGCAGGAAAGTGCACAGACAGTTAAGGAAATGTAAAATTTGTCAGCTAGCCAAACCATGAAATTTTTGTGTGAAAGATTTCCTACATCCTATTATACCCACTAAACCGCTGTCAATCATTTCGGTCGATGTCTGTGGTCCTCTACCATCATCAAGGGGAGGATGCAAATATATTGTAGCTCTTCTTGATATATTCACTAAGTATGTCAAACTTTATCCACTAAAATCAGCTACTGCTGCATCCATAGCCAAGAAGCTGGTCAAGGATTACATAGTCAAGGTAGGCAAACCAGAGGCTATTCTTTCTGACAATGGGTCAATGTTCACTGGCTTTCGTTGGAGGCAAACATTAGCCAGTTGTGGTATAAAACAAATTCTAATATCAGTGTACCACACTTCGGCGAATCCCGTGGAAAGAATTTTTCGTGAATTAAACCGGTTCATAAAAACATATTGCTACAACCAGCAACCCAAATGGATCGATTATCTTCACGATTTTCAGGAAATTGTAAACAATATGCCACATACTTCGACAGAATACACCCCATACGAACTGATGTTTGGAAAACAGGAACAGAATGACTGGATTCGACCAATTCCTAAAGTAGCTATTAACAAAATAGTCCTACAAAATAAAGTACGACAATCCTTACTCAATATAATGGACAAGGCAAGAAAAATGAAAATATATTTTGACAATCGACTTGGAAAAATAAAAACATATAAAGTGAAAGACCAAGTTTTAGTAAAAAGTCATCCTAAGGCTTCACTTATACAGAGGAAGAACACAAAATGGCAATTATTGTATCAAGGACCATTTGTGATTACCAAAATATCCCATCCAGGAACTTATGTTTTGAAGGGTGTGAAGAATGGAAAGGTGAAAGGAATGTATCCTCATCACTTGTTAAAGCAATTTCATGATGACTGAAGATTCTGAAGATTGAAAATACTATTCTTATCAAATAATATTGATTAGAGAATTTTCATTAAACTTATGAATCATACTTAGGATTTTGCAAATTAGTAGTTAGTTTTTCTTTTCAGGCATAATGTACGAGAGATATGCAGACATTATGTATTGGTTTTCCACTGTAAAGATAAGTTTTCTTTTCAGTATGCAGAGAATTTAGCTATAGTATGAATGATTTCTTTTAAAAATTTTTTTATTTAGTAGATAGTAACTTCAATCAGGTTTCACAATGCATAATGACCATGGGTTAGTGACTCAAATGAATCTGGTCTATGGCAAGATATTTTTTCTTATGTCAATTTAACAATGTCAGTGTATGTTTGTATTTGCTTTTTTACTCGCTGAGCTGAAGTCATGCTGCTCGGAAGGGGTAACCCGTTCTCAGTTTTAAAAGGACGCCTATTACTTTGTTTCAATCTTTTGTGATGAACATTGTCGTTATAATTGTACTATTGTTGTAACATACCTGTGTATGTAAATGATGTTATGTCAATTGTTGCTCGCGAAGTTACCAACTGAGCGAATGCCTTTCAGTTATAAACACATCAACAAGTGTTAAAGTCCATCTGAAAGATGACGAGCATAAGTTGACACGGCAGCACCAGTTGGATTTGTGTATACTGCATTCTAGGGTTGTTGATAGAAATGAAGAACACCTTACGACTTCCGAATATTTCGAATTCAAAACAGAGAATTAGAAAGAACTTTAGATTAGATTCTATTTCAGCTCAGCATAGATCAAACACCTTTTCCACAGAACTTACACTGACTCTTATTTTCATGTTAACCATATGCGGAAAACCATAATACCCACGAGGAGACGGTGAAATGGGAATAGAATTCAATCAGTTACCCGGAGATGACAGATAGAAGGGAATTGTAGATGGACATAACCAACGCGTCGACAGTTCACCTCAAGACACAGAAGATGAACAGTGTTGTGTTTCTTTTGTGAACAGTGTTTAAATTCATTCAAAAAAAATCCATATTGTAAATATTTTTTTTATTTTCCATTGTAATTCAATTAATTTTCTTTGCAAATGAGAAATACGAGGATGGTAAATCTACCCCGAGGTTTTCCTTGGTTTTCCTTTGTGGGGCTTGGCCGAATGGCTAGATTATCCGTTTGAGACATCCCAAGGCGAGTGACAGAAGCTTTAAGTGATGATGAAAAAGGTTTCTGATCACATCTCATGCCATCCTCGACAAATGAATATAAAGCAAGCATGTAAGCTATGCATATATGCTGCATCAGGAATTCAGCACAGGCTTTGTCAGCAATATATGCACCCGAATCTATAATTTACATTTAGATAGTCATTCACTAATACCAAAATATCATAAGAAATACAGTGGACATTAATACTCTAGTGGACATTAATACAGCGTCATAAACAATCACCGATATAGTGTTGTGTGAACGCTCGTGTTTGTTTTTGCCCAAAAAACGTTCGTCCACAAGAGGGGCATATATGATGTATCATGCAGCGTAACTTGCTGTGACAGTGCGAGAGAGAGAGACAAAGATATTGTTTATTACTCTGTGGCGGTCAGCGCTCACATAATTATTCTTAGGATATAGAATTTTTTTGTTCTTGTTAAGAATAATTTTAGGGGAGGAGAGCCATTCTTGTGATGTAAAAAAAATCGACGCCACTGCGAGTTTTTGATTCACATTGTAAAATATAAGTGCATATGGAAGGAAATCAGTTAATAGAACAATAAAATATTGTTCATTTCAAGAAGGTACGTCTTATTATACACCCAGCGATATACTACTATTGTGATTTACTAATAAACACCAGCTGAGAACAGTTCCGACGAGAGCGTTCAGTTCTAGTGAAATAGTTCGATGTTTTCTTCGGAAAAGAAGTCACTTCATGGATCATTCAAATCCACAATAGTAACTGGACATTTCTCAGAACTGAAAGCAATCTGATTGCTATGCAACAGAGCCCCGAAGAATATTTCTCCGTACTTTGGTTACCACTTTCAGCTCAACACGGTATCTGCAGCATCTGGAGCAGATTTCTACAACAGCAGAAGCGTGTAATCGCCACCAGTTTCACACACCGCTCTGTGTACGCTGTATGTATTTACCCACAACAGTGAACATACAGTTACTCACACACATAGAAAGACAATACTAGGTGGTGTGGGGAAACATTTCAGTATAAAGGCCCTGTAGAGCTAAACAGTAATTAGCCTAGTAAGAAAGGAGTCTTTATAGGAGGTATAATTGGAAAAGGCCGGGAGATACGGGAAGATTTCAATTAGATTACATCATGGTCAGACAGAGATTCCGAAATCAGTTACTGGATTGTAAGGCGTACCCAGGAGCAGATATAGACTCAGATAACAATATAGTAGTGATGAAGAGTAGGCTGAAGTTCAAGACATTAGTCAGGAAGAATCAATACGCAAAGAAGTGGGTTACGGAAGTACTAAGGATTGACGAGATACGTTTGAAGTTCTCTAACGCTATAGCTACAGCAATAAGGAATAGCGCAGTAGGCAGTACAGTTCAAGAGGAATGGACATCTCTAAAAAGGGCCATCACAGAAGTTGGGAAGGAAAACATAGGTACAAAGAAGCTAGCTGCGAAGAAACCATGGGTAACAGAAGAAATACTTCGGTTGATTGATGAAAGTAGGAAGTACAAACATGTTCCGGGAAAATCAGGAATACAGAAATACAAGTCGCTGAGGAATGAAATAAATAGGAAGTGCAGGGAAGCTAAGACGAAATGGCTGCAGGAAAAATGTGAAGACATCGAAAAAGATATGATTGTCGGAAGGACAGACTCAGCATACAGGAAAGTCAAATCATCCTTTGGTGACATTATAAGCAACGGTGGTAACATTAAGAGTGCAACGGGAATTCCACTGTTAAATGCAGAGGAGAGAGCAGATAGGTGGAGAGAATACATTGAAAGCCTCTATGAGGGTGAAGATTTGTCTGATGTGATAGAAGAAGAAATAGGAGTCGATTTAGAAGAGATAGGGGATCCAGTATTAGAATCGGAATTTAAAAGAGCTTTGGAGGACTTACGGTCAAATAAGGCAGAAGGGATAGATAACATTCCATCAGAATTTCTAAAATCATTGGAGGAAGTGGCAACAAAACGACTATTCACGTTGGTGTGTAGAATATATGAGTTTGGCGATATACCATCTGATTTTCGGAAAAGCATCATCCACACAATTCCGAAGACGGCAAGAGCTGACAAGTGCGAGAATTATCGCACAATCAGCTTAACAGCTCATGCATCGAAGCTGCTTACAAGAATAATATACAGAAGAATGGAAAAGAAAATTGAGAATGCGCTAGGTGACGATCAGTTTGGCTTTAGGAAAAGTAAAGGGACGAGAGAGGCAATTCTGACGTTACGGCTAATAATGGAAGCAAGGCTAAAGAAAAATCAAGACACTTTCATAGGATTTGTCGACCTGGAAAAAGCGTTCGACAATATAAAATGGTGCAAGCTGTTCGAGATTCTGAAAAAAGTAGGGATAAGCTATAGGGAGAGACGGGTCGTATACAATATGTACAACAACCAAGAGGGAATAATAAGTGTGGACGATCAAGAACGAAGTGCTCGTATTAAGAAGGGTGTAAGACAAGGCTGTAGCCTTTCGCCCCTACTCTTCAATCTGTACATCGAGGAATCAATGATGGAAATAAAAGAAAGGTTCAGGAGTGGAATTAAAATACAAGGTGAAAGGATATCAATGATACGATTCGCTGGTGACATTGCTATCCTGAGTGAAAGTGAAGAAGAATTAAATGATCTGCTGAACGGAATGAACAGTCTAATGAATACACAGTATGGTTTGAGAGTAAATCGGAGAAAGACGAAGGTAATGAGAAGTAGTAGAAATGATAACAGCGAGAAACTTAACATCAGCATTGATGGTCTCGAAGTCAATGAAGTTAAGGAATTCTGCTACCTAGGCAGTAAAACAACCAATGACGGACGGTGCAAGGAGGACATCAAAAGCAGACTCGCTATGGCTAAAAAGGCATTTCTGGCCAAGAGAAGTCTACTAATACCAAATACCGGCCTTAATTTGAGGAAGAAATTTCTGAGGATGTACGTCTGGAGTACAGCATTGTATGGTAGTGAAACATGGACTGTGGGAAAACCGGAACAGAAGAGAATCGAAGCATTTGAGATGTGGTGCTATAGACGAATGTTGAAAATTAGGTGGACTGATAAGGTAAGGAATGAGGAGGTTCTACGCAGAATCGGAGAGGAAAGGAATATGTGGAAAACACTGATAAGGAGAAGGGACAGGATGATAGGACATCTGCTAAGACATGAGGGAATGACTTCCATGGTACTAGAGGGAGCTGTAGAGGACAAAAACTGTAGAGGAAGACAGAGATTGGAATACGTCAAGCAAATAATTGAGGACGTAGGTGCAAGTGCTACTCTGAGATGAAGAGGTTAGCACAGGAAAGGAATTCGTGGCGGGCCGCATCAAACCGGTCAGTAGACTGATGACAAAAAAAAAAGGTGTAATAAGCAGGCAACTATCCAGACCATCACACAGGAATTCGAAACTGCATCAGGATCCACTGCAAGTACTATGACAGTTAGGCGGGAGGTGAGGAAACTTCGATTTCATGGTCGAGCGGCTGCTCATAAGCCACACATCACACCAGTAAATGCCATACGACGCCTCGCTTAGTGTAAGGAACGTAAACATTGAACGATTGAACAGTGGAAAAACGTTGTGTGGAGCGACGAATCACGGTACACAATGTGGCGGTCCGATGGCAGGGTGTGGGTATGGCGAATGCCCAGTTAACGTCATCTGCCAGCGTGTGTAGTGCCAACAGTAAAATTTGGAGGCGGTAGTGTCTGGTGTGGTCGTGTTTTTCATGGAGGGCTTGTAACGCCGGAAATGCATATCCTCCTATTTCCATCTATTGTACTATAAATTTGTTTTCCTTATTTTTGTTACCTGAATATATGACATTTCTGTGTCTTTGCATATTGTAATTGTTTTACTATTTGTATATATATATTTATGCATTTATGTCGATGTATAATTGGTTTGTTTCGTAAATATTTGTATTTTTACGCTGGGTCTTGCCTAGGGAAAACTGCTATCGAACGATTACATCGATAGGTCGTGTGAAGAATCGAAGTGTGTAGGATCTTTGGTAGTGTTAACTCTGCCCCGTGGAGCGCGGGCAGAGAGAGTCTGGCTGGAGTAGCGAGTGGAGCAGGTGTGTTGTGTAAAGCTCCCGCGAGTTGCCGCGCTTTCGGGGTTTGGCAGCATGTAATTGCGCTCGACTCGCGATGATAGTTTCTGACATGGTGTCGCGGACGAGAAGCATTAGCTGGCGCACATCAAGAGCCCGTTTCGCCTGGTGACCGTGTCGAGAAGAAGGCGCGCCAACATCCAGCTTCTGCAACAGCGACGGCCGCCAATGAGTGACTGTCGCCACCTCCTCGATCGACGGCTTCAAACCTTCAATCAACCAACAAGGAAGACTGGAAGCACGTAAAGTTTTAGAACTGTATGGCAGACCTCAGTTTTTCAAACTGTACCATTTTCGTAACTATAATTACAGCAACTTAGCATGAACCTTTGTTGCTCATTGTCCCAACTGCATTGCCAAGCAGGGTCCCTTCCTTTTCCGGAATGAACCCGAGTGTCGTTGAAATTCAAACGCCAGCATTAAAATAGCAATATAGCATTTCACTGCTTTAATTTCAAAGTTCAGTTAAAGTATTCATAGCTGGCTACAATATTTAGATTACACAAGCACGAATTAAGAGTGCGAGTTTTGTTACCGTATTTTAGCTTACCTGTGACTGCAGCTCAGCTTGGTACGTACTAAATTTGACTATTGTTAATTGTTCAGAATCATTTAATTCAAGTTCAAAGTTAAATCTCTTATTTCTAAATTGCGTAGATGCAAGTAGCTTTTGAAATGATTGTTGAGGTAGTCCAAGACTAACCGTGTTTTACTGAATGTCGATGTGCTTCAGAAAGAAAGCTCACTATTAACTTCAGTCACTAAATTAACTTTCAATTTTCCGATTTTATTAATTCTTTTGCTAAATTAAGTCAGAGTGTAGCGAAATTTATTACTTCTGACAAACTTTCATTTTTACACTACACGTGTCAACCTTCAGTTGCCACGCTTCTAATGCTAATTATACGTGCACTAACCTTTCTTTTTCAGTTACTATAGTCATTGTCCTTAGGACTGGCGACCGTAATTTCCCCCAAACCTCAAATATCTAATTACCGCTAGTTGATTGTTAACGTAACGGCCGCACATTTACTTTCTTTATTAACTTTACCCCTTTTCAAAATTAATTTCCACCTGTTACATTAGCATTTTTCCTTTCATTTAGATGTAACCCTTTCCTCCCTCTTTACCGATAGATTAACTTCGGTGACGATTGCTTTCCCCAAATTTCCATTAGGTACACGCGGTTTAATTTTTCACTGTCATTAAGGTCGATAAGTGAGGGGGAGGTTACACGTGGCGACCTGGTGACAGGACAATCTTCAAATTTGAGGTTGTTCTGGACACGAATTTTGCATTGTGCAAATCTCGTAACAAAGTACTGGTTACGAAATGTTCGATACGTCAGCCAGAATATTAGTGTAAGGAATCCTAATTAGATTTGAGATTTAGCATTTATATTGAAAATTATTAAAATGAGTGAAGGCAACAATTACCAAAATTTGGTAGGCTTGGATAAGGAACAATCGGTCGAACAGTGGGAAACGCGCACCGCGGTACCCATTGTTCAGGGGCAGGCGGCTAGCATGAAAGACGCGACCGCCGAAACGCAACAAAGAGCAGAAATGGAATTCCACACTTAAAAAAATGTTTCGGAATCGGAAGTGAAAATCAAATGTGAATCCCTTGATGACGAATACGGGGGGACAATTAAAGAGGAAGCCGCTACGGAAGTAAAACCGGTAGTTTCCGGGAATTTAACTGATTTATTGAATGTTTTGATTAACGAAATCAAGAGTCAATCGGCCAAGCAAGAAGCTCAGTCTGAAAAAATTGAACGGATGCTAGACAATCAGAACAAAGCTATTAACGTTGTTAACAACAATGTTGGAGTTGTTAACATAAAAGTTGATAAAATCAAAGAAGATATTGTTGTGATTAATACCGAAATCGGTAATCTTAAACAGGAAATGATAGGCGTTCAGGCGGAAATTGCGAGCATAAATACTCGTTTTTATTCCGAAATTAGCAGAATCGGGAAAAGTGTAGGAGAATCAGTTACTCCGATCATCGAGAATAAGGTGACGGAACAAATTCAACTAGTGAAAAAAGAGGATCAAAAGAAGGTGGAAACTTTAAAGGCTTTAGTATCCGAAGTAGATACCAAAGTGACGAAGCAGGCTAATACCTGCGAAGAGAAAAAGAGGGAAGTGGAAACGCTTGCGACAACCACTTGCCAAGTAATTACGAGAGTGTCGGAATTAGAAAAGAAACTTGACGAAAAACAGAGCTATGTGCCAATCTGTGCACATAGTTCGGAATTGTTGACGAAAGACGAGCGGTTCGACCCCTTGAAAAAAGGCGGTATACACGCGACGGATTTCATTAAAAATTGTGAAAGGGTCTTACCCAGATCATGGACTAATGAGAGAAAAATTAATGCAGTTATTGATGTGTTGGCTGGTGATGCTAAGCGTTGGGGCTTAAACCTCAACATTACGAACCTGACTTTTGACGAATTTAAAAATTTGTTTCTGCCTGAATACTGGTCAGAGCAAAAACAGCAAAGTGTCTGGCGCGAATTTGTCGTATCGAGGTCTTTCGATGCGAATTCTCGCGGTTCGATGAAGGAGTTTTGTGAGGGCTGGATTCGCAAGTTGGAATATTTGCGTGATCGCCGCACGGAATCCGAAATAGTCTGGGAACTCTACAAAAAGCTTCCAGATGATACAAAACGCTACTTAGGAAGCAATTACAGGACAATAAATGATTTCCTGGAAAGAGTGGAGGACGAGGACAATTGGCGCAATAATCGCGACAGTGGTAGAGGCCGTGGTAACAACAACGGGTACCACAGCAACCACAACAACGATAACCATGGGAATAATGCATACCGCAACCATGGCAGCAATAACAATAATGGTTCGGACCGTAATAACAATCGGTACAATGCAAATAATAACAGGAATGACGGAAACCAGTATCATACTAACGTGATACGGGCTTCACAGAATAGTAATAACGCCAGAGGGTGTGATCAGCCGCCTCAGCAGCATCCGGGGAGCGTATCTGCTGGGACGAGACAGGGAAACCATTAGCCGCGCCGGTGAGGGGCCGACCGGGCGTGGAGAGATTTTGGCGGCCCAATAACAGGAGAAAACCCAGGTGTCGTCGTTATGAAAATTCCGTGTGGAATAATCAACGGCGGGAGAGTGTGCCAGTGTTAGTAGAAAAGAGTGCGCCCACAAGTAGTAGATCAGCTGTATACACGGCAGTAGGAAGTACATTCACTGTCAGTGTGAACAATTTAAGTAGTGTTCCGGAAATCGATTATAAAGTAGCAGCTGTAATACCCACAGCGGAACTGGAGATTGAGTTTAAGAATGATTCGCAAGTGTTGAGAGGAGATCAGATGATCGAGCGAGGGGATGCAGAGAGGGATGAGGTCTGGTTAAGGCAGTTCGGTCGCTTATACGATGAACTAAGAGATAATAGGGGTCTGTATGGGAGAAGCGTTTATGGGGAGCGCGTGCAGGATTTGCCGCGTCTCGTCCCGCAGGAAGATAGTGTTTGTGAAATGATAGAAAGTTCTGGCCCTAACCGGCAGACTTTACTAGAAATAGTTGATGTTAATGGGGAGCACGAGCAAGATTCGTCGTGTTTCGTCCCGCAGGAGTTGGATGTTGAAGTAGTAACGGAAAGTTCTGGCCCTAACCGGCAGACTTTACCTAAAGTTATAGTGGTAGAAGTAGCCGACCCATCCGACGCAAACCTCCAGTTTAAACATTGCGAGAGTATTAAGGAGAAAGATTACGAGAATTTTAGTGATAGCCGGACACTATTGGTAGAAAAGCACGTAGATTACAGCGTGTATGAGGTTAGAGCTGACGTTATACGATCAGACGGCAGCAATGTGGGTTGCGCAGATCCAGAGGAAGTAATTGCAGATACTACTGGGCACATTCCTCCAGGTAAATTGGCAGATGAGATCAATCTGACCAAAGTGGAATCAACCAAGGTGACAATTAGTGAATTGATAGCAAAGCAACACTCACTAGTTGACGAGTTACAGGAAAAGGTTTCGTTATTGGAGGCGAAGCTACAGACTAAGCCTCAGGACAAACGTGTTGAAATTAAAACTGTATGTGAACAGAGGCTGAAAAAGCCGCCAGATAAGCCGGATTCAGGATCAAAGCCGGATGGTTTTTTCTGGAATGACCTGGATATAGACGAGGATTTACTGTGGGAAAATAAAGAAACAGTCGAGGACAAGTGTAGACAGGTAGTAGTGTCTGTTAATATGCACGACCTACAACTAAACGTGTTAATTGACACCGGTGCAGAATTGAGTGCTGTATCTGGGAAAATATTTGAGTTACTGAAAGACAGACCCGGCATGGTAGTTATGCCAGTAACAGGAGTGAAAATTATCGGTGCTACTGGGAAGGCCAGTAAACCAGTCACAAAACAGATTCTTGTCAACTTCGAGATATGTGGGGCACGATTTGAACAAGAGTTTGTCGTTGTGCCAGACTTAACTACGGAAGTAATTATGGGGTTAGTTAAAGTACCGTGCAGTGATTAATTGTGAAAGCAAAACTTTGACATGTACGTCACAAGATAAAACAATAGTAGTTAGTTTTGACGAGGCAGGAGACGGTGTGCATAGGCAATACCAGCCTATACACATTGTTAACTGGCCGGACGCTATTGACGTAGGTATGAATTTGAACTACTGTAATGTGAGGAATCTCGGCATTGACAATAGTGTAGAAAGTGAGTTGGAAGAGATAATCAAATTTCCTCCACGGATTGACATTAGTATTGGTGTGAAAAAAGATCGTTTGCGAGAAGTAATGAAGCTAAAAGCCGATGCTCGCATACGTCGTCCTGACGCTAAAGTGCGTTTGGCTAAGTTTTCAATCGGAGACTTAGTACTTGTAAAAGCTCATGACAAATCGAGCGAGATAGACAATGAAATCTCTAAATTTAAGTTTGTTTATAATGGACCATATAAAGTCATTGGTATACCTCACACAAATGCTTATTGCTTAGAGTATCCAAGCTCTGGGAAACTATTAGGTATACGGAACATTGTAGACTTGAAATTGTACCAACCTAGGGTTGATTAATACCACAGAATGGGTAATTTGTACAGTATGTAAAATAGAGTGTAAGATTTAACGATTTGCTAGATTGCCATGCTTTTGACTGACCAAGGTCATTAAAGAAGTTGTAATTAATAAGTAATTAATTTTGATTAATCAATTTAATTTTAATCAATTTAATCATGATCTAATCAACTGAAAAATCCAAGCTGCTAGTTTAAGTTTTCAGCTGAGTCACAGTAGATTAAGGAATGTAAATATGCTTTTGTAACTAGCTGTCAGATTTCATGAATGTGTGTTTTACTAGTCTTTGTCGATGTACTTAGACGCTGTTTTAAGTTTCAGGCTAGTACATGCGTATCATGATGGACAGTGTTGAGTTATCCGCTGTGATAGTATTAAGGGACTCCTTGAGATTACTCGGGAGTGAGTTTTTCCGAAAGAATTCAGTGAAACGGACGTTCTGGAAATGCCGTTACAAGGGCGAGTGAGATCAAGCATGCCGCACAGGCGGGCGCAACAATATTGGCGAGGCGGAGCCGCTATCGGCTCTTGCGTCGCTGTCGGCTCTTGTGCCGCTGTCGGCATTCTTTGTACTCGCGAGTACGGAATGTGGAGATGCTTTTCTTCCCGGACAGCTGATGTGAAAGAATTCTGTTGTCAATATTTATGGTTTTTTCGATCTACTGAATACTATTTTCTTGTTTATCGTTAATTGGACTCTCATAGCGAGAGTATTAATTATGAGAAGGTTATATAAAATGTGTATTCTATGTAATTAATTAATAATTTGCGTATTTTGATATACCTGTTTTTTATGACCATATACTCTAATTTTGTAAATAGTATTCCATTTCTTGATACTGCAAGGAATTTTGATTTTTAGAATAGCTAAACCATTTTCTATGTTTTCTATGAATTTTAATATGTTGTCAACCTGTTTTATTTTGTGCAAGATGACAGAGTGGAATAAGATTAGGAGTGTCTCCACTCAATTATTATCGTCTAAAAATTGGTTTACGGTTAATTAGACGAATGCTAAATTTTGTTGATTTTTGAGCATATGCATTTCTGCTGTTTCTTTTTTGGGACATTTTCTGAGTCTGTTTAGGTTACACGAACATCCTCAGACAATGTGGGGCACGTGTAACGCCGGAAATGCATATCCTCCTATTTCCATCTATTGTACTATAAATTTGTTTTCCTTATTTTTGTTACCTGAATATATGACATTTCTGTGTCTTTGCATATGGTAATTGTTTTACTATTTGTATATATACACTCCTGGAAATTGAAATAAGAACACCGTGAATTCATTGTCCCAGGAAGGGGAAACTTTATTGACACATTCCTGGGGTCAGATACATCACATGATCACACTGACAGAACCACAGGCACATAGACACAGGCAACAGAGCATGCACAATGTCGGCACTAGTACAGTGTATATCCACCTTTCGCAGCAATGCAGGCTGTTATTCTCCCATGGAGACGATGGTAGAGATGCTGGATGTAGTCCTGTGGAACGGCTTGCCATGCCATTTCCACCTGGCGCCTCAGTTGGACCAGCGTTCGTGCTGGACGTGCAGACCGCGTGAGACGACGCTTCATCCAGTCCCAAACATGCTCAATGGGGGACAGATCCGGAGATCTTGCTGGCCAGGGTAGTTGACTTACACCTTCTAGAGCACGTTGGGTGGCACGGGATACATGCGGACGTGCATTGTCCTGTTGGAACAGCAAGTTCCCTTGCCGGTCTAGGAATGGTAGAACGATGGGTTCGATGACGGTTTGGATGTACCGTGCACTATTCAGTGTCCCCTCGACGATCACCAGTGGTGTACGGCCAGTGTAGGAGATCGCTCCCCACACCATGATGCCGGGTGTTGGCCCTGTGTGCCTCGGTCGTATGCAGTCCTGATTGTGGCGCTCACCTGCACGGCGCCAAACACGCATACGACCATCATTGGCACCAAGGCAGAAGCGACTCTCATCGCTGAAGACGACACGTCTCCATTCGTCCCTCCATTCACGCCTGTCGCGACACCACTGGAGGCAGGCTGCACGATGTTGGGGCGTGAGCGGAAGACGGCCTAACGGTGTGCGGGACCGTAGCCCAGCTTCATGGAGACGGTTGCGAATGGTCCTCGCCGATACCCCAGGAGCAACAGTGTCCCTAATTTGCTGGGAAGTGGTGGTGCGGTCCCCTACGGCACTGCGTAGGATCCTACTGTCTTGGCGTGCATCTGTGCGTCGCTGCGGTCCGGTCCCAGGTCGACGGGCACGTGCACATTCCGCCGACCACTGGCGACAACATCGATGTACTGTGGAGACCTCACGCCCCACGTGTTGAGCAATTCGGCGGTACGTCCACCCGGCCTCCCGCATGCCCACTATACGCCCTCGCTCAAAGTCCGTCAACTGCACATACGGTTCACGTCCACGCTGTCGCGGCATGCTACCAGTGTTAAAGACTGCGATGGAGCTCCGTATGCCACGGCAAACTGGCTGACACTGACGGCGGCGGTGCACAAATGCTGCGCAGCTAGCGCCATTCGACGGCCAACACCGCGGTTCCTGGTGTGTCCGCTGTGCCGTGCGTGTGATCATTGCTTGTACAGCCCTCTCGCAGTGTCCGGATCAAGTATGGTGGGTCTGACACACCGGTGTCAATGTGTTCTTTTTTCCATTTCCAGGAGTGTATATTTATGCATTTATGTCGATGTATAATTGGTTTGTTTCGTAAATATTATTTGTATTTTTACGCTGGGTCTTGCCTAGGGAAAACTGCTATCGAACGATTACATCGATAGGTCGTGTGAAGAATCAAAGTGTGTAGGATCTTTGGTAGTGTTAACTCTGCCGCGTGGAGCGCGGGCAGAGAGAGTCTGGCTGGAGTAGCGAGTGGAGCAGATATGTTGTGTAAAGCTCCCGCGAGTTACCGCTGTTTCGGGGTTTGGCAGCATGTAATTGCGCTCGACTCGCGATGATAGTTTCTGACATGGTGTCGCGGACGAGAAGCATTAGCTGGCGCACATCAAGAGCCCGTTTCGCCTGGTGACCGTGTCGAGAAGAAGGCGCGCCAACATCCAGCTTCTGCAACAGCGACGGCCGACAATGAGTGACTGTCGCCACCTCCTCGATCGACGGTTTCAAACCTTCAATCAACCAACAAGGAAGACTGGAAGCACGTAAAGTTTTAGAACTGTATGGCAGACCTCAGTTTTTCAAACTGTACCATTTTCGTAACTATAATTACAGCAACTTAGCATGAACCTTTGTTGCTCATTGTCCCAACTGCATTGCCAAGCAGGGTCCCTTCCTTTTCCGGAATGAACCCGAGTGTCGTTGAAATTCAAACGCCAGTATTAAAATAGCAATATAGCATTTCACTGCTTTAATTTCAAAGTTCAGTTAAAGTATTCATAGCTGGCTACAATATTTAGATTACACAAGCACGAATTAAGAGTGCGAGTTTTGTTACCGTATTTTAGCTTACCTGTGACTGCAGCTCAGCTTGGTACGTACTAAATTTGACTATTGTTAATTGTTCAGAATCATTTAATTCAAGTTCAAAGTTAAATCTCTTATTTCTAAATTGCGTAGATGCAAGTAGCTTTTGAAATGATTGTTGAGGTAGTCCAAGACTAACCGTGTTTTACTGAATGTCGATGTGCTTCAGAAAGAAAGCTCACTATTAACTTCAGTCACTAAATTAACTTTCAATTTTCCGATTTTATTAATTCTTTTGCTAAATTAAGTCAGAGTGTAGCGAAATTTATTACTTCTGACAAACTTTCATTTTTACACTACACGTGTCAACCTTCAGTTGCCACGCTTCTAATGCTAATTATACGTGCACTAACCTTTCTTTTTCAGTTACTATAGTAATTGTCCTTAGGACTGGCGACCGTAATTTCCCCCAAATCTCAAATATCTAATTACCGCTAGTTGATTGTTAACGTAACGGCCGCACATTTACTTTCTTTATTAACTTTACCCCTTTTCAAAATTAATTTCCACCTGTTTCATTAGCATTTTTCCTTTCATTTAGATGTAACCCTTTCCTCCCTCTTTACCGATAGATTAACTTCGGTGACGATTGCTTTCCCCAAATTTCCATTAGGTACACGCGGTTTAATTTTTCACTGTCATTAAGGTCGATAAGTGAGGGGGAGGTTACAGGCTTTCAACACGATCGAGCACCTGTTCATAATGCACGGCCTGTGGTGGAGTGGTTACACGACAATAGCATCCCTGTAATGGACTGGCTTTCATAGAGTCCTGGCCTGAAACCTATAGAACTTTGGGATGTTTCGGAAAGCCGACTTCGTGCCAGGCCTCACTGACTGACATTGATACATCTCGTCAGTGCAGCACTCCGTAAAGAATGGGCTGCCTTTCCCCAAGAAAACTTCCAGCACCTGCTTGAAGGTATGCCTGCGAGAGTGGAAGCTGTCATAAAGCCTAAGGAAGGGTGGGCCAACAACATATTGAATTCCAGCATTATCGATGGATGATGCCACGAACTTGCAAGTCATTTTCAACCAGGTCTCCGGATACTTTTGATCACATAGCGTACCACCCGAATATTAGGAGACCGTACTGTTCCAATGGCCTACGTTATATTAGCTATGCGAGTATCTGACTCCCTCTATTTCTGGCTTAGGTACCTCTGATTTCTGCTGTTATCGATTCGCTCCTAATTCACGTTGCATGTTATTGTAGCTTTTTCAGCTGAAGATTCGATTACAATATCGCCAAACAGGTCGTGCGTAATCTTAGAATAAAGGATTATCAACAGCTAAAGCGGTTTCCAGAAGTTTTTTAGAAAATTGTAACAAAAATCTTTCAAGAATATTTTTAATGTCCGTCCTCTTAAAACATGTTATGAATGTATATGAAGATGGTATCTGTTCTTCCAGACATGTCAAAAAGAACAGGTGCCATCTTCATATACACTCATGCTCATAAATTAAGGATAATGCTGATACAACGCTCTGGTGGGCGGTTTGCGGGTTTAAATCACCTCGCACGGTGGAGCTGGCAGCAGTCCACATACGCAGAGGTGTGTTGGTGCATGTCAGAGTACGGTGCAGCGAGTAAGTGTGCGGACGTTTTCAGACGTGCTAATGGTGACTGTGTGTTGAAAATGGCTCAAAGAACACATATTGATGACGTTATAAGGGATAGAATACTAGGGCGACTGGAGGCTGGTCAAACACAGCAGGTCGTAGCACGGGCCGTCCGTGTGCCACAAAGTGTGATTTCAAGATTATGGCAACGATTCCAGCAGACAGGAAACGTGTCCAGGCGCTACAGTACGGGACGCCCACAGTGTACAACACCACAAGAAGACCCATATCTCAGCATCAGTGCCCGCAGACGGTCACGGAGTACAGCAGATAGCCTCGCTCGGGACCTTGCTGCAGCCATTGGAACAGTTGTCTCCAGACACACAGTCTACAGACGACTGAACAGACATAGTTAATTCGCCCGGATACCTGCAGGGTGCATTCCACTGACTCCTGGTCACAGGAGAGCCCGTAAAGCCTGGTGTCAAGAACACAGTACATGGTCATTGGAACAGTGGTCCCAGGCTATGTTCACGGACGAGTCCAGGTATAGTCTGAACAGTGATTCTCGGCGGGTTTTCATCTGGCGTGAACCAGGAACCAGATACTAACCACTTAATGTCCTTGAAAGGGACCTGTATGGAGGTCGTGGGTTGATGGTGTGGGGTAGGATTATGATTGGTGCCCGCACACCCCTGCATATCTTTAACAGAGGAACTGCAACAGGCCTTGTACATCGGGACATCATTTTGCACCAGTATGTCCGCCTTTTCAGGGGTGCAGTGGGTCCCACCTTCCGCCTGATGGACGATAATGCACGGCCCCACCGAGCTGCCATTGTGGAGGAGTACCTTGAAACAGAAGATATCAGGCGAATGAAGTGGCCTGCCTGTTCTCCAGACCTAAACCCCATCGAGGACGTCTGGGATGCTCTCGGTCGACGTATCGCAGCACGTCTTCCAACCCCTATGACACTTCAGGAGCTGCGACAGGCAATGGTGCAAGAGGTTCAAGAATGGGAAGCTATACCCCAGCAGCTGCTCGACAACCGATCCAGAGTATGCCAACCCGTTGTGCGCCCTGTGTACATGTGCATGGTGATCATATCCCATACTGATGTCGGGGTACATGCGCAGGAAACAGTGGCGTTTTGTAACACATGTGTTTCGGGACGCTTTTCTCAACTTATCATCAATACCGTGTACTTACAGATCTGTGTCGTTTGTGATCCATATGTGCTAATGCTATTATGCTATTAGCGCCAGTTTTGTGTAGTGCTACGTTGTGTGACACCATATTCTGTAATTATCCTTTATGTATGAGAATGACTGTAGATAAGGCTTACCGGCCAATGATCTTCTTCAGTGTGGATGCACTCACATTGGTCAAACTCTTGCGGGAATCGGTAGATTGACTGCAGCGAGTAATGAATATAGTGGGTAGGGGCATTACAGATGTAGTGTGTGGACAATAAGTTGGAAATGTGGGTCTCACGGGGAGCATAACAGAGATAAGTCCCTGCAGTTTCACTATCCTCTGTGTCCTCGATGTCTCAGTCGGATCCTAGACCACGAATTTGACAGAGTTGAGCACCATTTCTTGCAGGCTATCTTAGAGAATATGGGACTGTCCCCAATATCGTCAGGTGTGGTTCTCTGTCTCATCCACGGAGTCCCTTCCACACTCCTGGTCAATGGCTACCTCTCGCCAAAGTTCACTATTGAGCGCTGAGTGCGACAAGGATGTCATCTGTCAGCCTCTCTCTTCGCCGTTGGCATCGAACCTGCACTTCATCGTCTACGACAGCGTTTGGAGGGCATTCGCTTCCACAATGTGCATTTTAAATGTTGTGCCTATGCGGCCGATGTAGTTTTCTTAGCGAGGTTGGCAGAAGATATCAGTACGGCGATCGCGTGGTTTCAGCAATACGGAGAGTTGGCCAGAAGCCGTATCAACCTGCGAAAGTCACACTACGTGGATGTGGGCAGAGGATTGAATATATGAGTATGCCAGTGCCCATTACCAAAATTCCGGCGATGAAATGTTTGGAAGTGACATTCGGTGGGAACGTGCTGCGTACAGCAGCAGATACATATCGCAGACTACTTTATGTGATCCGCACGCAAGTTCGTCTCCATAACTTTCGAACACTTGACTTGATCGTGTGAGTACATTATGTCAACGTCTACCTCGCTCCGAAACTTAATCCTTATACACACATTCTCCCAATGGCTGCTACGATAGCTGTCAACTTCCTGGCGGCCTTAGCTCATTTCGCCCGCATCTCGTGGTCGTGCGGTAGCGTTCTCGCTTCCCACGCCCGGGTTCCCGGGTTCGATTCCCGGCGGGGTCAGGGATTTTCTCTGCCTCGTGATGGCTGGGTGTTGTGTGCTGTCCTTAGGTTAGTTAGGTTTAAGTAGTTCTAAGTTCTAGGGGGCTGATGACCGTAGCAGTTAAGTCCCATAGTGCTCAGAGCCATTTTTTTTAGCTCATTTCGTAAGCGAGGGTAGGGTGTTCAAGAACCGTTACGAGACGCTAACGTTGCCCACAGATGCTGGCGACATTGCAAAGATAAACGTGCACAACAGGGCGCGCTCTCTTCCTGCGGACGATACATCGTCTACGTACTTCAGACAAGGACACCCTCACCGGTTCACTGATCCAGGTGGTGGTGCCTCAATCCCTCCGGCGTGCCGATTTCTGTTGGGCATATCACGCCAGCACTGTGTCACAGGCGCACATGAGTTATCTGTTGGATGTCCTACCGACCACGTGGGATCCTAGAACCAAGGATTTCTGTTGGGCATATCACGCAAGCACTGTGTCACAGGCGCACATGAGTTATCTGTTGGATGTCCTACCGACCACGTGGGATCCTAGAACCAAGGATTTCTGTTGGGCATATCACGCCAGCACTGTGTCACAGGCGCACATGAGTTATCTGTTGGATGTCCTACCGACCACGTGGGATCCTAGAACCAAGGATTTCTGTTGGGCATATCACGCCAGCACTGTGTCACAGGCGCACATGAGTTATCTGTTGGATGTCCTAACGACCACGTGGGATCCTAGAACCAAGGATTTCTGTTGGGCATATCACGCCAGCACTGTGTCACAGGCGCACATGAGTTACCTGTTGGATGTCCTAACGACCACGTGGGATCCTAGAACCAAGGATTTCTGTTGGGCATATCACGCCAGCACTGTGTCACAGGCGCACATGAGTTATCTGTTGGATGTCCTACCGACCACGTGGGATCCTAGAACCAAGGATTTCTGTTGGGCATATCACGCCAGCACTGTGTCACAGGCGCACATGAGTTATCTGTTGGATGTCCTAACGACCACGTGGGATCCTAGAACCAAGGATTTCTGTTGGGCATATCACGCCAGCACTGTGTCACAGGCGCACATGAGTTATCTGTTGGATGTCCTACCGACCATGTGGGGTCCTAGAACCAAGGATTTCTGTTGGGCATATCACGCCAGCACTGTGTCACAGGCGCACATGAGTTATCTGTTGGATGTCCTACCGACCATGTGGGATCCTAGAACCAAGGATTTAACCAAGGATTTCTGTTGGGCATGTCACGCCAGCACTGTGTCACAGGCGCACATGAGTTATCTGTTGGATGTCCTACCGACCACGTGGGATCCTAGAACCAAAGATTTCTGTTGGGCATATCACGCCAGCACTGTGTCACAGGCGCACATGAGTTATCTGTTGGATGTCCTACTGACCACGTGGGATCCTAGAACCAAGGATTTCTGTTGGGCATATCACGCCAGCACTGTGTCACAGGCACACATGAGTTATCTGTTGGATATCCTACCGACCACGTGGGATCCTAGAACCAAGGATTTCTGTTGGGCATATCACGCCAGCACTGTGTCACAGGCGCACATGAGTTATCTGTTGGATGTCCTACCGACCACGTGGGATCCTAGAACCAAGGATTTCTGTTGGGCATATCACGCCAGCACTGTGTCACAGGCGCACATGAGTTATCTGTTGGATGTCCTACCGACCACGTGGGATCCTAGAACCAAGGATTTCTGTTGGGCATATCACGCCAGCACTGTGTCACAGGCGCACATGAGTTATCTGTTGGATGTCCTACCGACCATGTGGGATCCTAGAACCAAGGATTTCTGTTGGGCATATCACGCCAGCACTGTGTCACAGGCGCACATGAGTTATCTGTTGGATGTCCTACCGACCACGTGGGATCCTAGAACCAAGGATTTCTGTTGGGCATATCACGCCAGCACTGTGTCACAGGCGCACATGAGTTATCTGTTGGATGTCCTAACGACCACGTGGGATCCTAGAACCAAGGATTTCTGTTGGGCATATCACGCCAGCACTGTGTCACAGGCGCACACGAGTTATCTGTTGGATGTCCTACCGACCATGTGGGATCCTAGAACCAAGGATTTCTGTTGGGCATATCACGCCAGCACTGAGTCACAGGCGCACATGAGTTATCTGTTGGATGTCCTACCGACCATGTGGGATCCTAGAACCAAGGATTTATCCAAGGATTTCTGTTGGGCATGTCACGCCAGCACTGTGTCACAGGCGCACATGAGTTATCTGTTGGATGTCCTACCGACCACGTGGGATCCTAGAACCAAAGATTTCTGTTGGACATATCACGCCAGCACTGTGTCACAGGCGCACATGAGTTATCTGTTGGATGTCCTACTGACCACGTGGGATCCTAGAACCAAGGATTTCTGTTGGGCATATCACGCCAGCACTGTGTCACAGGCGCACATGAGTTATCTGTTGGATATCCTACCGACCACGTGGGATCCTAGAACCAAGGATTTCTGTTGGGCATATCACGCCAGCACTGTGTCACAGGCGCACATGAGTTATCTGTTGGATGTCCTACCGACCACGTGGGATCCTAGAACCAAGGATTTCTGTTGGGCATATCACGCCAGCACTGTGTCACAGGCGCACATGAGTTATCTGTTGGATGTCCTACCGACCACGTGGGATCCTAGAACCAAGGATTTCTGTTGGGCATATCACGCCAGCACTGTGTCACAGGCGCACATGAGTTATCTGTTGGATGTCCTAACGACCACGTGGGATCCTAGAACCAAGGATTTCTGTTGGGCATATCACGCCAGCACTGTGTCACAGGCGCACATGAGTTATCTGTTGGATGTCCTACCGACCATGTGGGATCCTAGAACCAAGGATTTCTGTTGGGCATATCACGCCAGCACTGTGTCACAGGCGCACATGAGTTATCTGTTGGATATCCTACCGACCACGTGGGATCCTAGAACCAAGGATTTCTGTTGGGCATATCACGCCAGCACTGTGTCACAGGCGCACATGAGTTATCTGTTGGATGTCCTACCGACCATGTGGGATCCTAGAACCAAGGATTTAACCAAGGATTTCTGTTGGGCATGTCATGCCAGCACTGTGTCACAGGCGCACATGAGTTATCTGTTGGATGTCCTACCGACCACGTGGGATCCTAGAACCAAAGATTTCTGTTGGGCATATCACGCCAGCACTGTGTCACAGGCGCACATGAGTTATCTGTTGGATGTCCTACTGACCACGTGGGATCCTAGAACCAAGGATTTCTGTTGGGCATATCACGCCAGCACTGTGTCACAGGCGCACATGAGTTATCTGTTGGATATCCTACCGACCACGTGGGATCCTAGAACCAAGGATTTCTGTTGGGCATATCACGCCAGCACTGTGTCACAGGCGCACATGAGTTATCTGTTGGATGTCCTACCGACCACGTGGGATCCTAGAACCAAGGATTTCTGTTGGGCATATCACGCCAGCACTGTGTCACAGGCGCACATGAGTTATCTGTTGGATGTCCTACCGACCACGTGGGATCCTAGAACCAAGGATTTCTGTTGGGCATATCACGCCAGCACTGTGTCACAGGCGCACATGAGTTATCTGTTGGATGTCCTAACGACCACGTGGGATCCTAGAACCAAGGATTTCTGTTGGGCATATCACGCCAGCACTGTGTCACAGGCGCACATGAGTTATCTGTTGGATGTCCTACCGACCATGTGGGATCCTAGAACCAAGGATTTCTGTTGGGCATATCACGCCAGCACTGTGTCACAGGCGCACATGAGTTATCTGTTGGATATCCTACCGACCACGTGGGATCCTAGAACCAAGGATTTCTGTTGGGCATATCACGCCAGCACTGTGTCACAGGCGCACATGAGTTATCTGTTGGATGTCCTACCGACCATGTGGGATCCTAGAACCAAGGATTTAACCAAGGATTTCTGTTGGGCATGTCACGCCAGCACTGTGTCACAGGCGCACATGAGTTATCTGTTGGATGTCCTACCGACCACGTGGGATCCTAGAACCAAAGATTTCTGTTGGGCATATCACGCCAGTACTGTGTCACAGGCGCACATGAGTTATCTGTTGGATGTCCTACTGACCACGTGGGATCCTAGAACCAAGGATTTCTGTTGGGCATATCACGCCAGCACTGTGTCACAGGCGCACATGAGTTATCTGTTGGATGTCCTACCGACCACGTGGGATCCTAGAACCAAAGATTTCTGTTGGGCATATCACGCCAGCACTGTGTCACAGGCGCACATGAGTTATCTGTTGGATGTCCTACCGACCACGTGGGATCCTAGAACCAAGGATTTCTGTTGGGCATATCACGCCAGCACTGTGTCACAGGCGCACATGAGTTATCTGTTGGATATCCTACCGACCACGTGGGATCCTAGAACCAAGGATTTCTGTTGGGTATATCACGCCAGCACTGTGTCACAGGCGCACATGAGTTATCTGTTGGATGTCCTAACGGCCGGCCGCGGTGGTCTAGCGGTTCTGGCGCTGCAGTCTGGAACCGCGGGACTGCTACGGTCGCAGGTTCGATTCCTGCCTCGGGCATGGGTGTGTGTGATGTCCTTACGTTAGTTAGGTTTAAGTAGTTCTAAGTTCTAGGGGACTTATGACCTAAGATGTTGAGTCCCATAGTGCTCAGAGCCATTTTTGGATGTCCTAACGACCACGTGGGATCCTAGAACCAAGGATTTCTGTTGGGCGTATCACGCCAGCACTGTGTCACAGGCGCACATGAGTTATCTGTTGGATGTCCTATCGACCACGTGGGATCCTAGAACCAAGGATTTCTGTTGGGCATATCACGCCAGCACTGTGTCACAGGCGCACATGAGTTATCTGTTGGATGTCCTACCGACCACGTGGGATCCTAGAACCAAGGACTTCTACCGCTACTTTCAACGCCTGCTGCCTGCTAATGTGGTTGAACGCCGCCATCCGGCGGTTGTCTGGGAGTAACATACACTGCGTGGAGTAACATACACTCGCCTTTCCTTCCCACCAAGGTTAGGGCGCTGTGGTATGTGATGAATGAAACATTCCCCACCCGACAACGCTTACATCTTGCAGAGGACCCTCTCTGCCCCAGATGCGCCGCTGTCGACACCGACAATGCACCGTTTAGTTTGTGGTACGGCTGCCGACTGGTGGCTCCTCACACGGTGCATGTTGGCATTGTTGCTACGACGGACGTCTCAGTCCGTAGAGCCCACCGAACTGATCCATCCCGACGTCACTTAGTTCCCTGCTCCTCGTCACAACGCCACGGTGTGGGTTAAGGGTATGGCACTGTCATATTTTTTGTGAGAGCGTTGCAGGGTTGTTAGATTTTTGGCATTATTTAACGAGCAACTACACGGTTTTAGGGCGCAAAGCGTCGTATAGTTCGCTTTTTGCGAATTATTTGGGGTCTTGTTTACGAGCCCTCCAGACTGTTGGGATATACCGGGTGTGAGAAGAGACTGAAATATAGCACATGACGGATTGCTGAGAGACTTCAACGGTAATTACAGGGTGTTTCACCCTCGTTGAACGAGAAGACGACCAGGACATCCCACCATCTGGCTGCTGTGGACAACCCCCGAAGAAGATAAAAAAATAAAGAAAGATAAAAAATAAAGATAAAAAAGAAACACAAATAAGAACATAACAAAAAATGAAATACAAATAAAATATAATAAAAGTATAGTGCCCCTTCCTTTACCCTTTCCTTTTCTAAAATAAAACGTTCAGAGGCGTATTTAATTTTTTTTCGTGGGCGGAGCCTGAAGTGGTGGCAAACAACCGTCCTAAAATTGGAAATTTGTGGTAAGGACTATGGGACCAAACTGCTGAGCTCATCGGTCCCTAGGCTTACGCACTACTTAATCTAACTTAAACTAACCTTCGCTAAGGACAACACAGACACCCATGCCCGAGGGAGGACTCGAACCTCTGACAACCGTCCTGGTTAACTTTTAGGTTGAAAGTGGCTTTGTTTTTGTTTTTAGGTTAGATAGAGATTTGGGGGCAGTATGGGTGATAGGAGTAGAGGAAGTCTAAGGAACAGAAAAAAATATATAAAAGAAAAAAAATAACAAAGGAAAAATTTAAAAAAAAAGAGCGTCTGCCATATAAGCAGGAGATCCCTGTTTCGAGTCCCGGTCGGGGCACACATTTTCAGCTGTACTCGTTTATATTTATGAACGCCTGTAAGCAGCTAATGGTCTGGATTTCATTATAATTTCTTGTTATGTATGTTGTCTGTTGTATTTTGGTCTACTGACTGGCAGTGTATTACCTTGACAAAGCCTGTAATATTGTGATATGATCCTAGGATGAATAAAGATAAACAAATAAATATTCCTAGATTCCTTACTTTAATCTGTTAGCAGGCTTTCTCGGGGTTATTTTAAAGTCTTTTTTCAAATGTCAGCTCGCGCAGTTTTTTGAGCGTCTGAGTTTCAGTGAAACCTGTGACTATTCGTGTTGCACTTCTTTGTACACGTTTAATATTCCCTGTTAGTCCTATCTGGTACGCGTCTCACACTCTGAAATAACATGTTTCTCTTTAAGGGACATCCACAGCCGTTATTCATCAACAGTCGTAAAACTGTAGCGGATTTTGTCATTAACGCTGAAGTGATATTGTAGTATGGAGCGCACGATTGGTTTTGTTGACACATTTTCATCATCATTGTGTGTTCACGCTGGCCATCGAATTCACGAAGACTCAGAATATGGTAGCGCACTACAGTTCCGTCCGGCCATACGTGAAATGAAGCCGGTCATCTTTCGAAACTGTCTCTTAAAATTCCTATCAGCCCTACACACATCGCCGTGAGATAAGCCTAGTGTCTAATAATTACGTTATTGTATCACAGGCTTAGGTAGAGAGATACGCCCCATTCGCATATGTATGAGGGCAGCGGACGAGGAGATCAACATTGGAGATACGCGACGAGTACTGGGCTTGATTTACGGCGGGTTTTAGCGGCGACTCGTGGGGCACCAGCGACAATGGGCGCCGTATTTCTCGTTGTCAAGGTGCCGACACTGATCGCGCTTTCTCCTGGCGTCTCCCGCGTGCCGACAAGGACCGACTCTAAAGTTGAGAAGACAATGAAGCATAGTGCGCTTCCTGATGCAATTACATAGCTGCACAAGGTTAGACGTACTCCGTAACGTAGTTATTAGTTTAGAGGCGATCAAAACGTTTTCGTTTGAGGGTGTTGCTGTGGCGTATATGCAACGTAGCGCTACTACGATTCGAGTATACAGGGTGTTACAAAAAGATACGGCCAAACTTTCAGGAAACATTCCTCACATACAAAGAAAGAAAATATGTTACGTGTCCGAAAACGCTTACTTTCCATGTTAGAGTTCATTTTATTACTTCTCTTCAAATCACATTAATCATGGAATGGAAACACACAGCAACAGAACGTACCAGCGTGACTTCAAATACTTTGTTACAGGAAATGTTCAAAATGTCCTCCGTTAGCGAGGATACATGCATCCATCCTCCGTCGCATGGAATCCCTGACGCGCTGATGCAGCCCTGGAGAATGGCGTATTGTATCACAGTCGTCCACAATACGAGCACGAAGAGTCTCTACATTTGGTACCGGGGTTGCGTAGACAAGAGCTTTCAAATGTCCCCATAAATGAAAGTCAAGAGGGTTGAGGTCAGGAGAGCGTGGAGGCCATGGAATTGGTCCGCCTCTACCAATCCATCGGTCACCGAATCTGTTGTTGAGAAGCGTACGAACACTTCGACTGAAATGTGCAGGAGCTCCATCGTGCATGAACCACATGATGTGTCGTACTTGTAAAGGCATATGTTCTAGTAGCACAGGTAGAGTATCCCGTATGAAATCATGGCGGTGAATCGAGGAAGTACAGTACATACTGACGAAACTAAAATGAGCTCTAACATGGAAATTAAGCGTTTCCGGACACATGTCCACATAACATCTTTTCTTTATTTGTGTGTGAGGGATGTTTCCTGAAAGTTTGGCCGTACCTTTTTGTAACACCCTGTGTAAGCGCCCACATGTAGGCAAGAAATTAATGTGGCATTTGTGTCTTGTCGACGTGCGTGCGATAAATGAGGAAATGTGAACTACGGGGAAGTAATTACCAAACGCTTCCAAACAGGACCAAAGTGCCGTTATTCTTTTCTAGGCTGCTAAAGGACAAACACAGGTAGACATCCATCACAGAATGAAGAATTTGTATGTGGCAGCATCTCAATCGAAATCCACTTTAGTAGAATGGTGCGACAAGGGTTTCTGCTGATTCATGGTAACACAAGTCCCCATATCGGAAACGTCGTAACCCAGAAGTTACATTAGTTCAGGTGGGAGACTTTCGGGCATACGTCTCATAATCCACATCTCTGCCAATGCGATTTTTTACGCTTTCTGTCACCCAAAAGGCGCTGACAGGTCGACGATTCCTGTCGGATGAGGATGTGCAGCAGGCAGTTACGGATTTCTTCACGCTGCACGACACGGTTTTTTACCAACCGACTATCTTCAACCTAGTGCGCCGGTGGAATGATTGCGTCAATGCTCACGGGGTTTTTGCCTCATTGGCATACCGATTCTGAACTGCAGGGCCTTCGATCGGAAGCTTTTTGATCGCCCATTATGAATAGCTAAAATTAAAACAAATACTGAAACACATTTGCCGGCCGGGGTGGCCGAGCAATTCTAGGCGCTACAGTCTGGAACCGCGCGACCGCTACGGTCGCAGGTTCGAATCCTGCCTTGGGCATGGATGTGTGTGATGTCCTTAGGCTAGTTAGGTTTAAGTAGTTCTAAGTTCTAGGGGACTGATGATCTCAGAAGTTAAGTCCCATAGTGCTCAGAGCCATTTGAACCACTTTTTGAACTGAAACACGTTATTGATTGTAGTGAAATACAAGCACTATACTGAAAGAATGTCCGTTAGCACAAATCTGAAAAATATAAACCGGCGGATAGAAGAGACATCGGACGGATTTTCCAAAGATGCGTAGATCTCTGGGACTAAAACAAATACATAAGATGATGAACTTGAGATGGTGGTGATGGTTATGATATTTTAATGATCTCTCTCTCTCTCTCTCTCTCTCTCTCACACACACACACACACACACACAAATACTGTGTGTGTGTGTGTGTGTGTGTGTGTGTGTGTGTGTGTGTGTGTGTCTTCTCTTTCTCCAAACACTCGAAGTGTCCGTGGACTGTCAGTATAATGTGGACATACATAATACATCTAAACGACAGTAGGCAAGCTGGAAAGAGTTTAATTTTGATATGAAGAAGAAGATGAACGGGAAAATATCCTTTGGAATATTACGAATATAGGTTGTGGACAGTTGGGAATGTGGGTCTCACGGTAGGCGTGCAAGGGATAAATCCCTGCAATCGCGCTATCGACTGTGCCCTCGGTGGCTCAGATGGACCTATAGCACAAATTTTGCCGGAACGGTAGCTCATCGTGTACGGTCAGAGGGTTTAGCTAGCCTCTGTAATAAAAAAAACTGAGTGCACGGAACAACGAACAACCTGAACGAGTGTCATCGGACGTCCGTCACGAACAAATTCAACGAACAGTATAGAACAAAATAAGATTAAAAAAAAGATGGATAGAGCGTCTGCCATGTAAGCAGGAGATCCCGGGTGGGTCACACATTTTCACTATCCCCATTAAGGTATATCAACAACACCTGTTGGCAGCTGAGGGTTTCAATTAATTATCATTTCTTGTTTAATTTTGACATACGGTAAATTCGAAGGCGTGCTGAAAAGCAAAGCCTCCGAATTTTTATGTTTTGTTTTCGGCATCGGTTGAGCTGTTACATACCATGCGTATTACTCAGTAGACTTCTCCTCTTCGCTGACCCAAATTGCAACTGTCTACCACCAGAGGGCCCCGAATTGTAGCGTATAACATAGTGGTGTATAACGCAACTTTGTATAACGACGCTTGAGAAACGGCGTGCTGTAGCAGAGTTTCTAAGCGCAGAAAACTTGCCTCCAATTGAAATCAATAGAAGAATGATAACTGTGTACGGCGATGACTGAATACAGATCAGTAATGTGCGACGTTGTGTTGTTCGTGATGATAATGAAAGAAACGGTGGTGCTGATGTCAACGTGTGTGGCGGTGGTCGGAGCGTTTCCAGAATTTAAAGAACATCTTCGAGGACTTCACTTCGATAGCGATGAAGCGGTGCAAGCGAAGGTGAGATTGTGGGTCCGACAACAACGTCAAACATTCTACAGTGACGGTATCAACAAACTGGTCTCCCGTTGACTGAAATATGTTCGTCGCCGAGTGACTATATTGAGAAATAAAGTATGTAGAAATGTAAGTACAGCTGTAGAATGCTAATAAAATTTGTTTTATTTAAAAAAACTATAAAAGTTTTCGCATAAAAATTCGGAGGCATTGCTTTTCAACAATTTTCTTATTTGTAACCATCACACTCAATTGCCTCGGACTATTTACGCTAAATACATCGGAGACATCTACATACCTTCCATTACTTCATCAACTCAAACTTTATTTACCTTTTGGAATTCATCTACATACGTAACTGACCCATCTACCATCCATGGGTCATATGTCCAGCCTATAAATCATCACAGTCATCTCACAGCCTTACACTCCAGTCTGTTTCCCTGAACGTGCTACTCTTCATCCAACACTGTAAAACCATCGGCTTTTTTCTCAGTAGAAGTCCAAATTTCACTGTCATTAGTTCCAAGTGGTAAAACACTTTCATTGTAAACTTCACGTTTCACACGAAAAAGCAGTCCAGATAATCTGTGCTCTTCTGTTTTCTTCCACTGTCGGTACAGGCGTTGTCTCCAGTAGCCCTAACCACAAAAACTCATTAAATGTTTTATGTGTCCACTGTTGACTTGTATTACTTTCTTTTCAGTGTGTTGATTGCTTTGTAATGTTTCACGGAGCCAAGTAGCGCTGTGGTGAGGCCTACACAAGAATGAACAAGAGTGAAGGAACATTAACGAAAGAGTACTATCTCTGATGCTCAATGGTAGGCGAGCGCGAGCAAACATTATTCGGTCATGCTTGGTACGTACTCGCAGCTGCCCCCTCCACTTCCGCTGGTTGAAGGTTTTTCAGCGAACCACAAGGGAATTACGCCTGCCCTCAACTTCGGTGCAGGCAGCAGGAAATATTCATCTGCTTCTTCGCGCGCGAATTACCTTTGTTAATGTTGTCAGTTGCGTAAGCGATGTAAACAGACATTCTTCAAGCACCTCTGAGTTAATTATAATGACAATGCAATTAATCTAACTACAGATGACACAAAGACATTCAAGCGATCATTCTTTTTACATTCTATCCTTCAATGGAAAGGAAAACAACCTTAATACAGAGAAGTACCACTGCCTTATATTGGATAGAGATCCGTACCTTAAGAAACTGATAACATTTGAAACTTAGAAAAAATAATAGAGTTTTGGAACGACCACCAGTCTATTCGTTTTCCAGTAGTCAGGCAACCTCAGCTACGTCTAATGTACAACTCACTTGAAGACAGCAAATACTAAAAAGAACTGACTCAAAAAAGGCGGCTTTCCGAATCGTGGAAAATGATAATGACATGATACTAAGAACTGTAAGCTAATTAATTCGCTGCAGAGTACCGACACAAAGGCAATCAAAGAATTCGATACAAGTTAAAACGTGATACAACAGCAGACGTGATAGCTACGTGAAGAATAGTGCAGAGAGTAAAAAACCAAAGTTTAACGACGATGGTCTCGCACGCTTGCAGCATGTATAGAGAGTGAAATATGAACTGTGAAGGAATGCTGATGCTAGCTGCCCGTACAACACGGCTGCTCCCATCTGTCTTTTCTAACCAAAGAGTGCACTACCAACGGAGAGGACCACGTGTTGGCAAGTCTGCGGCAGTCGACGTCAGGCATTCCATTCGATACTAGGTGAAGCAGGGAGCAGACTTCAGTTCAACTGCAGTCAGTTCAGTTCAATTGCAGTCAGCCTACAAAAAATGTTCAAATGTGTGTGAAATCTTATGGGACTTAACTGCTAATGTCATCAGTCCCTAAGCTTGCACACCACTTAACCTAAATTATCCTAAGGACAGACACACACACACCCATGCCCGAGGGAGGACTCGAACCTCCGCCAGGACCAGTCGCACAGTCCATGACTGCAGCGCCTTAGGCCTCTCGGCTAATCCCGCGCGGCAGTCAGCCTACAAAGGCGATTGCTTCCAAACTGTGGAGCCATTCTACAATATGGTTGAATCGTATGGTACCTATACCACAGGGGACAAACAGGGAATACTAAACGTATACAGAGAAGGGCAGCACAAATGGTCACAGATTTATTTGACTCATAGGAGAGCGACATGAATATCCTCGAAGACCTGAACTGGCAGACGTTTGAAGATGACGCAAACTGTCCGATGGAAGCCTGCTTACGAAGTTGCATGAACCAGTATTAAGTGGTAGTCAAGGAATAGTCTACAGTAGGAATCGCGAAGATAAAATTACACCAACGACAACGCGCACAAAGGCATTTAAACAGTCATTTTTCCCGCCCTTCTATGCCAGTGGAATGGCAGGGAAAACAAAGGCATGAAGCTATGCATGTCACAGAGGTTTGCAGAGTGTGAATACAGAGATAGAGCAATTTCTCGAAACCTCTCTGAGATTCTTACCCCTGAGCGAAATCAAAGATTATGCAATGTCTACAGCAAAGTTTAACATATAAGCAAGTTTAGACTCAAACATTTTGTTTTTGAACAATATTATTTTTGTAATAAAAAATGGTTCAAATGGCTCTGAGCACTATGCGACTTAGCTTCGGAGGCCATCAGTCGCCTAGAACTTAGAACTAATTAAACCTAACTAACCTAAGGACATCACACACATCCATGACCGAGGTAGGATTCGAACCTGCGACCGCAGCGGTCGCTCGGCTCCAGACTGTAGCGCCTAGAACCGCACGGCCACTCCGGCCGGATTTTGTAATAATGTAAGGAAAATAGCAATTAGTTAATTAAGGGCCTGTTTTTGTACATCACGAGCTGCAGTTCATTATTTACCAGACCTGTACTCAAATATAAGCTGTAACTGATACAGAAAATAAACAATAAATATTTGCATGACTGCTTCGATAGCACGAAAACCACTTTGTATACAAGAAAAAAGAAAATAAGATTACTCACAAGCTGCTCACTTTCACATAAAATGGCCAGCCTGTCAGGTGTAACGTCTTTGTAATGATTATAAATTATGCCAATCTTGAAAATACAGAAACACAGTGAATATTTCAAATCTCATTATAACGCGACACGGTGTACAGAACACTGCATGTAGCCCACGGCTAAGACAAAGGTCTCGTAATAAAATGAAAGTGCCTTATCTTTGAACCTAATATGTTTCTTGATGTTTTATTAAATGAACAAATACTGAGCCAGTACGACGGATGGTTCTGCTTGCCTCTAAGAATCATTACTACATTCAGTTTGTTCACGGATCGTCCTCATAGCACGTCATGTTCCAAGTTCAATTTGTTCTCCATTCTTTCTTCTTCACTGCTAGCGTAGTGAAAAATTCAGGTACACCACTTAAAGTCGTGGCGATCGGGAACAGTTTTCTTAAGACATATGCACTGAAATGCCAAAGAAACTTGTATAGGCATGCATATTCAAATAGAGAGATATGTAAACAGGCAGTTGCGGTCGGCAACGCCTATATAAGGCAACAACTGTCTGGCGCAGTTGTTCGATCGGTTACTGCTGTTACAGTGGCAGGTTATCACGATTTTATTGAGTTTGAACCTGGTGTTATAGTCGGCGAAAGAGCGATGGGACACAGCACATCCGAGGTAGCGATGAAATGAGGATTTTCCCGTACAACCATTTCACTAGTGTACCATGAATATCAGGAATCCGGTAAATCATCAAATCTCCGACATCGCTGCGGCCAGAAAAAGATCCTGCAACAACGGGACAAACAACGACTGAAGAGAATCGTCTAACGTGGCAGAAGTGCAATCCTTCCGCAAATTGTCCACCGGGGGCAGAACCGCACAATAACCCTGGGTTCGGTGTGGTGCGGCGGAGGGGTAAAGTGGACTGCGGTAGTCGTAGTGGGGTTGTGGACCACTGCGGCTGCGGCGGGGACGAAGCCTCTCCGTCGTTTCTAGATCCCCAGTTAACATACAATACAATATAATCACAGGATGGCTTCCCATGAAGGGCAACAAAACGGGATGTGCAATATCGACGAAGTACCGATGCGCTGTAAGGGTGCCGCGGATGATAACCAAAAGGGTCCTGCTATGAAATGGAATGTCACCCCTGCCATCACTCCTGGTTGTTAGGTGGTATGGCGGCGACAGTCGTGTTGGTATCCCACCACTGTCTGGGGCGTCTCCAGACACGTTTTCGTCCTGGAATCTCATTGATTGGTTGGTTGGTTAATTCGGGGGAGGGGACTGACCAGCGAGGACATTGGTCCCATCGGATTAGCGAAGGATGGGGAAGTAAGTCTGCCGTGCCCTTTTAAAGGAACCATCCCGTCATATGCCTGAAGCGAAAACCTAAATCAGGATGGCCTGAGGCGGGTTTGTACCGTCGTCCTCTCGAATGCGAGTCCAGTGTGCTAACCACTGCTCCACCTCGTTCATTTATCTTATTGACTGGAGTGCAATAGTCTTCAGCAATGAGTCCCTCTTTGAATTAAGCCCCGATGACCGTACGCTTGGGTGCAGTAGCCTACACCAGATGTCCATTGCCTAGCAGCAATGACCCGAGCAGGATAGACAATCGGTGTCATAGTGCCAGATTCACACTTCAGGGTCCTGATAACCGCGATGGTGAACTCGCGTAGATGCCTCGGTCACCAAAATTCACGTGATCTGAACCGGATAAAACACATCTGAGGCGCTGTAATGCACCAGCTCCAGCTCCATATACCATTGGCCAATAATTTACGGGAACTGCGTGTCCTGTGCGTATACATTGGTTGCCGCATACCTCCAAAAATCTTCAAAGCCTTGTCTTGTCCCATCGATACCACGCTCAGTCACTGTTGAATTGCGCTCCAGATGTGGACCAGCATGGTATGGGACGTTATAATGTTTGTTACTCAAAACCTATTTCATATAAAAATAAGACAAATAAATTTGCATCCCTGGGTCAAATTATAGGTTTTTGCTTCGTTTTGATTATCTGGGGAATTCAGTTTCCAGTCTGCCAGTAACCTCTTATAGAATTTTGCACCAGATATAAATTTCATTGTCAACCTTAAATATGGATGCATAGTTTATATGGAAACTAGTTGAATACCCAGCTTCGCCTGGTTCTGTATTTATTCCAATCTTCTAATAGTCCATCTCCTCCTTTGCCCTCTTGCTGTCCCTATCTTCCTTCTCCCTCTCTATGTCCATTCCGCCCTCATCCCTCTACCTATCCAACTCGCCCACCCCCCTCTGTCTGGACATTTCCTCGTGTTGTTCTCTCTGTCCATTTCCTCCTCTTCCCTTTCTCTCTCCATCTCCTCCCCCCTTCTTTCTCCCTATCCACCCTATCCTCTTCACCTTCCGTCCATTACCCCCTCCCCTCTATCTGTCCATGTCCTCCTGCCCCCTACCTATCTCCGCATTCCCCCTCTGTGTCTGTCCATCTCTCCTCCCCCTTCTCTTTCCAGGTTATCACCCCAAATCCAATAGGAGGTTGCTGTTTCATACCCCCTTAGTATTTCTTTCCAGATAGTAAGCAGTATGTGTACCAAGTTTGGTCGAAATCGATCCAGGTGTTTAGGAGGAGCAGTCTACCCATAGCATAGCCTGCATACACACATGTCACTTATACTAAACATATACAAAACATATTTCACACATCTGTACACAAAGTTCACCTGCACCTCTAGCGAATTTCGTCCTGCAGTTTCGTTTGCACGCATTTCAATGCGTATTACGTCGTATTTCCTAAACTATGTGTCGTAAAACGATTTAATTTTGTAGGTAAATTCAGTAGCACGTGTAGTTACTGCCTACAAAATGTGTTGCGCATAGAATCAGTATCAAAGAAGTAATTATTTTAAACGTCACCCATGATGTGGCAGTTTTACACATATCTCATTGTTTACAAAGCATGCCTTTTTGTAACATCAATTGACATAATTTTGTAGGTACATTTAGGAGCATATGAATACTGTATGAAAAATGGGGTGCGAATAGAGTAAATAGTAACGAACTAATAAACTAAAATGACATGCCTAATGCAACAGTTCTTCTACGTGAAAGGAAAGATGTTTAGTGCTTGCTAGATTTTCGCTTTCATTATTTCGTTAGAGTTGTCAGCACGAAAAAGTTTTGTAAAGATTTGAAATTATATGTAAAATTTTTTGCAAGCCACTAATGTAAGTGCTCTCATTCTCAAATACTGGATGAATAAAGTCTAGGTAAATAGTAGGGCAAAGCTGCTCTCACCACACTCTACAATGATGCCAAATTCATTCAATTTGGCTGATCCAAGATAGCAGCGATAAATATAGCAATGTCGCAATGACATCATATAGGGAAGTTCAAATTTTGGCAGGAAAATAGATCAATTGGGTTACCTCCACTAACCCAACCCATTCTCTTCCCCCCTCCACCCTTCCTACGCCCCTCCCCCAGAAAATGGTGGAAAGGTCAAATTTTGGCAGGGAAAAAAGGGCACTTGGCCTACCTCCACTAATTTAAGAAAATAGCAGGAAAATAGGTCACTTGGGCTACCTCCCCTAACCTAAGTCATCCGACCGCACCATCTTCCTTGGAATTACGAGGTGCATTCAAGTTCTAAGGCCTCCGATTTTTTTTCTTCGGACTGGAAAGAGATAGAAACATGCGCATTGTTTTAAAATGAGGCCGCGTTCATTGTGAATACATCCCAGAGATGGCACCACCCTAGGGCAGATGGAATTTTACCGCCAGCGGCGAGAATGAGAACTGTTTTAAATACTTAAAATGGCGACGTTTTCCTTACTTGAACAGCATGCAATCATTCGTTTTCTGAATTTGCGTGGTGTGAAACCAATTGAAATTCATCGACAGTTGAAGGAGACATGTGGTAATGGAGTTATGGATGTGTCGAAAGTGCGTTCGTGGGTGCGACAGTTTAATGAAGGCAGAACATTGTGTGGCAACAAACCGAAACAACCTCGGGCTCGCACAAGCCAGTCTGATGACATGATCGAGAAAGTGGAGAGAATTGTTTTGGGGGATCGCCGAATGACTGTTGAACTGATCGCCTCCAGAGTTGGCATTTCTGTGGGTTCTGTGCACACAATCATGCATGACGACCTGAAAATGCGAAAAGTGTCATCCAGGTGGGTGCCACGAATGCTGACGGATGACCACATGGCTGCTCATGTGGCATGTTGCCAAGCAATGTTGACGCGCAACAACAGCATGAATGGGACTTTCTTTTCGTCGGTTGTGACAATGGATGAGACGTGGATGCCATTTTTCAATCCAGAAACAAAGCGCCAGACAGCTCAATGGAAGCACACAGATTCACCGCCACCAAAAAAATTTCGGGTAACCGTCAGTGCTGAAAAAATGATGGTGTCCATGTTCTGGGACAGCGAGGGCGTAATCCTTACCCATTGCGTTCCAAAGGGCACTACGATAACAGGTGCATCCTACGAAAATGTTTTGAAGAACAAATTCCTTCCTGCACTGCAACAAAAACGTCCGGGAAGGGCTGCGCGTGTGCTGTTTCACCAAGACAACGCACCCGCACATCGAGCTAACGTTTCGCAACAGTTTCTTCGTGATAACAACTTTGAAGTGATTCCTCATGCTCCCTACTCACCTGACCTGGCTCCTAGTGACTTTTGGCTTTTTCCAACAATGAAAGACACTCTCTGTGGCCGCACATTCACCAGCCGTGCTGCTATTGCCTCAGCGATTTTCCAGTGGTCAAAACAGACTCCTAAAGAAGCCTTCACCGCTGCCATGGAATCATGGCGTCAGTGCTGTGAAAAATATGTACGTCTGCAGGGCGATTACGTCGAGAAGTAACGCCAGTTTCATCGATTTCGGGTGAGTAGTTAATTAGAAAAAAAATCGGAGGCCTTAGAACTTGAATGCACCTCGTAGTGGGGAAAGGACTCAGCCTGTGCTGGGCTGCTGGATAGGACTGATGTAAGTCTTTATTTTGCAGGCAGTATTTATTTAAACAATCTGAGGCAGTAGATCCATCCGGTGTGTTCACAATGAGGTCTGGAGTCCAGCTGACTAGTACACTGTGGTGCATCCAGAGAGTGCTATCGTCCCTCCAGTGACATAATCCAAGACAGCGGTCTGGGGGGCAAAAATGGCGGGAAAAGGACTCAGCCTGTGCCGGGCTGCTGGAGAGAGGAAGGCGTGTACTTTATTTATTTTGGGACAGTTTATTTAGGGATAGATTTCCCATAGTTCATTTATAACACTGATACAAAATACTCGCCCTGACGTACTTGAGGTCACGCTACATAGACTACAGACCAACAAACTACTCGTAAACTATCCAAATAATGCAGTACACTGACGTACAGACACGAAAACAACTCGTAAATTACCGATATAATGCAGTAAACAGCATACAGACCTGCAAACTATGCGTAAATGACGGAAATAATGCAGTATACTGGTGTCCAGAGACGAAAACAACTCGTAAAATACCGAAATAACGCAGTTCACTGATGTACAGACACGCAAACAACTTGTAAATTGTCAAAAAATATTGCATGTAAACGGCTCTGCAAACACGCTCACAAATGTTGTGCACAAACACTCAGTGCTTGTAAAAAACGCTTTCGAACTATCATCAACTACAGTGTACCAGAGGCTCAAACGCATTCATGCGCCGACGCTGCCAACACTGCACAGGCGCTTTGCAGGGGCAGCCGGACGCTGGGGCATGAGCCATCGCACTCAGGCCACTGCCACCTACGGCAAGCACTTGAAAGACTATTTTGTGCAGATCGCCATATCGCGCTGATAGTTAAATCCTGCAAAAGCGACCTACATATCGTCACATACAGAAAAACACTTGCTCAATTACAGTGCTCTGCCACTGAGGAAGGAAGCTTGAATATAAGAGTGTGTAACGGATCTCCAAACCGGCAATAAGCGCCGTGTACCGTATCGATGTAGTAAGCATACAGTTCATATCCTGCACCATGCAAAATCGCCCCTTTTACATCATGCATATAGCTATTGACTGCCAGACATTTGTAAATACACCGCAAAGACAGACAGCATAAGCACATCCACCGTGGGAATACTCCTCGCACCACTAGATATTTTCTGCAAGGTCGGGTGGTAATCCACCAAAGCCGACAACCACAAGTCAGCTGCTCTTGACATGTGACCAGAGCACACTCAGCAGACCGAAGTCACGCTCAGAACTGTTGTGCAAAGTTGGGTTCATTTCCTCTTGGCACAAAGGCATTACTGTTTCTGTCCCTTGCAAGCTTGCTAGGTTTCTAAAGCCCTCTCCAGACTCTGGGATTACAAGACCATATGTATTTTCACATGATTTGCAGAATATTATACCATTTACACCATACTTCAAGATATCGAGCACATAGCAGAATCGCTTGTATAGCAGTATCACTCACAGAGTAAAATTCTGAAGACATAGACTGAAAAATATTCCTCTAGAAACCCAAACTTTAGTGAGGTGGAGCATACTATAAATCACTGAGTAACTAGTAACTTATCCCATCTGTAAAGACCTTTACGCGAAAACTCGAAAAAAAAATAGACGAAACTCATATTTCCACTCGTGAGTACCGAAGTCGGTGATTCCAGATCACTTCAAAGTCAATTAAGGTGTTTCTCATGTCAAGAGAACAAGCAAACGTGTTTTCCACCTGTCTTTCACCTGTTAGATGCAGACTCTACGTTCCCTCAACTAAATGAATGTGCAAAATGTGCAGACACAATCAACTGGACAATGTACATGGGAGGGAATAATGGTCCAGCACAAACACACATCCATATTGAATCTCCTCAAATTTCCACATGATCATGAAAGATCTCCAACATATTCTAGATATTAGTTCACTATTCGGCCATCTAGAGGACGACACAGTTAAGTGAGCTACAGTCCTGCATTCCAACAGGCCTCTCCATGCAGACAGCTCTTACCATTATCTGGAAACATGAATCATTCCCACCACCATTATTTCGGTAATTTACTAGTTGTTTTCGTGCCTGCACATCAGTGAACTGCAGTATTTCGGTGATTTATGTGTGGTTTGCAGGTCTGTATGCCGCATACTGCATTATTTCGGTAATTTACGAGTTGTCTGCGTGTCTGTACATCAGTGTAGTGCATTATTTCCATAGCTTAGGAGTAGTTTGCATGTCCATAGGCTAAGTAGCATGGCCCCAAGCACGTCAAGGCGAGTGTTTTGTATCAGTGTAACAAATAAACTATGTGAAATCCATCCCTAAATAAATTGTTCCTTCGTTTCTCCAGCAGCTCACCCGCCATTTTTCCCCCAGATTGTCATCTTGGATTAGGTCACGGAAGGGTCGACAGTACCCTCTGGTGGCAGTATTGTGTACTAGTCAGTTGGACTCCTGACCTCATGGTGAACACAATGGATGGACCTACTGTCTCAAATTGTTTAAATAAAGACTACCTGCAAAATAAAGACGTCTGTCCTATCCAGCAGCCCAGAACAGACTGAGTCTTTTCCTCGCCAATTCCAAGGAAGAGATGTCTGTTGGATGACTTAGGTTAGTGGAGGTAGCCCAGTTGCCCTTTTTTCGCCCAAATTTGAACTTCCCACTATTTTCTGGGGGGAGGAGGAGAGGAGCGAGCGGAAGGGGTTAGGTTAGTGGAGGCAGCCCTATTTACCTATTTCCCCAATAAAATTTGAAATTCCCGCCATGACGTCATTCCGATGTTGCCATATCTATCTCCGCCATCTTGGATCAGCCATCTTGAATAATTCTGTCAACAATGCAGAGTGGTGTTACACACCCTTGCCTTCCTCCTCAGGTATTCATGCGCTGTGGGCTACGCTACTCTTTCACCCCCACCCCATTCCTACGATGGGTAGGTAGTTCTTACTCCCACAGCGATTGTTTGCGGACGGTAAGTGAGATGTGTACCAAGTTTGGTTAAAATCAATCCAGCGGTTTTTGAGATGTGGAACACACATTTTTACAATAGGTATGGATTATTTTTGCATCTAGTATTTTGGTTGTGAATTGCACAGCTCATACTAAGTTCATTCTTGTTATTAACCACACATACTATTAGAGAAAATGTGCGTTGGTTTGTAGATGTAAGAATCTCTAGACAGTTGGTGAGGCTTCTGCAAAGTGTTCAGTTGTCATCTTAAAATGTATGGATCTGTAGAATAAATACCTATTCTGACCTTCGCTGTTGCAACCCCCTTTCATTAAATGTGTGAGTGTGTATGTGAGGGTGGTCGGGGACTTGTTATTGTTATTGTTGCTGTTTGTTTGTCTTAAAAGACCTAAACTGTCAACGCCGTAACGTGCATTAAGGTCAGCTCCTTGGCAGAGCCTAGAGGTTGAATCCTCGCATAACTTCCCGCAGAGACACTGCTGCGACACTGAAGGCACTCTTCGCCTGTAGCGCGTTAGTTAGATCTCGGTAGCTATTACTCGAGCCGTGTAGTTTACTCGGCGTAATTAACGATAAGCCGCGCGCGAGTTCATTCTTTTGTCACCGACACGACCATTATCTCCGCGCCCGCTAAGAGCATTTGCCGCGTGTTGCTCTTGCTGCAGCCAGCGCGGAACAAAGCACTCCGATGCGAGATAAGTCGCTTTAACGCCGCCGGCGCCTCCCAGAGAACAATGCCGTGACGAGCCGACTTGGAAGAATTACTGTCGTCGTGCACTACAGCAGACAAATACACCCGTCTTGCAGCTGTCTTTCTCGCTCACTGTAGACATAAGTATGCTCGTGTTTTTATATGCTGTCTTGCTATGCTGTCAGATGAGATTTGATAGTGAAATTTGGAAAAGCATAATTCGGTTGGAATGGACACAAAAAATTGTATGGTGCTGGTATCTTCCTGTCTGCTCAGAGTCTTACGAACCCACCACTTTCTAATCCTTCGCCTAAGGCCGTTAATGATGTTATCATCACATCAAAAAATTGAAAATGTGCTGAGCTGGTTGTCTTACACACATACGAGTAGATACGATACTATTGTTCCGAATTACGATGCAATGTTCCAATGGTAAGGTGACTGCCCGCGAAATCCGGCACAAATTTCCATTGTCGTTATTCCGTTATGCAGCTGATGGTTGTTCATATTCGCAACTGCGAATACATTTCATATATACGAAGATGATCTGACAGATCTGTCACTTCCCACATACCCCTCTGCGACACTGCAAACGCAATGCCCTGATTCACGGCGCTGAACGTTCCATTCTCTCTCCCTCGCTGGCTGGCAGTCAACAAAATGTCGCTCTTTCCGTTACGCTGTCAGAGGTCGGCCCTAGGGGTGCTAGGATCAATGCCCATGCATAGCAAGTATCCTCTCATGTGCCTCCATAACACACTAGAAACCCTCGCAGCAGTCGCAGGGCGTACAAATGTGCCTCTTTGCACAGTATAAAGAATCTCCATTACTACTGTATAGTATGTTGTTTCATTGAAGTGTCAAGTAATTCCCACGATGTAGCCGGCCGGTGTGGCCTAGCGGTTCTAGGCGCTTCAGTGTGGAACCGCACGACCGCTACGTTCGCAGGCTCGAATCCTGCCTCGGGCATGGTCGTGTAGCCGGCCTGAGTGGCCGAGCGGTTCTAGGCGCTACAGTCTGGAGCCGCGCGACCGTTACGTTCGCAGGTTCGAATCCTGCATCGGGCATGGATGTGTGTGTTGTCTTTAGGTTAGTTAGATTTAAGTAGTTCTAAGTTCTAGGTGACTGATGACCTCAGCAGTTAAGTCCCATAGTGCTCAGAGCCATTTGAACCCATGGTTGTGTGTGATATCCTTAGGTTAGTTAGGTTTAAGTAGTTCTAAGTTCTAGGGGACTGATGACATCAGATGTTAAGTCCCATAGTGCTCAGAGCCATTTTTTTTTAACCTACGATGTAACAACATAAGTTAGCATTATCAGCAGAAGACAATAAACGTTTTGTACCCCAAGATAAAGTTAATGCCCTAGCATGGGGGTCACTATAATGTTTGGCTAACTTTGATGCCGGTTTTAGCCAAAATAAGATGAGTTTTTGACAAAGTTTGTCACAGGAATAGTATGATTTTCTTTGGTACAGAGATCAAAGTATTCTCTTCGTAATGTCCACTTTACACTGTAAGTTAGATCAGCAGTAGCAGCGATGACTGTTTCGCAATGTTACAGAGTCAGCACGTATATATTTTGATAAATTTAATGTGTGGTACACAGTTCTAATTAAGCTCGTCATGTAACCAGTAAGTTATATCTGTAAAGCCAATAAGAGCGTCATGTGTATTATGAGAATTAGTACAGACAATGTAGATGTTTAAGAATTTTAGGGTTCATTGTGTCTTGCAAAATGTGGGTTAGATATCGAAATTTAACTGTCGACAAGTGCCTGCTAAACCTGTAAATTTTATCAGTAGTGTCAATATCCAAGATATGTGTATTTCTTAGTGTTACAGATCGGTTAAGTTATAACAGTAGTCCTACGTGTGTTTTGTACTCAAAATATTGTGTGTTTTAAGAAATAATAAAATTTTATATTAATGCAAAATTCGAATTTTCGTTTGCGATCAGAGACCCGAAATTGGACTTGCTTATTACGGTAAGCAACTTGTCTATGTTTCAATAATCTGTAATTAATTGATAAATAATTTAATTTTGGCACAATATCAATTTCAGTTCGCAATCGGAGATACTAGCTGCAAAGAGACAAGGAATCTTCACCTCTGTGCGTAGGACCTTTTTCTACATTGTCTTTGGCCATGTATACATTTGTATTCCGACTGTTATGAAAGCCTCCTCACACATTATGATAATATGTAGTTTAACTGTTACAGCACATTAAAGATCGCACTAAAACGCCTTCTTGCCCCCTAAAATGGTGCTAGATCAGTTCATTTGCCTTTGTATATGTTGTGTCTTTTTAAATTCCGCATTTTGGAGCATTGCTATTGTATTCTGGTATTATTTAGTAGATGATTGGTAAATATCGCAGTCGTCGTCGAAAGTTTGTTTTTGCACATAACCTTGAGTAGGCCTAAATTAAATGTAGTAAAAACCAGGATTAGCATGTCAGTATCATCGATGATATTTTTCTATTGTAGAACCTGATGCATTACCTTCTTCTTCCATACAATGGTGCTTGTTGAGTTGATGCAGTACAGAAAAAAATCACAAAATGTCAGGTGCTCAAAGATCAATCTTTGTATCATGATTAACACACCTCCATAGAGCGTACAAACGAAATTCCAACACCCCACGTGTATTTTGACAGAAATGTTAGATGTGATGATTCCAGTGTAACATTTTACATAAACATAGTGTACGTGTGCTGCTGGCGTGTTTTTTTGACAATATGTAGAAGTAACATTGACATAAACATTGTGTTGATGCCGAATTTCTGCGGACACTTTAGATATGAAGTTAACATTGTGACACTTGACAAACATCATATTGTAAGTAGGCTGTTCAGGTTTTTATATTGGTAACGCCACGTAACGCTCTGTATGAAAATCACTGACTGTGCTGTGTGCAGTCTGTGACTGGTTTGCATTGTTGTCGGAATTCGCTATTGTAGTGTTGGGCTGTTGGCTGTTAACAGCGCGTAGCGTTGCGCAGTTGGAGGTGAGCCGCCAGCAGTGGTGGATGTGGGGAAGTGAGATGGCGGATTTTTGAGAGCGGGTGATCTGGACGTGTGTCCATCAGAAACAGTACATTTGTAAGACTGGATGTGATGAACTGATATATATATTATGACTTTTGAACACTATTAAGGTAAATACATTGTTTGTTCTCTATCAAAATCTTTCTTTTGCTAACTGTGCCTATCAGTAGTTAGTGCCTTCAGTAGTTTGAATCTTTTATTTAGCTGGCAGTAGTGGCGCTCGCTGTATTGCAGTAGTTCGAGTAACGAAGATTTTTGTGAGGTAAGTGATTTATGAAACGTATAGGTTAATGCTAGTAAGGGCCATTCTTTTGTAGGGATTTTTGAAAGTCAGATTGCGTTGCGCTAAAAATATTGTGTGTCAGTTTAAGCACAGTCATTTATAATTGTTGAAAGGGGACGTTTCAATATGTTTTATAGAACAGTTTAGATGTGGAAACATTTTAGGGCCCGATGTGCCTTATACCAAGTGTGACACAGAGACTTAACTATGGACTTTTACAAAAGCAGTGTAACCTATAAGTTAGATCGCTAGTGCCAAGTTACCCACAAATTGTTATATCTGTACCTATTTTTGGTAAATGATAGAATACTTTTGAACATGGCACCAATTTACGGAAGTCCTGGTGAAACTGACGTGATTTTGATGTGGAACTGCAGTAGTACTGTCAATATCTTTACATGTTTTGTAACATAATGCAAATTTCAGATCGTTCAGACTCCTGAACATTGCTTCATAATGGCTACCAGTACAAATAAGCTAGTTCCACCATCTAGAACATTTTTTTATTTTTAAAATTCTTTTATAAATTCGTGTCCATGTCATCTCAAATTTTTTAATTTACCGCCACCACCATCTTGGATTTTTAAATTTCCTGCCACCGCAGTCTCGCATTTTTTAATTTCCCACCAGTGCCACCTTCTATATTTTGCTGACTGCAGTGCCAAATGCTTGAACTATGCACTGGAAAGATCGTAGCTGTACTACTTCTAATATGTCTCTATGGTCCGAGATGGATAGGTCGAGTACAGCCTGTACTTTGGCGTCCAAGACCACCTGGCCTCAATCCTCTGGATTTTTTTTTGCCTCAGGTCATCTCAAAAGTGAAATGTACGGAACTCCCATTTATATAGGTCAAGGACGACAGCAGCGAATTGTACTGTCTTATCAAAATCTACCAAATGATTCGGGAGTGTTTGAATGAATCAATGACTCACTGAAAGAGACAAGTTTAGCACTACATCCAAATGCCAGGACGACATGTGGTACACCTCCTTTAACAGCTACGAGTGTAAAATGAATTGTAATATTTATCACGCTGAAGCAGTATTGTATTTCTTGATAGTTGAAGCCCAGTTATATGTGGTCTTAAACAAAAAGATTATATTTAAAATTCATCTATGCTAACTAAAGTAGGACAATGTATTCTAAGAAAAAACAAAAACGACGCAACGAAGGAATCGTCTGAATGGGACGAAAATCGGAAGATGTGGTGTACATATACAAACAAAGAAGTACCATTTCAGAGAAACTGAATGATTTATTCAAGAGAAAATGCTTCACAAATTGAGTAAGCCAGTAATGCCTGGTCGTTATGCAAGCATTTATTCGCCTTGGTATTGAGTGATAGAGTTGTTGGATATCCCCCTGAAGACATCGTGCCAAAATCTGGTGCGGCAGATCATCAGAATTCCTGGCTGTTTGGGGGACGGTGCCCACAATGCTCCTAACGTTCTCAACTGGAGGGAGATCCGGCGACCTTGCGGGTCAAGGTACGATTTGGCAACCACGAAGACAAAGGGCAGAAACTCGCGCCGATTGCAGGCGGCATTGTCTTGCTGAAATGTAAGCTCAGAATGGCTTGCCATGAAAGGCAGCAGAACGGGGCATAGAATATAGTCGACGTACAGCTGTGCTGTAGCGGTACCGCGGATGACAACCAAATGGGTCCGCTGTGGAAAGAGATGGCACCCCAGATCATCACTCCTGGCTATCGGGTTGTACAGCGGCTGGCAGTCGGGTTGGTGTCCCACCGCTTTCCGAGGCGTTTCCGGAAACGTCTTCAGTCTGGAATCTCATCGACTGGAGTAGAATTATCTTCAGTGAAGAATCTCGCTTGGAACTGAGCCCCACTGCCCAGCGAAGATGCGTCTGGAGACGCCCCAGGCAGTGGTAAAATACAAACCCGATTGTCGGGTGCCATATCGCGTGACGACTTCGAGTGGTGGTGTAGCGCGCAATTTCTTTTCATAGCAGAACCCTTTTGGTTGTCATCCACGGCACTTCTACAGCACAGTGGTACATCGACGATATTGTATGCCCCTTCGTGGCAAACCACGCCTTGGCCAGTATGGTCGCCGGATCTGGCCAGTATGGTCGCCGGATCTCTCCCAAACTGGAGCTTTGTGGGCAGTGCCCCTCCCCCCCCCCCCCCCTCCCTCCGCCCAACCAGCCAGGTATTTTGACGCTCTAACGCGCCAATTGGACAGAATTTGTCACGCTGTCCCTCAGGAGGACATCCACGTAAGTGGGCTAACGCGTTATTGACTTGTTCAGTTTGTGACGCTCTTTACCTTCGATGTGGCAACGGCCTTGCCGCAGTGGTTGCACCGGTTCCCGTGAGATCACCGAAGTTAAGCGCTGTCGGGCGTGGACGGCGCTTGGATGGGTGACCATCCGGGCCGCCATGCGCTGTTGCCATTTTTTGGGGTGCACTCAGTCTCGTTATGCTAATTGAGGAGCTACTCGACCAAATAGTAGCGGCTTCGGTCAAGAATACCATCATAACGACCGGGAGAGCGGTGTGCTGACCCCACGCCCCTCCTATCCGCATCCTCCTCTGAGGATGAAACGGCGGTCGGATGGTCCCGATGGGCTACTTGTGGCCTGTAGACGAAGTGGTTTACCTTCAATAAATCGTCAATTTTTCCGCAAATTGTAATCATTTGCTTGTCCGTACATGTACATCACATCTACCGATTTCCATACCATTTGGATAATTATTTCGTAGTGCGAGGCGAGGTGTTTTTTTTCCAGTTGCGGTTCATAATCACACATTCACAGTACCTCGAAAACGCCTCATTTGCGGGCACATGTTTACTGGAAAGTTTTTGCTTGTAATATTGTATATTGTCAGAAATATCATTTTTCCAATTAATTATAATGCACCATGCATAAATTACCTACTGAATAGTATTGGAAGCTAAGTGAGGCTGTTTGCGAACTACACTGCTGCCTATATGGATGCTGCAACACTAGTAAATTGAAAGACCTGCATTGAATCGATGCTCAGTGCAGATAACGACAAGTGACCATTAACGGAAACAAATGCATCGTACTTTACGAAAATAAGCGGGAATACTTTTTATTGTTTGGTATAACCATCGCCGAGGTATCACTTCTACGTACAACGAAAAAATGTCTTGGGATACGTGTCATGAGCGATTTAAATAGGAATGGCTGCATAAGAGTACATAAGTGCACCAAAGACGGGTGTCACACTGACATCCACTGAAACAATTCTAAGTAGATACACTGGTGTACAAAGCGTAAGGACGAAAGCAACTTCCGCATGATTTGTCACTGTCAAGTCACATAGCTGGATGGAACTTGGACATACATACACTCCTGGAAATTGAAATAAGAACAACGTGAATTCATTGTCCCAGGAAGGGGAAACTTTATTGACACATTCCTGGGGTCAGATACATCACATGATCACACTGACAGAACCACAGGCACATAGACACAGGCAACAGAGCATGCACAATGTCGGCACTAGTACAGTGTATATCCACCTTTCGCAGCAATGCAGGCTGCTATTCTCCCATGGAGACGATCGTAGAGATGCTGGATGTAGTCCTGTGGAACGGCTTGCCATGCCATTTCCACCTGGCGCCTCAGTTGGACCAGTGTTCGTGCTGGACGTGCAGACCGCGTGAGACGACGCTTCATCCAGTCCCAAATATGCTCAATGGGGGACAGATCCGGAGATCTTGCTGGCCAGGGTAGTTGACTTACACCTTCTAGAGCACGTTGGGTGGCACGGGATACATGCGGACGTGCATTGTCCTGTTGGAACAGCAAGTTCCCTAGCCGGTCTAGGAATGGTAGAACGATGGGTTCGATGACTTCCGGAAGGCGTTCGATACAGTTCCGCACTGTCGCCTGATAAACAAAGTAAGAGCCTACGGAATATCAGACCAGCTGTGTGGCTGGATTGAAGAGTTTTTAGCAAACAGAACACAGCATGTTGTTATCAACGGAGAGACGTCTGCAGACGTTAGAGTAACCTCTGGTGTGCCACAGGGGAGTGTTATGGGACCATTGCTTTTCACAATATATATAAATGACCTAGTAGATAGTGTCGGAAGTTCCATGCGGCTTTTCGCGGATGATGCTGTAGTATACAGAGATGTTGCAGCATTAGAAAATTGTAGCGAAATGCAGGAAGATCTGCAGCGGATAGGCACTTGGTGCAGGGAGTGGCAACTGACCCTTAACATAGACAAATGTAATGTATTGCGAATACATAGAAAGAAGGATCCTTTATTGTATGATTATATGATAGCGGAACAAACACTGGTAGCAGTTACTTCTGTAAAATATCTGGGAGTATGCGTGCGAAACGATTTGAAGTGGAATGATCATATAAAATTAATTGTTGGTAAGGCGGGTACCAGGTTGAGATTCATTGGGAGAGTCCTTAGAAAATGTAGTCCATCAACAAAGGAGGTGGCTTACAAAGCACTCGTTCGACCTATACTTGAGTATTGCTCATCAGTGTGGGATCCGTACCAGATCGGGTTGACGGAGGAGATAGAGAAGATTCAAAGAAGAGCGGCGCGTTTCCTCACAGGGTTATTTGGTAACCGTGATAGCGTTACGGAGATGTTTAACAAACTCAAGTGGCGGACTCTGCAAGAGAGGCGCTCTGCATCGCGGTGTAGCTTGCTCGCCAGGTTTCGAGAGGGTGCGTTTCTGGATGAGGTATCGAATATATTGCTTCCCCCTACTTATACCTCCCGAGGAGATCACGAATGTAAAATTAGAGAGATTAGAGCGCGCACAGAGGCTTTCAGACAGTCGTTCTTCCCGCGAACCATACGCGACTGGAACAGGAAAGGGAGGTAATGACAGTGGCACGTAAAGTGCCCTCCGCCACACACCGTTGGGTGGCTTGCGGAGTATAAATGTAGATGTAGATGTAGATGTAGATGACGGTTTGGATGTACCGTGCACTATTCAGTGTCCCCTCGACGATCACCAGTGGTGTACGGCCAGTGTAGGAGATCGCTCCCCACACCATGATGCCGGGTGTTGGCCCTGTGCGCCTCGGTCGTATGCAGTCCTGATTGTGGCGCTCACCTGCACGGCGCCAAACACGCATACGACCATCATTGGCACCAAGGCAGAAGCGACTCTCATCGCTGAAGACGACACGTCTCCATTCGTCCCTCCATTCACGCCTGTCGCGACACCACTGGAGGCGGGCTGCACGATGTTGGGGCGTGAGCGGAAGACGGCCTAACGGTGTGCGTGACCGTAGCCCAGCTTCATGGAGACGGTTGCGAATGGTCCTCGCCGATACCCCAGGAGCAACAGTGTCCCTAATTTGCTGGGAAGTGGCGGTGCGGTCCCCTACGGCACTGTGTAGGATCCTACAGTCTTGGCGTGCATCCGTGCGTCGCTGCGGTCCGGTCCGGTCCCAGGTCGACGGGCACGTGCACCTTCCGCCGACCACTGGCGACAACATCGATGTACTGTGGAGACCTCACGCCCCACGTGTTAAGCAATTCGGCGGTACGTCCACCCGGCCTCCCGCATGCCCACTATACGCCCTCGCTCAAAGTCCGTCAACTGCACATACGGTTCACGTCCACGCTGTCGCGGCATGCTACCAGTGTTAAAGACTGCGATGGAGCTCCGTATTCCACGGCAAACTGGCTGACACTGACGGCGGCGGTGCACAAATGCTGCGCAGCTAGCGCCATTCGACGGCCAACACCGCGGTTCCTGGTGTGTCCGCTGTGCCGTGCGTGTTATCATTGCTTGTACAGCCCTCTCGCAGTGTCCGGAGCAAGTATGGTGGGTCTGACACACCGGTGTCAATGTGTTCTTTTTTCCATTTCCAGGAGTGTAGAAAGAACTGCTACAGTATAGTACAAAGGGTAACTAAAAGAAACATGCAATGAGACCAACAGAAATGGCACTCTTATCCAAAGACAATAATTACACTGAAGTAAGCGCAATTCGCGATGTTCCACTGCACATTACAAAAGGCGGCACGTGGTTCTTGATAGGATGTGTGATCACCACGAATGGCAATGCTTGCTCTGAAAACGTGTTCCCATGTTGGCCACAACGTTGGTAAGGAGTTCCTGTGGTAAAGCGTACCGTTATTCTCCCAAGCCGACCGGGTGGCCGAGCGGTTCTAGGCGCTTCAATCCGGAAACGCTCCGCTGCTACGGTCTCAGGTTCGAATCCTACCTCGGACATGGATGTGTGTGATGTCCTTAGGTTAGTTAGGTTTAAGTAGTTCTAAGTTCTAGGGGACTGATGGACTCAGATGTTAAGTTCCATAGCGCTCAGAGCCATTTTTTGTTCTCCCAGCGAGGCTGACAACTGCCGCAGTACGTCTCCCCAGCGCATCCCGCATGTGCCCCATGGGGTTTAAGTAGGGGAACGGGCATACCAGTCCGTTCTCCGAGTATCCTCTCATTGCAAGAGTTCCTCCACATGCGCTGTTTGGCGAGGTCATCCGCAAAAATGAAGCTAGAGCCGATTTCACTCAAAGACGCACATCTGGAAGGAATACAGTGTCACGATAATGTTGAGCAGTGAGTGTACCAGTGTACCGTGTTCAAAGATTTGGAGGTCAGTACAGCCATGCAACGTTATGGCTCTCCACCCTTAACACTTGAACCTCCAAACCAGACACGTTCGGCAAAATTCCTGGATGCTCTGCGTGTTTTTACCTCTCGCCAAGTCCAGAATCACTGCTCAGACTGAATCTGTACTCTTCAGAAAAGAGCATGGACTGCACTCGTCCGTGGTCGATTCCCTATGCTGTTGGCATCACCACAAACGATGCCTCCGATTTGCGCATGTCAATGGAACACAACGCCACATCTACATCTACATACATACTCCGGTATCCACCATACGGTGCGTGGCGGAGGGTACCTCGTACCACAAGTAGCATCTTCTCTCCTTGTTCACTCCCAAACAGAACCAGGGAAAAATGACTGCCTATATGCCTCTGTACGAGACCTAATCTCTCTTATCTTATCTTTGTGGTCTTTCCGCGAAATGTAAGTTGGCGGCAGTAAAATTGTACTGCAGTCAGCCTCAAATGCTAGTTCTCTAAATTTCCTCAGTAGCGATTCACGAAAAGAACGCCTCCTTACCTCTACAGACCCCCACCCGAGTTCCTGAAGCATTTCCGTAACACTCGCGTGATGATCAAACCTACCAGTAACAAATCTAGCAGCCCGCCTCTGAATTGCTTCTATGTCCTCCCTCAATCCGACCTGATAGGGATCCCAAACGCTCGAGCAGTACTCAAGAATAGGAAGTATTAGTGTTTTATAAGCGGTCTCCTTTACAGATGAACCACATCTTCCCAAAATTCTACCAATGAACCGAAGATAAACACCCGCCTTCCCCACAACTGCCATTACATGCTTGCCCCACTTCATATCGCTCTACAATGTTACGCCAAAATATTTAATCGATGTGACTGTGTCAAGCGCTACACTACTAATGGAGTATTCAAACATTACAGGATTCTTTTTCCTATTCATCTGCATTAATTTACATTTATCTATATTTAGAGTTAGCTGACATTCTTTACACCAATCACAAATCCTGTCCAAGTCATCTTGTATCCTCCTACAGTCACTCAACGACGACACCCTCCCGTACACCACAGCATCATCAGCAAACAGACGCACATTGCTATCCACCCTATCCAAAACATCATTTATGTAGATAGAAAACAACAGCGGACCTACCACACTTCCCTGGGGCACTCCAGATGATACACTCACCATTGAGGACAACGTATTGGTCGTCAGTCAGAGAGACCAACCCCACGTAGTCGCCGTGCGATTGTGTCATAAGGTTACGTGCCTTGCAGGCCTGTTAAATGTTTTTCCGAAATTGCACCTCTGACGTGGTCCCTTCTTGCCTGCTGCACACTGCAGCGGCCATCTGTTGCTGTAGCTGACAGTGCTCGACCACTTTATCTCCTTCGAGTAGCAGTGCCTGTGGTTCGGAACGCTCCCCATGCGTGGGAAACAATGCTGTGAGCAACACCAAGCTCGTGGGTTACGCGTCACACTTCATCCTTCTTCCAGTTTCCCGAAGATTCTTCGCCGTGTGAAGTCTTCCTAATGTTGTCTCGGGCCATGTTGTAACAAAGAACACCGCCACAGTTGACCGTAACTGCTCGCTGATTGATACACACTATCTCTCTCCGTTCCTTAAACTGCTCCGCGCCGCGCGGAGTGGCCGCGCGGTTTGAGGCGTCATGCCATGGATTTCGCGGCCCTTCTTCCCGCAGGTTCGAGTCCTCCTCCGGGCATGGGTGTGTGCGTTGTTCTTAGCATAAGTTAGTTTAAGTAGTGTATACGTCTGGGGACCGATGAGCTCAGCAGTTTGGTCCTTTGGGAATTCACACACATTTGAACATTTTTAGAACTGCTTCGTGTTGCGAGACCAGCCCCATATAGCGTTATAGTTATCTGATCTCGTGTCATGTCATGTTCAGTTTTCTGCGAACGACTGGAAGATCTCTGGCAATATACTCCTCAGTTTCATTGTTTTTCACAGAGCGAGTAATTCTTCTGCGGCGGAGGTAGGGTACAAAACTCTAGTATGACCGATTCTTGAGTACGTTTGTCAATCCAGAACTGCTGTTATGTAAGATTTACGAGGGAGATTCGAAGATCGGTAGCGCGTTTCGTAAGGGTGACAACATGTCACATGCTCATCAAACTTGAGTGGCAGGCGTTAAAGAGAGGCATTATTCAACCCGAAACGGCTTACTGTTAAAGTCACGAAGCACAAGTAAAAACCGGTTTACTACTACAACCCCACGAGTACAGGTTTCATGTAGGGTCAATCAATTTACTACTCCTTCCCACATACATCTCGTCGTAAAACTGGCGACAGTGTTTCGCCGTGTGCACCGCTCGCAAATGGATCAGGAAAGGAGAAAATACGAATTAGATTTGTATATAAATAAAATTTCGATCTGCTTTTACATTTCTTTGAGCAATGAAGTAAAAGGTGAAATTTGCAGTCTCGTTTTTAGACCGAGTCTGCCTTTCGACAACAAAAAAATTTTAATTTTTGCTGCAATCAGGTAATAAGCTTAGACTTTTGATTGTACAAGGAAGTCCGTATTTGAGTTGCGAACGTTAAATAAGGCTAGATTTTTACCACCAATTTGTGGGATAATACGTGCGAATATGTGCTTAGGGAAACAGTTACGGCGTCCTCCCTGCAGAGATTATGACGCGAATCTTTGCGGAAGCGAGGTCTGCACGCAAGTTCGCGAACCATTCCGCGAGAAATTTGTTGGCGCTATTTGTCGCAGAGCAGCTACTCCGACAGCAGGGTCCAGATGTCTTAATGGCCGCAATAAAACTGGGAGCGACTGGCCTACGGGACTCACAACTCTCCACGGCGACGGGACGGCTCAATTATGCATCGCTTTGCATGCAGACGCCCACTCCACGTCTGCTGCGGACGTACTGCAAGTCGCCGGCTGCACGCACCTCCAATAAAGCAGTGTAGGTGGGAGGATGGGAGGGGGGGATTCTGGAGAGGTGGGGGGGGGGGGAACGAAGGTGCAGAGATGCACACTGGATGGAAGTGATGCATCGCACAGGGAACTTGTGACTCGGAAAAGCACGGATGAACCACGGATATTCGCAGCAGTAACTTATACTGCCTTGCGAAAAGATAAAGCACCCAGAAGGCACGGTCCGTACACGTACACACCATCGGCGAATATGTAAATAGATGGAAGACTGGGGTTTAACGTCCAGTCGACACCGAGGTCATTACAGGCGGAGCATAAGCTCGGATTGTTTCAAGACTGGGGAAGTAAATGAGCCATCCCGGCATGTGCCTGGAACGATTTAGGGAAGTCACGGAAAACCTAAATCTGGGTAGTCGGATGCGGATTTGGACAGTTCTCCTGCAGAATGTGAGGGCAATTCGCAAACCACTGCGCCACCTCGCTCGGTGGGCCTGTCTCTGTGACAGGGATAACGACTACCAAAGTTCATCAGCGTTGTTCGTGTTTAGTGCTGCATGATCAGCGTGAGATGTTTAATGATCACTGTGAAAGACATAGAGACGCCAGGTGCTCGTCTGAGACAGCGTTATCAGCACCTGGCGAAGTTTGAAAGGGGCCTAAACGTGCACCTCCATTTGGCCAGCTGGACAGATGGGGCAGTATCCAGATTTGTGGTGCATTCGGATGCGATAGTCGCCCGATGATGAACTGTCTGGGAACGTGGGAGCAGGCATACTTGTCGTCAAGGTTTCGGTCCACCGAATCTGCCACAAGGGTGGATCGCACGCACATCGTAACCCCTGCACTTGTGGTCGGAGATAGCAAATTGTCGTCCCATGCGTAACGACGCAACACAAACGACGGCGTTTGGCGCAGTGTTGCGGCCAGGAAGCTTGGACTGCTGATGAATGGCGTCTAATGTGCTCACAGATGAATCCCGGCTCTGAACTAGCCTGTATTGCCATCATCGGCGAGTATGGAGGCGACCTGGGTAGAAGCGTCGTTATTCAAATATTTTGGGGAGGCAGCTATGGGTTGCTCTTAAAACGCTTTTAGAACCTGGGCCTTGCCGTTAGTCGCCATGCGGCTGTGCTTGCCCCACTCGCAAGTAGATGCACTCGTGTAGGCGCATACTTGTTCCTAAAAATGTGCTTGCCAGTGGATTCCACTCACACCCGTGCCCACATACCCCTACGTTCCGTGTGGGCCAAGCTACAGCCGCACGGCTACTAGCCGCAAGGCGTACAGGTGAAAACGCACCTTTGGAGTAGTGGTGTGGGGAGCCATCGGGTAAGACTTCAGTTCACGACTGGCAGTGATTGACGGAACTCTCACGGCACAATGGTAAGTCATGCACTTCCTGCGTCCTCGCGTCTCATGTCTCGTGCAAGAGTATTTTGGTGCCATTTTTCAAATCTCGTCCACAAATGGCGCGTGCCTCAATGAACTGTTTGCTTGACGTTGATGTGCTCCCGTGGCCAGCAAGATCCCCAGATCTGCCCCGGTAGAACTTGTATGGGACCAGCGCGGACGTCAGCTACATCCCAGTGCGACTACCGAGAATATCAATGACCAGTTTCAGCACTTGTGGGCCAGCTTGTTTCAGGAGAGGATACAACGGCTTTGTTAACAGCTTCCCCACCAAATCAAGTGCGTGCATCCAGGCGAGAAACGGTACCACGTCGTACAGATTACTGGGTCGTGACTGTTAGTTCTTTGTAAATGTGGCTCGACTTTGTAATCACTGCAATAACATTGCATACCAAAAAAATGGCTCAAATTGCTCTGAGCACTGTGGGACTTAACTACTGAGGTCATCAGTCCCCTAGAACTTAGAACTACTTAAACCTAACTAACCTAAGGACATCACACACATCCATGCCCGAGGCAGGATTCGAACCTGCGGCCGTATCGGTCACGCGGTTCCAAACTGACGCGCTTAGAACCGCACGGCCACACCGGCCTGCATTGCATACCATCTCAACTAGTGAAGTTTCATTTCATTTCGTTCCGTCCCCCCCTTATGGCTGCTTCAGTATTTTTGTCAGGCACAGTACTTTGCAGATAAAAGCCCATACCAATTCCGGTATTTGCGAATATACCTGCGGATCTCCGTAATAACAAAAATTCGGTGTTATATACGAATGCCGGCCGGTGTGGCCGTGCGGTTAAAGGCGCTTCAGTCTGGAACCGCGTGACCGCTACGGTCGCAGGTTCGAATCCTGCCTCGGGCATGGATGTGTGTGATGTCCTTAGGTTAGTTAGGTTTAATTAGTTCTAAGTTCTAGGCGACTGATGACCTCAGAAGTTAAGTCGCATAGTGCTCAGAGCCATTTGAACCATTTTTTATACGAATGCATTTTTATGAAAGTATTTAGTTTTTTTGTTGTAATAATTACACCATCATGACAGGTTTACCTGTCGTCGTACGAAGTACTCCGAACTGATGTTTTGCCTGAATCGATCATTATAGGCCAGTGTCACCAATATAACAGAAAAATAAAGATTTACTGTAGCAAAAAAATCTTCTATATTTTTCTGTGTGAGCTACAGTTATTACGAATACCATAAATTACGCAAATGTCACCGCAATAAGAAAGAGAAATTCGAAGGCAGAAGCGCCAAACGAAAATTCATTTCATTTTTTAATCTCATCAGCTGACTAATTCTTAAATTAAATAGTAAAACTTTATATAGTTCACGGAGATCATTAAATTAACAGATAATGTAGATGAACTGGTGTACCAAGTCAAAAAAAAGAAAGGACAAGAGCGAGTAGGACCCGCAGTCCGAGGATTCTGTACAAACGTAATTATATGTACATAGACAGTTCGTCCTTCCCACGAATCAAGAATTTCGACGGGTTTTGCCTATTATCGACACTGATACTGCAAGATATCGGTTCCGGAAATTCTAAGATTTTCGAGAATGTTTTAATTTTAAGTTTGAAATCGGATAACAAAAAACGAGAGAAATACTTTTTTCGTGTGATATAATTACAAATTAACAGTTTTCGGTGATTTTTATGTACTTGTGCTATGAAACCTTCCTTCTTCCAAATTTCATGATTCTCAGTCAACGAGAAGTGCGCTACAGTTTTTAATGAGTGAGTTTGCGAGTATCAATATATGCGACGTAAACGGCCCTCTCTTTTGATTGCACTGACTTAGACGTTTTACGTTTTTGTACCACCAAGGGTCCATAGACCTTAGTATGTCACTAAAATTTCAAAGAGACACAACGTTCCCTCCTTGAAAAAAGGACGTCTTAACAGACGGGCCGGCAGAGAGACAGGCGGATAATAAACGAAAAAAGGTTTTTCGTGTGATGTAAATACAAATTAATAATTTTCGATATTTTTCTTTGCTTTTAGTGTTATGTCTTGGTTCTTGCCAAATTTCATGATTCTGGTTCAGTGAGAAGTATACTATAGGTTTTGATGAGTGAGTTGCGGGTGTAAAAATACATGACATAAACGGCCGTATCTTTTAATTGTATTGACTTAGAAGCTTGTATTCATTGCACCGCCAAGGGATCATAGACCTTCGTAAGGGACATAAATTTACGTGTACCTGTTTCTGACAAAAGTGTTTCTGAGAAAAGTATTTTAAACAATCGGACAGACAGACAGACAGGTGGACAACAAAGTATGCTGTAAGGTTTCCGTTTTTATTGACGGAGGTACAGAACCTTACAAAGAAGCCGAGAATCTAGTTCCCTTGAATCCATGAAGAAAGCGTGTATGGTGAACACCAGACTGTGACAAATTTCATGAGCAAAGACACCAATCATGGTTAAAATTTCAAACGGACGAAACAGAAAAGAATGCCACAGCTCATAAACGAAAGGACAAAAAGTCACACAAAACATTAGGAGAATCAGGATAGGATTTTTTTAAAGACGCAATAAACCCTATAGAAGATAATTACCGCAAAACCAATTCCAGGAACCGCTACAGAACCTTGGGGAACACCAACAAAAGTAAGAGCCCCGTACGCTAATACTGAAAGGCGGAGATGGACGAATGTTACGGTGACCAAGAAAATCCTGAAACCATCGCAAAAGCATTTAATGAACTTTTGTACTGTTTTTTAACTCAAATAACTGTTACAAATCAACTTAAATATCCGAATACAAACCAAACCCAAGATATTACACCCATCAGTTCTCCAAGAAGTAAAAAAGCACTTAAGGGACAAAAAAATTATAAGCCATGTTGAAAAAATCAGATTTTTATTGAAAAGTGAAAATATTCAAATGACACAGCCAAGCCCTCCTTACACATGAACATATCACACATTGGTATAAATGAATAATTCTCCAAACATGGAACAACGTCCATAATTCACCCTTTACACAGGAAGCAAGATAAAAGCAATCGTAAAAACTACAGAGACTGCACATACAAGATTTTAGCCAAGATCCTATGAGAAACAGTCAAGGAACAATTGGAACTGGACTTAGGGGAATACCACTAAGTATTAAATATACCATAAAAATTGGAGAGTCCCCTTTTTTTGCTTGTGTGTCCCCCATCCTCAGAATTTTTGTTGTGCCGCGAATAGGTACCATATTTTCTTGACACTGTCTTCCTAAATTAACAACCGATCTACTTTTGCCAGTTCTTGTTGTGAGAAATGCTGGATCAGCGCTCACCTCATTGTTGTTATTGTCTGGCATATTCTATGAACAATGAAAATAGATGAAGTGGTAGCTCTTCAGGTCTAAAAAGCCTTTCCAGTGACATCAGTGTGCTGAAGAAAGGTTCTAAGGGCACGCTGGAGCAACAGTGGCCCATCCGGCATGAAAAAATATATCAGACTTTGTCAGCTGCAAAATGAATAGAAAGCAAGGGGAGCTCACTCGCGTAGAACACTACATTAACGAAGAAAACACTATCTTGCCTTTTATTTCTGGTTCTGATTTGAAAACACAGCTGCAAGGAGGTGCCGTGAAGGTCCATTCGATGCTTCGCCTACTGATACAGTGCTCTGCGAGGCAGAAAATTTTGGCTCCTTTATCGCTATGGACTCAGTACGGAGCAGATCGCAGGTGTCTCAAGAATCACTTGGCTCAAGGCAAAAGTGTTGGCTCACTCACAGAATTGGCTCCCAGCAGCCACTCACTCCTCTCGATGCTGTGTGGAGCATGCCACAAGGAAACTGAGGAGTCACCCTACGCCTTGCGTTTTTGAGTCACTCAGTGATTAACCTGGCATGGCTCATGGCTTCTCCAATGATTCAGTTTGCATTTCAGCTTGAATCTTCGACTCACTATTCTCCATTCCAGTTCAGCTCGCCGTGGATACTCTTGATTGTAGCAATAATGGCATGTATATTAAACTGTTAAATTTTATGTACATATTTGTGAGTATATAGATTATAGAATAAACTGTGTGTACATTTGTACTGACTTGATGTTTTTACTATTTAAAAAGTGCATCTTCATAGTACATATTTTACTTTTTCAACCAACATATTTCTCAAAGCTACAGGACATTAGTCAACCATTTTGCCTTCATATAGAAGAGTTTCAGGTGACATATGGTATCATTTTACCAAACTAGGTACAAAAATGAAAAAGCCACTACAGCCACCAACAGCAACTGCCTCCATGGCCAAGGTCGCGCTGGAACAGTAGCTCAGCGTGTTCGGTGAAAGGGCTAGCTGCCCTGTGTAGTAAAACAAATTCAGGGCTTGGATCAACGATTAACTTGAATGAGTTTCATGGGACGTCCGCTCCGAACAAATTCATCAAACAATAACGAGAAAAGTGAAATAAAAAAAAGGTCGCTAACGCTTTTGTGTGTGGTGGTGCTCGACTTGGGGGTAAGCCTATTAAAAAAGTTACTTTACTTTTTCGTGTCCAGAAACTACAATTTGTTTGCCCAGTATTGGGCAATGTCCAGTGCTTCTTCTTTAGCCAGCCATAGATCGTCGAGCGTGCATCTGTGGGGGCAGGCAGGGCATTGTAGGAGATGTTCCATGTCCTGTCGAGTGCCACAGTCGCATTTGTCGTCATTTTCGTCCAACAAACCCCATTTGATCAGATTAGATTTCACTGGAGCCACCCCAGCTCTGATGCGGTTAAGCATTCTCCAGGTTTTCCAATCACCAGAAACGCCGCTTGGTGGGTCCTCTCTTAGTGGATAATAGATGGGGGGGCTCATCTAAGGCGCATCTTAGGACACGGCGTCTGGATTTGAGTTTGCTGGGGCCACACTCTAGGCCAAATATTGAGTGACGGGCATCAAAGGTTTGTTTTAGCTTCTCAGTATGTTCATGGGCTTTCCTGCGTGAGTCAGGGTTTGTGAAACCTGCGGCCCTGTGAAGATTTTCTATGGGGGGGTTAGTTTCATGCAGCCTGTCACTATCCTGCATGTTTCATTCAAGCTAATATCTACCTTTTTTGCGTGGGCGGATCTGCACCATACCGGGCAGGCATATTCGGCAGTTGAGAAGCACGAAGCTTAGGCTGAAGTTCTGACAAAGGTAGGTTTGGCACCCCATTTGCTATTGAACAGCTTTCTTATTAGGGAATTTCGTGCTTCTACTTTTTTGCGTGTTTTTTCGCGATGATATTTGTATGTCATTGTTCTGTCCAGCACGACGGCAAGGTAGGTGGGAGTATCTGTGTGTTCTAGTAATGTCCCATCTCAGGTAACATTGAGCCTGTACTTTGCCTGCCTCGAGTTCAGATGGAATGCACTCACTTGAGTTTTGGAGGGATTGGGTTTTAGAGAATTCTTTTTGGAGTAGGTTGACATTGTAGAAAGGGCGGTTTCTAGTTTCTCCTCGATGGCTTCAAACCTGTTGCCTTGAACTGTTATTGCCAGGTCGTCTGCATATACAAAAGTTTTGGTTTTGTCTGGAGTTGGTTGGTCATTTGTATATATGTTGAATAGGATTGGCGCCAACACGCTCCCTTGGGCGAGCCCATTTTTCTGATTCCGCCATCGACTCTCTTTCCCCTCAAGTATTACGAAGAACTGTCTATTTTGAAGCAGGGATTCGATTATCTTGACTAGGTGGTAGTCTTTCAGGGTCTCGTAGGATTTATGCAGTAGTGTCCGGTGATCTACTGTATCATAGGCGGAACTTACACTCCTGGAAATGGAAAAAAGAACACATTGACACCGGTGTGTCAGACCCACCATACTTGCTCCGGACACTGCGAGAGGGCTGTACAAGCAATGATCACACGCACGGCACAGCGGACACACCAGGAACCGCGGTGTTGGCCGTCGAATGGCGCTAGCTGCGCAGCATTTGTGCACCGCCGCCGTCAGTGTCAGCCAGTTTGCCGTGGCATACGGAGCTCCATCGCAGTCTTTAACACTGGTAGCATGCCGCGACAGCGTGGACGTGAACCGTATGTGCAGTTGACGGACTTTGAGCGAGGGCGTATAGTGGGCATGCGGGAGGCCGGGTGGACGTACCGCCGAATTGCTCAACACGTGGGGCGTGAGGTCTCCACAGTACATCGATGTTGTCGCCAGTGGTCGGCGGAAGGTGCACGTGCCCGTCGACCTGGGACCGGACCGCAGCGACGCACGGATGCACGCCAAGACCGTAGGATCCTACGCAGTGCCGTAGGGGACCGCACCGCCACTTCCCAGCAAATTAGGGACACTGTTGCTCCTGGGGTATCGGCGAGGACCATTCGCAACCGTCTCCATGAAGCTGGGCTACGGTCCCGCACACCGTTAGGCCGTCTTCCGCTCACGCCCCAACATCGTGCAGCCCGCCTCTAGTGGTGTCGCGACAGGCGTGAATGGAGGGACGAATGGAGACGTGTCGTCTTCAGCGATGAGAGTCGCTTCTGCCTTGGTGCCAATGATGGTCGTGTGCGTGTTTGGCGCCGTGCAGGTGAGCGCCACAATGAGGACTGCATACGACCGAGGCACACAGGGCCAACACCCGGCGTCATGGTGTGGGGAGCGATCTCCTACACTGGCCGTACACCACTGGTGATCGTCGAGGGGACACTGAATAGTGCACGGTACATCCAAACCGTCATCGAACCCATCGTTCTACCATTCCTAGACCGGCAAGGGAACTTGCTGTTCCAACAGGACAATGCACGTCCGCATGTATCCCGTGCCACCCAACGTGCTCTAGAAGGTGTAAGTCAACTACCATGGCCAGCAAGATCTCCGGATCTGTCCCCCATTGAGCATGTTTGGGACTGGATGAAGCGTCGTCTCACGCGGTCTGCACGTCCAGCACGAACGCTGGTCCAACTGAGGCGCCAGGTGTAAATGGCATGGCAAGCCGTTCCACAGGACTACCTCCAGCATCTCTACGATCGTCTCCATGGGAGAATAGCAGCCTGCATTGCTGCGAAAGGTGGATATACACTGTACTAGTGCCGACATTGTGCATGCTCTGTTGCCTGTGTCTATGTGCCTGTGGTTCTGTCAATGTGATGTATCTGACCCCAGGAATGTGTCAATAAAGTTTCCCCTTCCTGGGACAATGAATTCACGTTGTTCTTATTTCAATTTCCAGGAGTGTAGATCGACTAGTGCCAGCCCGGTGATTAGTTTATTCTAAAACCCATCCTCGATATGTTCCGTCAATGCCAGAATTTGACTGCTACAGGACTTTCCAGGTTTAAAACCTGCTTGGTGTGGAATTAGCTTCGAGTCAACGATCTTCTCTATTCTGTTGAGGATCAATCTTTCATAGAGCTTAAACAGGTGGCAGAGAAGGGTCCTATTAAAAAAAAATTGTCTGCGTGTATTTGGTCGTTAAGCGGAGGGGAGGTGGTGGCGTAAAGTTTCTGATCACCAGACTTTGCGCCAATGTCCTGGTTTAAATACCGAACCTCTCCGCAGAGTCTCATGAAGTCAGGGCATGTGACATTGTTGGTGATGATTCAATTGTTGGATGGGAATGCTAAATTTTGTGCTATTCACGAGGTACGGGCTATGTGTGCTAGCACTGTATTTCACTCTCTCCATTCTCTCATCATCATCATCATCATCTTCATCACCACCATCACCATCACCATCATCCAACACAAACATTACACTATACACACACACACACACACACACACACACACACACACGCACACGCACACGCTCACGCACACACGCTCTCTCTCTCTCTCTCTCTCTCTCTCTCTCACACACACACACACACACGTATACAGTATTACAAATATTTTAATGGAGAATGTTACAAAGAAGTAAATAAAAAAACACCAACATTTCACGTTCTTCTGGTTTCTTATAAAATCTGAGGAAATTCAGGTATCCATCAGTACCTCTAAATTGGTGTGGGTCACGAAGACCGTCAAAATCTCAATCAGATCATCATTCTTCTGCAGAAATTCGAGAAATTGTTTCTCGTGGATTATCCTCACCGCTGTCTGCATCCCTTCAGACCTAGCTCGCAATCAAGGACATCAAAGCGACTCTCAATCTGTTTCCAGCCCATCATTGCTATTTGGTTCCAAACCAAACCCTGATTTAGTTTCTTTTGTGAAACCCTCACTCCCACCCAATTATCGTTCGCAACAACACATGAGTAAATCTAATCTATCAATGCTATAAAGCCGATGATATTCAATAAAATTATCAATTTCTTGTACTGTGAGCCAACAGCTTCTATAATTTTTTTAAATGAGAGCATATTCGCGTTAGCTGTTACTGTTTTTGTTTCACTATTGCTGTTTCCGCATTTGCCATGTTCAAGAATCCACAAAGCGTAATACAACGTAATAGAAGAACATAATATGAGAACAACAGCATGTACAATCAATTTTTGCAGTTTGTTAATATTCATATACTTACAAGATTTGATGTTATGTCATAGAAATAGGTTAAAAATAACGTTATTGTAGGACTACGTTACTTTTGACGGTGATATAGTCATTGGTTGTTATTCATGACATCTGTAGATTTATTACTGATGGTCAACGACAGGTAAGTAACCATAAGTAATATTAGTTTGTATGAACTCACAGCACATTCAATTAAGGTGACACGTTCTGGAGTGCAGACAATCTGAAGGAAGCCACACTGCAGAAAATATTTCAGTTTGGGTAAAGGCTGTTATGAGCAAATACGATTTCAAGCAGATGGTAGACATCGGTTTATTGGTAGAATACTGGGGAAGTGCCATCAGTCTACAAATGAGATTGCTTACAAATCACTTGTGCAGCCCATTCTAGAATACTACTCAAGTGTGAGGGACCTATACCAAACAGGACCAGCAAGGGATACTGAACGTATACAGAGAAGGGTAGCCCGTCACACGTTTGTTTCACACACGACAGAGCGTCACAGAGATGCTGAACAAACTGAGTTGGCAGACTCTTGAAGATAGACGTAAACTATCGCGAGAAAGTCTACTAATAAAGCTTCAAGAACCAGTTTTAAATCAAGACTCTAGGAATATACTACAACCCACCACCTATCGCTCACACAGGGATCGTGAGGACAAGGTTAGAATAATTACAGCACACACAGAGGCATTCAAACACTCATACTTCCCGCGCTCCAGACGTGAATGGAACGGGAATAAACCCTTGAAAGGGTCCTGTAGCCACCTTTCATTAGTCCGGTAGCCCATTTTCACTAGCATTTCTCCTTTTCCTTGTTTCTCTTTCCTCATAACCCTCATAATGGTGTGATTGAATGAATTAGGTTGTGTGTCACGTTGCTAGACGGTGGCGTAGTCTGCTGCAGAAAGTCTGCGATAGTCATACAGATTCAGCAGCAGTTGTACCGAATAGCCAACTCTCGTTGTGGTCAAGTAGGCAATGATGTTTTCGCTACTTGTGAGAAATCCACCTGCGTTAGGTTGGTGGCGGAAATGGCATCTTTGGGTTTTCCGGGCCACGCGGAGCGTGGAAGAGGCTGGAGAAGTAAAAGGGAGGCAGTCTGCCGCCGGTACGGGAAGCGTCCACAGCTGTGCTCCAGTCGAAGAAGGGTGAGTTAGACTGACCGCGTGGCGCGTTGTTACTTGGCAAGGGGAGAGCTGTTAGCTTTTGGTCTCGCTTTTCAACTCTGAAAGATTGCTTTGCCTTGTCACAGCAAGGAATGCAAAGCTTTGGCAGATTTTTCTTTTAGTAAATTTCTATAGCACACTTGGATCCAACGGAAGAGCGCCACACAAAGGTGTCGATAAGAAGTGAGCACTCGCTTCTGTATGAATGTCTGTTTGCCTTCAGCTGTGCCTGTATAAGCTTTCATTTTTCTAAATATTAATAACTTTGCCTTCTCGTAAATTTGCCTTGCTTTATGTATCTTTCGTCCGTGGGGAGCCGACCACGTGGTTAAACATTGAAGTTTGTTGGGCTACCGTCATCACTAACTGTCCGGTCTCATGTTTCTTTTAAAGAATGTTAACTGTCCATGATTGTGTGATGAGATATTGTTACAACTTGGCCACGATACCTAGAAATTGCGTCTCCACAAACCACGTAGGCACGCGGGTGTACTGCGAAACGTGTACCATTTCACGAGTTATTGCGATCAGTTATCAGGCAACAGCAGTTGTATGAATGATTCACACCAATGATTTTAGGTGTAGATTATAACGGTGTATGTTTCGATGCTTTTCTTTAATGTTTTAGGAATTAATGTTATCTGGAATTGTGTATATGCCTCACATCCATACCTTAGGAATAAATGATTTTATACACAATTTTCTCCTGCATTCCGAGGTTACGTTTTTACACCTAAGCCACTCACCTCGTAGCTTTCCTGTTAGCACATCCAACGCTTTTCCTTACGCACACGTCCAGTGATTAGTTTCCCCTTTTATTTTATAACAAATGCTTTAGATTAAGTCTTATTTTCAGGTGTGTTGCTGGGAGCTGATCTACTGCACAGTGTTCATGCATGTACTATTTTATTTTAAATGGTTGATTCTCGTGGACAGTGCACGGGAAATACTAGTAATTACATCGCATCCCCTATGAGCGATATCACGACGTACCTATTTTTATGAGTTTTTGGTCTGTGATCAAATTTATTTATTTTCCGACTCGGCCAAACCTTTGATTAGTTGTATGGTTAGAGTGGGTGGCGACCCTAATCTTCTCACGTTAATTTCACAATCAATAAGTATTTCCATTCCCACTCTTGACGTAATAACCGGTAGAAAAAGGTTAGTTACACCCTAAGAACTGCAAAATTGTTCGTACCCTCTGCCATCAATTTCACGGAGGTGTGCAGAGTATAGACGTAGACGTACAAGTTTAAAATTACTGCCATGACAACGGACAATACTTCAAACATGAAGATAGCCACCATGCTTCTGAATGTTCCATACGTTCCATTCATATTCCATATGTCTTTCACATTATTTACATTTCGATAACTGTTGGAGGTCAAAAGAGCTGTTACGTTTTTCATTAAGAGCCCTTTTTCCATAAGAAAATTTGCTGAAGTACAAGTAAATTACAAGAAATAGCAATCACCATCCAATTACCGACACAAAGGGTGGGAACTGTTCAATCTGTAAGGTGTTCAGTGGTATCACCAGTCAGCTCCAAAGAAGCCACGACCTTCAGCGATTGTCAAACCATACGCTGATCGTTAAGTGACAACTGTAGATCGTTTCCGGAAGTAGAAACTTAATTTCAATTATATTTCAGTGTTCATATTACACTTTGCTTTTTAATAAAGTTATGAAACAGTAACAAGAATGAGTTATTTTTATAATTTTCCGAACTTCTATACAGAATTTTTGGTGATGATGTTAATTTTTACTGAAGAATAAATGTATGACTTTTCGGAAATATCAAAACTACAACTTTTCGTAATCTGGTTACTGGTTTCACCTTTGTCAGTGCTGTCTATATAGTATGGACTATCTCTGAGTTGTTGTTCCTTTTGTCTGTCTGTACAGTGTAATACATTTATGCGAATACAATCATCATGAAGAGTGCAATTGTTATTTATCTGTGCCATCACAAAACAAAGTTCTGCTAACAGATTACGGCCCCATGCATGTCGATCAGGTAGAAGGTAAATAACTGAACAAGCGTTTTAGGTTACGTGACCACGTTACGAGTGAGACTTGTTTTGGTTTGTTTCGTTAAACTTATCGGCATCTGAACTCTCGCTTTCTGGAAAAAATAAGTTACGTGAATTAGTGCATGTGAATTCGAGCTTCCAAAAATGTATTCAGCTGTAAGTTTGACGAAAACCACTTCTCCAGTAGTAGATAAATTGAGAAACAAGGATGAATACAACATATGGAATTAAAATTCATTCGTATGCAGAAAAGATGATGGGATTATAATATAAGTATATAGATGCGTGGAAACTCATTCTTTTTTATGTGGATAAATCTCTGTATGCACTCATGGAAAACACAACGAAGACAAAGGAAGCTTGGGATATCCTGGAAGACCTGCTTCCTGGTCAGAACTAGGTGAATGTATCTCTGGATGCTATATTGGATGTTACATTGTACAGATTTCAAGGAAATGTTCAGAATTACGTAATTCATATTTTGGATGTAGCCAATAAACTGCAGAGCTTGGTCAAACCAGTTACAATAACTACGCTTAGAGTTTTACCAAAAATATGCCTGCCTTACCAAGTGCGTATAGAATCTCACACAATGGGCGGAAATTTCGCATCAGAAAACATCAAAGCACAGTTGCTATACAGAAGTGAGGAAGAATACCTAAAGTTGGATAAAAATAACGGTAATAGTGCTTTATTTTGAAAACAGTATAATAAATCACAAGGATTTTTAAAAGACAAACAAAAGAAGAAGAAGAAAATTAGAGTTTCAACTGCTGAATTTTAATTCATTTCTCAGAGGATATGTAATAGAGCATCACATTAGTGTCCTCTATAGTCTAGAACAAATTGCGTAGTGGAAATTCCCAACAGATCAATTTAGGAGACGCCACAGTTATGTGGCCTGCCTAAGCAATTTTGGACAGAATCATGTACCACAGCTGTCTACATAAATAATCATATTCTTCACAGAGCACTTAATGGTAAGACTCCACAGAAGAGAAAGGTATCTTTACTAAACCACTTAAAAGTGTTTGGTTGTCGAGCCTTTTTCTATATACGAGCTCAAAATAGAAGAAAGTAGGACACCAGAGCTAAGGAATTTGATTTTGTAGGTTACAATGAAATGAGTAAAGGTGTAGCCGCCCTCCGTCTGTGTGCTGTCGTTTACTTCTCTGAAGTAAGATACTGATAATGTTATCCGCTGCATATTCCCGACTGTAGCGGCGACTAAATTTCGGGTTTTCGTAATAATTAATGTTAACTTTTTGCTCAGTCGATCACCCTTCATTAGTCGCTGCGTTACCGAAGACAAGATAGTTAATAACGTCTTTAGATGTTAGTTATTATTTACTAATACACACGCTATTGTGGAAATCACTTTAGTTTTTATTAACAACATTTAATTATTATGAATAATAGCGTTTTGTATATAGGGAAAAGGAGGATTGATCCTAGTCTCAGCAATTACGGCAACTAAAATGTCCGTGATTTTTATAGTTCGTCACTCAAAGATATTATAGCAAGGACTATGGTCCATTACTGTAACTCGATACAGTCATTCAAACTTCGTACGCTTTTACATTCACAAAGTTAAGTGTTCAATTCCATTCTTATATTCAGTTTAAGGTCCCTTCGTATAGTCCACAGATCCTATTATCGGTTATTCGGAATGTAATAGAATTTAATACTGAGCGCTACTTTTTCTCGCGCACACAGCTCCTCAGGTATTGTTAGTCCGCCACCTTAGGCAAAAATCTGTCCCATATAAATTAACTACAGTCAATTTTCTTGCTGTTTAACAAAAGTACCCTCATCCCTTCCGTAGCATATCACATGCAAATGCCCGCTATATCGCACGCCGCAGCTACGTAGACTTAGTCAGAGCGCAAAACACAAGACAAAAGGAGTAAACAATACCCGTGCATGGTTTACATAGTATTGATTTCCCTGAAGCGCTACTTTGCTGCGAGCGTTATTTTGATGAGAGATTATATATCGACAATTTTAATTAGTACATTTTCAGTGCTATTTATTATTTCCGATACTATCGATCAACTCTCCCTTATACGAGAATAAGCCAGATAACATTGTTCTCAATTAAAAGAATGTTTATAAAGATTACACGCCAATTAAGCTACAGAACCCCAAAAAAATTATGAAAGGCAAGAGCGTTATGTTTCTGGAGAATGAGTGCATGACTAACAGTGCCAGGACACCAGCTGTAAATCAAGATTACTGTGTGTTCTGGCCGAATGAACAGTGTGCTGAACGGGGCAAGGCAGAGGAAGTAGTAGAGGTCAGCAGTGGTGAGAGTGACAGAGCAGACACCGCTCCAAGACTCACACCATGTTCTGGATGCTCAGTCAGTAGCAGACTTGGCTCAAAATGGCTCTGAGCGGTATGGGACTTAACATCTATGGTCATCAGTCCCCTAGAACTTAGAACTACTTAAACCTAACTAACCTAAGGACATCACACAACACCCAGTCATCACGAGGCAGAGAAAATCCCTGACCCCGCCGGGAATCGAACCCGGGAACCCGGGCGCGGAAAGCGAGAACGCTACCGCACGACCACGAGCTGCGGACAGTAGCAGACTTGCAAGAGCGTGAGATGCAGCTGACAGACCCAAATGCACCAGTAGAGAATCTAGTCAGAAGGTCAGCCCGAGTTCCCAGATCCAAGGAGTACCCAGATTATGTCACTTATTTGGTAAGTGATTTCGCCAGTTTGGAAGAAGATCCTGTGAACTTGGGAAAGGCATGTCAAAGAGTGACAGAGAAGACTGGATGAAGGCCATGAAAGAGAATATAAAGAGTTTCCAGAACAATGGTGTTTGGCAACTTACGGACCTCTCAAAGAGCGAAAGTATTGTAGGTAGCAAATGGCTACTTAAGCTGAAAAGGGATGCAGGTGGTACAACATTGTCGTGCTAGAAGTGGTTGCTGATGGATTGACTCAAAAATTTGGTATAGATTATGATGAAAGTTTTTCACATGTTGTGAGATGTAGAACTCTTAGAGCCCTGATTATTTTATCTGTAAATCTTGATCTTAAGATTTATCATTTTGATATTAAGTCTGCTTTTCTACATTGGGACTTGGAGAAAACTGTTCCCTGAGTGAAGATAATGCCATTGGATAGAGCACCGCCGGCCGCGGTGGTCTAGCGGTTCTAGGCGCTCTGTCCGGAACCGCGCGACTGCTACGGTTGCAGGTTCGAATCCTGCCTCGGGCATGGATGTATGTGATGTCCTTAGATTGGTTAGGTTTAAGTAGTTCTAAGTTCTAGGGGACTGATGACCATAGATGTTAAGTCCCATAGTGCTCAGAGCCATTTGAACCTTTTGATAGAGCACCACAGGAGAATGGTTTTCTTGATTTAAGGAGCATCGTTTTGATACTAGCGAGTCTCGTCGTCCAAGAAGACCTTCTGAGTTTAATGAAGAAAGTTTTAAACGCATTCATCAACAATGATCCGAGTCAGTGTACTCGAGAACGTACAGATGTGATGAACTGTGGTCATTCAACCCTCGTGCGTCAATTGTATGCATTGTGGAAGGTTCAAAACTCGGGTGCATGGGCACCACATGCTCTAATCACGAAAATCAGTGGGAGGTCATACGTGCATCTTTGTTTGCTCGTCATGACTTGGCTTGTGAACAACACCGACCATTCCTATCCTGTATCGTTACTGGCGGCGAGAAATGGTGTCTTCATGACAATTGAAGGAAAAGAAAGGAATGGCTGAGCCCAAACAAAGCATCATCTCCCTCTAGATTCTAGAAAGACCTACGTGCATCCACAAAAGATGATATTATGCATTCGATAGAACAGCGATGGTGTGGTGTACTACGAATTGCTTCCCCGAGGTGCAAACACCAACGCTGACATTTACTGTCAGCAACTGAGACGTCTCCCAAACGCAGTCCACGAACAACGACCAGCAAGACTGCGTGAAGTGATGCGAGTCCAGATGAAGCCCACCTGCATTCTACGAAACTAGCAGAAAACACTATACAGGAGTTGGGCTGGGAAGTCATTCCTCATGCACCTTATTCACTTGATCTTGCGCCCTCGGATTTTCACCTTTACGCTCTCTATCGAACAACCTGCATGGAACTTCTTTTCCGGATGAAAATGCACACCGAACTGGCTCTACGCCCCAAAACAACGTGATATCTACGATCGTGTAATCGAAAAGTTGCCCCAGCTTTATCAGGCTGTTGCAGATAGGTTGAATGAGAACATATACTGAAGAGCCAAAGAAACTGGTACACCTGCCTAATATCGTTTGGGTCCCCTCGACCACGCAGAAGTGCCGCAACACATCATGGCATGGACTCGACTAATGTCTGAAGTGGTACTGGAAGGAACTGACACCACGAATCCTGCAGGGCTGTCCATAAATCCGTAAGAGTACGAGGGGGTGGAGATCTCTTCTGAACAGCACGTTACAAGGCATCCCAGATATGCTCAATAATGTTCATGTCTGGGGAGTCTGGTGGCCAGTGGAGGTGTTTAAACCCAGACGAGTGTTCCTGGAGCCACCCTGTAGCAATTCTAGACGTGTGGGATGTCGCATTGTCCTGCTGGAATTGCCCAAGTCCGTCGGAATGCACACTGGACGTGAATGGATGCAGGTGATCAGACAGGATGCATACGTACGTGTCACCTGGCAGAGCCGTATCTAGACTATCAGGGGTCCCATATCACTCCAACTGCACACGCCCCACGCCATTACAGAACCTCCACCAGCTTGAACAGTCCCCTGCTGACATGCAGGGTCTATGGATTCATGGGGTTGTCTCCATACCCATACACGTCCACACACGTCCATCCGCTCGATGCAATTTGAAACGAGACTCTTCCGACCAGGCAACATGTTTCCAGTCATCAACAGTCCATTGTCGGTGTTGACGGTCCCAGGCGAGGCGCAAATCTTTGTGTCGTGCAGTCATCAAGGGTACACGACTGGGCCTTCGGCCCCGCAAGGCCATATCGATGATGTTTCGTTGAATGGTTCGCACGCTGACGCTTGATAATGGCCCAGGTTTGAAATCTGCAGCAATCTGCGGAAGGATTGCACTTCTGTCACGTTGAACGATTCTCTTCAGTCGTCGTTGTCTTGTAGGATCTTTTCCCGGCCGCAGCAATGTCGGAGATTTGATGTTTTGGCGGATTCCTGATATTCACGGTACACTCGTGAAATGGTCGTACGAAACAATCCTCACTTCATTGGTGCCTCGGATATGTTGTGTCCCATCGCTCGTGCGCCGACTGTACCACCACGTTCAAACTCGCTTAAATCTTCATAACCTGCCATTGTAGCAGCAGTAACTGATCTAACAACTGCGCCAGACACTTGTTGCCTTACATAGGCGTTGTCGACCGCAGCGACGTATTCTGCCTGTTTACATATCTCTGTGTTTGAATACGCATGCCTATACCTCTTTCTTTCGCGCATCAGTGTTTTATTGGTGACTGCGCTCCTGCGATTACATATAATTGTCACAAAATCAATTGGAAATTGCCACGAGTGTAGAATGCTTCCGTTTTAGGTATTCGAAAATGGCATAAGGACGTAATTGTACAATCGAATAAAGAGAATTTCAGCTAAATACATAACAAAATTACTTAAAAAATTCATCGCAGCTGCTGACCCTGTCGTAACGAAGATTATCTTTTAGTTGTTCCTTTCGTCTGTCTGTGTAGCGTAATATGTTTGTGTGAATGACAAGCATTGTGAGGAATGTAATTGTTATTTAACTATACCACCGCAAAATTACGCGCTGCTAACACTCTTCTTTTAAAAATGTTTAAAATAAAATACAGGTACAGTCTTCTTTCATTTATTTTATAAGTGAATGTCGAGTGGTGAGCAATGAGAAATTGCTAGCTCATTCCAATGGCTGACTGGTCCTGATCTGATCTCTCAAAAGAACAGTTTTGCGCATCTCTAGGACGGACGGAACCGTCACAATAGAACGGGACCATGTACCATCTTAAGCTGTCGGCGCACTGGCCGTGCTGTCGAACGTTAACGTTGAGCGTGCCAAGTTCAACGTGCTGCTGAACGCTCAGGAACGATGCTACTTGTGTATACGGTACGTGGGCCCCAACGTGATATACGCGATCGCAACGCACTCCAGCGGCAGCTGAGGGATGTTTCTAGTTCGTAAATCACACTGTTTACTCAATGGGCGCATAAAATTACCACGTTAGCTCTATTAAAACGCACATTTCCTCCATCGTCCACGAAAAGGAAAGTACCATGTCCAATCAATAAGGACACAGGCTTATGAAAGTTCAATTACAAACAGTGCGGTACAAATATGGAATACTTCTCCGCATAAGATAAATATTATTTCATCATTCCCACATTTTAGTAAAACGCCAAGGTCAGTCTTACTTGATCACTGTTCCTATCCAGTAGCAGAATCTTTGCAACATGTGAATTACGAAGCGTAAAAGAAAAAGGAGCAAAATATCTTTATACATGTAGCGCAAGCTGTCCTGTAGACTAAGCCAATCGAACAAAGTCACCCCTCAAAAGAAGGTGAACTTATATTTACATAACATCAAATATTATAGCATACACTTATATTAAACTAATAATAAAGTATCAGAATCTAATAAAAACACGAATGTTAGGAAATAAAATTTGGAAGTGTTAATACGCGAACCACTGCCTCAACAAAAACTCATTACTGGACACAGACGCTACTCATTATGCTTTTTTTATCTCATTTTGTTCGTTTTCATTCGTTGTATCTGCCCAGGGCGGACGTCGCAGTACACCCGTTTCAGTTCGTCGTTGATCCATTTACTCAGTTTTTTTTGTTACAGAGAGCAGCTAACACTGACCGAACACGCTTCATTTTTTTGTTAAATCTCACTTCGTTCTGTTTTGTTCGTTGCATCTGATCGGGGCGGACGTCGTAAGACATTCGTTTAAGTTCGTTGTTGATCGGTTAACTCAGTTTTTTTTTTTTATTACAGAGGACAGCTAACCCTCTGACAGAACACGCTGATCTACCGTGCCGGCTATACGCTGAGTTACCGTGACGGCGTTCATACAACGGTTCAAATGGCTCTGAGCACTATGGGACTTAACATCTGAGGTCATCAGTCCCCTAGAACTTAGAACTACTTAAACCTAACTAACCTAAGGACATCACACACATTCATGCCCGAGGCAGGATTCGAACCTGCGACCGTAGCAGTCGCGCGGTTCCAGGCTGAAGCGCCTGGAACCGCTCGGCCACACCGGCCGGCAACAACAACATGCTCTAACTATGTAATCGTTATTATGTTACCCCATACTGAAAAACGTTAATAGTAGATAATTACGTTACTAATTGAAATTTAATTATAACAAACTGTACCAAGAACAATGCGTTTTGGGTGGATCTTCAGTGTGTCGTTGCCTTCAAAATAACCTACTCTAATAATACGCAAGTTACAATAATTCTTTTGCCACGAATATGTTGTTTCTCATTATTTTATTGGAACGAATCACACAACTAACAACGGATTTTCCAGTGATTCTCAATTTGCTGGTGCTCATGAACGGCATATATACACATAGGCTTGAAATGAATGCCAATATGGCGCCTCACAACTCCGTACTGAAGGGAGACGGCGTGCGTGTGACGTAGGTGGCGTTTTGCCATCTCATTGGTCAACGCTCAGACGCACGCTCAGAATATCTGACATGCCAGATATCGCTCTGCACGTTCGGAAAGATTCCCGAACGTGCTATTCCACGCTATGACGTCAGAAACTCGGCACGATCAACGCTCAACGTTCGGATGCACGGTCCGTGTGCCGACGGCTTTACGCAAGGTGCAAATCCGGGCCGAAGGCGCGACTGCGGCCCTGTTCGCCTTATGGAGAAGCTACGGCATGCCGGGCCGAGCAACTCCCGTTAACTGCGCAACAAGGACGGCGGCCCCAAAGAGCTTTCCGGTGTTCTGCCGTCGCGTCCCATCAGTTGTGCCGGCGCCGCCGCCGCCGCCGCGCTAATATAGTTGAGCAGGTCCGCCAACCACTGGCCGCTCCACGGCCCTGCCCTGGCGTCCTCCGCCGCTCACTGCACCGCTCGTCCATTGTGCCAGTTGGCACCTCCTCCTGTTATTAACGGCGGTCACATTCCGGGACTGGTTTCCCCTACGAGAGGTCGGCGACCGCCGTGAAAAGTGGGAATAGCCTTTAAAATTTAGCGAACGGCCTCCCAGCTTCCTGTAGCGAGGTGCGAGAGAGACGAAGCCATTCGTGTCGGCGGCAGTCGTAACGTTGTCAGGACACAACCACCTGCGTACATAAACACCGTTGCTAAGTGTCAGTGTGCTGCGTGAGACACGTAACAATATGTCACTTGTTGCTTTTTTGGACTCGCTAAGTGGGCACACAGTCGCAATCAAACGACTTGACAATCTTTTTGTCTCTCAACTTCGGACATTTTGCTTATCAAAAACACACAAACGTAACATTCCAAAAGTAACTAACTCTGCAATTAAGTAATGGAATGCATTAAAGAGAATAGCAGACATACAACGAAATGTTCAAATGGCTCTGAGCACTATGGGACTTAACTTCTGAGGTCATCAGTCCCCTACAACTTAGAGAACTACTTAAACCTAACTAATCTAAGGACATCACACACATCCATGTCCGAGGCAGGATTCGAACCTGCGACCGTAGCGGTCGCGCGGTTCCAGACTGTAGCGCCTAGAACCGCTCGGTCACATCGGCCGGCCAACGTAATGTGACACGTTGACGAAAAGGGAAACCGTTACGCCATGAAACACCAGTCTGATATTTAGCAAACTTCGTGGAGATATTGATCACGAAATTTAATTTTCGTTAGGTTTGGAATTGATGCCAATGAACGTCGGTATGAGGTGTGAGATACCCCATTTTCCTAAATTATTTAAGTGGGACGACGCATCGTAGTATAACATTTACGTAAAAGTAATCTGTGATTCTTCAAATGTGAATTAATCCCTGTTGAAACAAACGATTCTAGCTTCTGTAGCGAAGGATTTTGTCTCCATCAGTCACTCTCTTCTGGTTTAGCTTACATTGTAGACGTACGCTTTGATAGGAGTGGGATAATTTTTAATTTATCCGTATTTTGCGACAATGTATCAATTAAGCTATCTAATGTTCTTATTTAAATGAAATGATGGTATGGCATTGTTGGCCGGGAGGCCCCATGCGGGGGAGTTCGGCCGCCGTATTGGAAGTCCTTTTTAGTTGACGCCACTTGGCCGCCTTGCGGGTCAATGATGATGAAAGACACAAAACACCCAGTACCCTGCCAGAAATTGAACCCAGGCCCCTTGCGTGGTTGGCGGAAACGCTACCGCTACGCTACAGAGGCGGACAATGTTCTTATTTAAAAATAAGCAATTGTACCTACCTTGTCCTAATCCGTAATCATCTGTTTTAGTATTAATCTGAGGTGAGCAACGTGTAATTCTTGATAAGGTGGTACAATTCATAGGCCGCCATGATAGCTGTCTATATGCAAATTTGCATGATCAGTCATAGGACCTGCCTTTATTATCTTTTCATGATTTATGAAGTCCTATTACAATTTGTCGTATGCATTTTATGCACGCCAGCATTGGCGGGTCAAACCTTCATTACCGATACAAGGTCTAGCCTCACCCTATTAATGATTGACCACGAAAACCAGCTACCAGTCCTTCTACCATTTCATTATCACAACGTCTTCTGTTCCTTATAATATCGCTGCCATCAGTACAATTAGTAAAAATTATTTTAATGATTCACTCTGATCCAGAGCAGAAATATTATAGGTGTGACCCCCACAGGCATGAACAGACTCTCATATTGATTGCAGAAATGAAGCAGACCACCTCTTGAGGAATTTCTTGCTATCCCTGAAACACATGCTCTGTAACTGCATGAAGATCACTGACTGAAGGATCGTATGAAAATACGCGTCTTCCCATCATACCCCTGGCATGCTCCATGGGCATCATATTAAGGGACTGAACAGTCCAGTCAACGACTCAACGCATTTCTGATGCGAAGGTCAGTGGTGTCTCTCGAATCATCCTGCTGGAATACGCTATTTGGAACGCCGATCGTTCAGCCTACCTTCTACGATTATCAAATCAGTCCTGCTGTCATATCCAGTAGCTCGACTATTTGGAACAGAGGGTGAAATGAAGTAAGCAGCATCCCACCAGTTTGGTAGCTGTACAGGACCTAATCGTGAATCAGTGACTTCAGCTAGATATGTCATACCTGCAGAAACTTGTGGACACCCCACCTCGCTGAGTTGAGGCCATTCCCCGAGGCTATACTCCGTACGTCGAGAGAAGAGCTCTGACAGCTGGCAGTGCAGTTGCCAGTATTCGACACGGACGGGTCGCTTGCCAGCAGAGGTCGCCCAGCACTACAGCAACACTGGAGCGTTGCTACGGTAACGTAAACAAAAGCTCACGCTCCGATTGGCCGTCGTGGATGCGCGAAGTACGTGCGCGAAGGCCGCGTCAACTGTCAGAGCACTTCTCTCGCCTGACGCACTGTGGAGGCAGTGGACATGGTATCAGCCTCAAGTCTACTGGGCTACTAACTTTCTGTCGAGTAAAATGTTACAAGAGTCAGCACTGTAGAGGCATCTGCTGTCAGCAATGCATCTCTGCTATCAGCATACACCCTTACTTACCTGCATGTGACCAACATGTATGTGGCTAGGTAGCTCAACGACGGTCAAGGCGTGAAAATCTGCAGGCCGCTCGGCTGGTCTCTGCTTTACTCGGCACTTCTCGGAACCACTCGGTACAGCGCGACAGTTCATTTAGCACAGCTGTGCGACATTTCTTAATTGGCACGACATTCTTCGTTCGGCAGAATCGTGGTGTCCGCCATGTTTACTGCTCGGTATTTGTTCATGATGTAAAGAAAGTTCACAGGTCCAGTGGCTATTTGCACTAAAAGAGGCAGTCTAGTGACCTATCGTCACAAACCTTCAAAAATGAATGGAAATGACAGAAAAGAAGGATGACATTTCTCAATATCTACCACGTATTCGTAGAATCGATGGGTATCGTAAATATGCAATGGAGCGATATTACACACGATGCAGAAAGAATGTGAAAGTTAACTGTTGTTGTAAGAGCAAAAAATTACAGTGACCGACCGACGATATTTGTACTAAATTTAAGGCATGGAGCACATTGTGGGGTCCTGCCCACACGTCTCTTATAGAGTTCCTAAGGGATGCTGCGTTCTCGGAATGCTACACAACAATTCAAGCAAATAACTTTGGTATTTTTATTTCAAAAATGGTTCAAATGGCTCTGAGCACTATGGGACTCAACATCTTAGGTCATAAGTCCCCTAGAACTCAGAACTACTTAAACCTAACTAACCTAAGGACATCATCACTCACACCCATGCCCGAGGCAGGATTCGAACCTGCGACCGTAGCAGTCCCGCGGTTCCGGACTGCAGCGCCAGAACCGCACGGCCACCGCGGCCGGCTTTTATTTCAATAAAGCAGATTGACATTACTTAACTTTGAATTTAGAATGGTGTCACAAGCGATGGGCTACATGCAAACAATCTGAGTCCTTTGCTGTATACATGTAAGCAACTGGTATGGATCGCAAGTCACTGCTTTCGTATTGCTCCCCTAATACTGGGCGAAAACTGTCCGGCCGAGGCTGGCAGGAGTGGCGCTTATATTCTCTTCGGCTAGAGGGCGCTCCTGTCGAAGTGCGGTCCTTGTCAGCGGGCTATTGACGGACGTCCTCTCACCGCCTTCTTTGCTCTTGCGATCTTCGTCTTCGTGCCGGCGGCATGTCGATACGCTGGAACACACATGATGAGAATGAGTGGTATAGCACTCCGTCTTCAGGCCACAAGTGGCCCATCGGGACCCTCCGACCGCCGTGACAACCTCACTGAGGATGCAGATAGGAGGGGCGTGTGGTCAACACACCGCTCTCCCGGTCGTTGTGATGGTTTTCTTTGACCGGAGCCTCTACTATTCGGTCGAGTAGCTCCTCAGTTGGCATCGCGAGGCCGAGTGCTCCCCGAAAAATGGCAACAGCGCATGGCGGCCCGGACGGTCACCCATCCAAGTGCCGGCCACGCACGACAGCGTTTAACTTCGGTGATCTGACGGGAACCGGTGTATCCACTGCGGCAAGGTCGTTGCCCAAAATTAGTGGTATGAATAGTAGTAAATTTTCTAAAATACCTCGCATTATTACACCGTCAATTACAACAGTTTGCGATGAAACTGGACGAAGATTCTGGGGACTTCATATGTTACTGAAAAGTACGTTGCTTGAGTCAAGGAGCAAGCCTGGAACGTTTTTTCGATTTTAGACCCGCTTTGTTGAAGTTATGAAGGAAAGAGGACGGCAGGAACAAAAATTAGAGCCTGCGGAATGGATTGCAGGCCTCACATTTTAAGTGGCTTTGACTGCACGCTGCCCATGGTAAGACAGTGCTAGGTGAGAAACAACTTATTCTTGATTTGATTGGGATGCATTTAAAAAGAAAATCGCACTGTAGAAGTGAAAAATTCTGAAAAAAATACAGTCTATTTCCCTAAGATCATTGGCGTGAAAAATATGTGTGTTTTGAAGAATTCATTGTTGCCTTGAAAAAATTGCAAGGATAGTCTCCTAAAAGTTTCGAGGGCATCGCCGATTTTGCATCTGTTTCAGAGCTGTTTTCGAGACCGTTTCTCCTTAAAGTTGACAGTGCCCCAGTGCATGTGCAGATGGAACTGATTGAGCTGCAATGTAGTTGCTGTTAAAAAGACTAATTCCTTTGTATTGAAACTATCCAGGAGACCTACATTGTTTTCCTGGTGGAGAGTTTCCACGTCTCTCCAATGAGGCTGCAAACGCGGTAAAGTATTTCGACCAATATATGCATGCGAAAGCCTTTTTTCCCGAGTTTGAAAGTAAATAAGTCACAATTATGTGACCAGCTGAGTGCAAAAATCTGCGAAACTGTGTGCGTCTGTCGGTATGCCGACAGCTTGTACCAGACAAAAATTATATTATGTATTCAGCACACCAAAAATAATTTAATAATGTTAACGATTTATTTTGCTTGCGATAGGTGTTGTTGAGAAATATGAAAAAAGAAACCTAGTCATATCTAGCGCAACTGTATTGCCATTTACATGCAGTGCATTCATAGTTTCCCCCTCTTCCCTTTCGCCGGCCGGAGTGGGCGAGCGGTTCTAGGCGCTACAGTCTGGAACCGCGACCGCTACGGTCGCAGGTTCGAATCCTGCCTCGGGCATGGATGTGTGTGATGTCCTTAGGTTGGTTAGGTTTAAGTAGTTCTAAGTTCTAGGGGACTGATGACCTCAGAAGTTAAGTCCCATAGTGCTCAGAGCCATTTGAACCTCTTCCCTTTCCTCACAGCCAGACAGTGCGGTGTGGTGGTGGGGGAAGAGTGCATCCAAGTGAGAGGAAGGGCATCTGGCCAACAACTGCCATTAACATCGCCAAAAGCCGTAAGAAAGTGTCGACTCCGTAGAGAACGGGAAAAGGAAAAGAAGAAGAAGACTCACTACAATCACATTTTCTTCATTTATTTTTCATTGTAAATGTATTCAGATGAGGAAATTCATCTGGTATATTGCTATTGGAAGTAGAGAGTGATGCAACTTATAAAAGAGCATGATGAAAGGTAATTCCTCTGATTTTTTTATGTGAAAACCCTTAAAGCTTTTTAAATAACATAAACATTGCTAACATTCTACTTCTTCATTCTTCATGCGTATGTATTTGCAGCCCCCTGCCGCCACAGGTCACCGAATTGTAGTGTGTAACACGGTGGTGTCCAAAGTAACTATGTCGCTGAGCGAGAAACAGCATGCTGCAGTAGAGTTTCGAATTCGAAGAGTTCGTTCACACACGGAGCGCGCTCTCGTTCAGCACGATAGCGCCAGACCACACACCAGCGTTGCGGCATCTGCAACGATCCGACGCCTTGGGTTCACTGCCATCTATCATCCTCCATACAGTCCCGACTTGACCCCATCCAGATTTCCACCTGTTTCCAAAACTTAAAGAACACCTACGAGGGCTTCGCTTTGATAGTGATGAAGCAGAGGTGAGATTGTGGCTCCGTCAACAAAGTCAAACGTTCTATAGTGACGGTATCAACGAACTGGTATCTCGTTGGGAGAAATGTGTCCGTCGCCAGGGTAATTGTGCAGAGAAATAAATATGCCGAAATGAAGAATAAAGATGTAGAATGTTAATAACGTTTGTTTTACAAAGAGCGTTGAAGAAGTTTTGCACAGTCGTCTCTAATTTTTTTATTTTTTGCAGGAGGAGAATGAAATTTTTTGTGAACATACTTGGAACATGTAGCTATAAGTTGGTATATAAAAGTATTTTCTTTTATTTACAGGTGAGCCATAATGGACCGTGAAGTAGATGGCAGGTTGCGACAACGGTCGATGATGGAGCTCCTCTTCAAGGCCTGCGATGACTCTGCCATATCGACTCACAGGAAGTTGGTCCCTGTTTATAGGGACGACACAGTGGATTGCAGCAGTATACACCGATGGTTGCAGAGGTTTAAAGCAGGTGATTTCTCTCTACTGGACAATCCACGATGCGGTAGACGATCGGCGGCAGTGAGTGATGTGGGTAAGGAGACCATTGGTCAAATCCAAAATGACAGATGTGTGACGACACGACAGCTTGCTGAAATGACTCGTTTGTCATTGGGTAGTATGGTATCACAGGTACAGTCACTAGGGTACAGAAAAATCTGTGCATGTTGGGTTCCTAAATTATTGACAACAGAAATGAGAACGATGAGGAAGAATGTGTGCGAGGTTCTCATGAAAACCTTTACTGAAGAGTGGAAACAGTGTTTTGACGGCGTCATTATCCAGGATGAAACAAGATTGTTTTTGTCCGAAGCTGGCAGCAAAACCCAATCCATAGCGTGGCGTCATCCGGGTTCCCCTCGGAAGAAGAAACCAAGAATTTCACGAACAGCAGGCCGAAGGGTGATGGCCTCCTTCTTTTGGATCAGTGTTGTGCCATTTTCATTGACTTTTTAGAACCTGGCTCCACAATTAACCGGGACCTGGCTCTGATCACTATGGGACTTAACTGCTAAGGTCATCAGTCCCCTATAACTTAGAACTACTTAAACCTAACTAACCTAAGGACAGCACACAACACCCAGTCATCACGATGCAGATAAAATCCCTGACCCCGCCTGGAATCGAACCCGGGAACCCGGGCGTGGGAAGCGAGAACGCTACCGCACAATTAACCGGGACCATTAATGTTTGTCACTGGACAAGCTGCGACGTGCCATCACGACCCACAGACCACAGCTTCAGGGTCAGCTCATCGGACTACAGCATGACAATGCCAAAACCCATACAGCCCTTACGACGCAGGAGAAAATCAGGAAAATGTGTTGGAAAATTGTTCCTCATCCTCCCTACAGTCCGGACATGGCTCCGTCTGATTTTTACCTCTTTGGCCGTCTGAAGGCCCACCTGTGGCGTAAAACATTTGATAGTGAGAAAGACCTTATTTCCTGTGTCAAGTGATGCTGTAAAAGTCAATCCCCAGAATTTTACCAAAGTGCATTTACATCGTAGAAAGAATGTTGGGCAGATGCATCACAGATAATGGAAGCTACATTGAGTAGACTCAATATATAGCTAAATGTTCCAAGCATGTTCACAAAAAGTTTCATTCTCCTCTTGCAAAAAATAAAAAAAATTATAGAGGACTGTGCAAAACTTTTTGAACGCCCTTTGTATTTTAAAATGTTTAAGAGTTTTCGCAATAAAAAATTCAGAGGCACTGGTTTTCAGCAAGTCCTCGTAGAGATATGTACACAGACGAAAGCGCCAGCAATAAAGGTAGTTCTGAGAATAATTATTATTGTAAGGTATGGTGAGGAAGGGGGTTGGTTAATACTTTTTAGAGCTGGAAAACCAAACTGACTGCATAGCTAATTCACATAACACACCATTGGAGAAAAAACATAAAAACTGCTAGGCAACTGAGTAAGTTACAGGCCCAGAAATCTATTTTAGAAAAATTTTTTTTGGAAATTTGTGGTAAATTCCTATGGGACCAAACTGCTGAGATCATCAGTCCCTAGGCTTACTCACTACTTATATCTAACTTGAACTAATTTACACTAAGGACAACACACACACACACACACACACACACACACACACACACACACACACACACACACGTGCGTGAGGGATGGCTCGAACCTGACAAAGGGCGAGCCGCGCGAACCGTGGCAAGGCGCCTAGACCATGCGGCTACCCCGCGCGCCCAATTTTAGAAGAAATGATTATTGTACTGAACTGTGGAAAATAAATAACAATTACATTGCTAGAAAGAGAGAAGAATGTCTACTTTTACAAGGCATATGTTTCAGTTGGTACTGACAAAGTTACATTTGTCAGATTCCAAGAATACAGAGAATATCATTCAGGTTCTCTGAACTGGATTCCCAAACCCATGGCATGTTAGAGAATAAACTCTTCATTTCAGACAATAAGCATTTTGCGACAGTTTATCCACTGAGCTGGCCTGCAATGTCCAATGTTTGTTTGAGTCTATATTACATAAATCTTTTAATTATTTCACGGTGTTATAGTTTCATAAACATTGTTGCGACTATGTTCAATAACTATGCTCGTACGCGCAGCAGCGATAAGAGATATAGCGTGTTCGCACTTCTCCAGGCATTCTGGTTCCAAACGTTTTCGCTTTCCACTCAAACCAGTCTGACGACCGGCACACATACAAGCGCACGATTAAGATACTGCCGTCCTATTAATGTTATCTGCAATGGCCCTTAACGACGTCGACGTATCCATTTTCGATGCGAACTGTCAATTAGGACTTGTATGACTGGTCTTTCTCGTTATTAGGCCTCGTGATAATGGATGTCCTTCCCTGTAAGATCCACCACAGCATTTATACCTCTGTGGGACGATAATGAGATATTTTGCTTCTTTGTGGCAGACAGATTACGTTTCAGAGACATAACTTGTCATTCCATATGAAACCGTTCTGCGAGTCAATGTTCACACTCCCCTGCACTACTCTAATGTCTTAATTCTATGGAAATTTATGGACCTCTGTAGTCGGCCAGAGAGGAAAGGCAGTGTAATTTGCAGCGGCGGTAACTTCACTCTGTAATCCTGTTGACAAGTAGCGCGTTACGGAAAGAGCATATCAACAGGCATAATCACTGACAATGAATGTCAGCAATCACTTTCGTGTGGAAATCCTGCTGTCAGGCAACGAGAGCTGATTGCCTAGTTTGGAAAAATTAACATAGAACCGAACTTTCATTTTCAAAAAACCATGCTTTATTGCTGAATTTGTTACTACACTGAGTTCACCGCGTTTGGTCCAAATACATTCTTTTTTTTTAAGTTATGTTTTTCAATCTTTGCATAATACTCATTCACATCATATGCATTCTCTTCACGTGCACAATCTTCCACTTCCAATCCATTTTTTGCAGTTATAAAGTCATAGGGCAACCAAACCTCTGGAAATGTGGTGTGTGGGGAGCGACGTCGAAGCCCGGATCGTGCAATTTTGTCGTCGCAATGATCCAGTGACAGCGCGTAGTAAGAACCAGTCATTGTTTTCCGCTTTAACAAACAGTCAATAATGAAGAAGCCTTGTGATTCCCATATACTCGTACAAAAACGATAACAATCGCCCCCATTTTTCCCGTTAAAAAATATTTATCACTATTTTTTGACTCATTTTTGACTTAGCCAATCTGCTGTTTTGACTCAACAGTAAATCAGAACAAGGTTTTTTTTTTCATAAAAGGTGCTATTTACGTCCGTGTTTGATTCAGTAACGACTATATTATGCGGATGAGTAAATAGTGAGAAAACAAGAATTTTGTCATGGTGAATCCTCAAAAACATATTTACCAAGCAGTAACGGGAGATCACCCTTTCGTCTACAGCGACATAACGTCTCCAGTAATCCAAATTATGCGCTCTGCTTTTCCAAACACTATTTTGAGATTTCATTCCAAGAGCGTTCGTAGAACGGAGACTTTTGACTGACCTACAATGATTTTTAATCTTTATTCAACAACAATATTATCAATACATCATAAACCCACCACCTAATACATTAGTGTGTTGTAAATATTTACAATACGGTTGTTAGCAGCGTTTTACTGCTACTGTAGTGTTAGATTCTCTACAACAATTTGTGCAGAAACAAAGGTTGCAGTCCTGGTTCAGTCTCCTGAGAACACATAGATAAAATTTAACCTACATTTCCGTTCTCGGAATCGGATTGCTCGTAAAATTACGTCTCTAAGTCACAGGTTTGCTCAGATTATACACTCAAATGCCGATGAAATTATTTAATGAATAAATGATACTAAACCAATTTCCTCTGGCAGAACTGGGAGAACTATCGTGACGCTAGGGCGGAGTAAGATTCCAGACAGGGAGGGCAGGCTATCGCTGGCCGGAAAAAATCGCAGCTGCGACTCTGCTTAGGTTGTCCACGAGGTTCTCTTCATGCAGGTGGGCACTTCCTGTGGACGTCGTCCGTATTGACAGAACTGATGAGGGACGCGCTCGTCATTCCATTCAGCCTCACTTGTAAGTCGGAGCCACTTTGTGTTGGCACTAGTGCGGGTTTCGCCACCATTCTTAAGTCTGTGTTCGTGCAGCCAGGGGTTGAACAGCATGTATTAGTACTGCCTGCTTCCGCTAGCATTTAGATCGATAGGCATGTCGAAGCTATCCATGCTTCCGCGATAAACAGTCTGTGCTACCAATGCCTGGGCTTCACTTAGAGCATATCTCTTGGCGATTAACAACCAGACGGCCGAGAAGTTCCTAACCGTTTCTGGGAAGGAGCACTTCAGTTCAAATGAAATGTTAGCGGTATGATAGAATATGAATATAACATAGAAGAAAACATCACAATTCACTGAAATCACTATCGTTCGACATGAATGTCTTCCATATCAAAGCGGAGCTGCCATCTCTCCTTGGTGTACCGGAACGCACGCAGCAACATTGCTGGGGTAATTGTATGCACCACTGCCGAAATGTGTTCACGCAAGTGTTGCAGATCCCTAATCTGCACCTCCTGCACCTTACTCTTGGTGCGACCCCATGATAAGAAGTCCAGAGGCGTTAGATCAGCCGAGCTTGCTGAAACTCGTCCAGTCCAGCGTCCTGGCGACGTCTCGTTGAAGTAATTACGCAGAATGAACGATACGTCCGACGGGGCGCCGTTCTGTTAAAACACCACCTAATCCAGAATGTTGTGGGCAAACAATCGCGGCTTCAGGAATTGCTCAAGCATTTCCAGGTACAATACTGACATGATTCCTACATCGGCAAAAAAGAATGAGCCGAAATGCGCTGTTCGGCGAGGCCCAGAGACACATTTACCTTTGGAGTGTTACGTTGCAGTTCCTTGGCAATGTGTCATTGTTCATCAGCCAATATCCTATTGTTGTGGCGACTGACGAGGCCACAGGTACGAAAGGCAGCCTCGTCGCCGAACTGGACGTGTGCCAACAAATTTTCCTTATTTACTGCATCAGTTAAGTCGTGGCACATGGTAAGGCGTGCCGCATAGTTCTCAGATTCAAGATGACGGAGCACCTGGATTTGATAAGCCTTTCCCTTCGGTACGAAGCATAAGGTTTGCCAAGCGGGTGAATCTGAGGATGCCGTGCTCCCCACTGAGACAACGTGTCGACACTATGGACTCTGGTCGACAGCCTGTCGTGTGGTCTTCACAGTTTCGTGCGACGTCGACGGCCGCCCAGAACGTTTCTCGTCATAGCCATCCCCCTGTCGCTGGAACTTGTTGATCAAACCTCTCATGTCTGTTCTCGATGGGGCTTCTATACGGTAACGTTGACTAAACTGTTCTCGAACTTCGGCGAAGAGCAGTCTGTTGGTTGTCTAACTTACAAATCTTATTCGTTGTACTGTGGTCAACATCTTTCAGAATATATGCAATAAAGAGATAAAAAATAGCGTTGTCCCAGAAATGGTTAGAGACTTCTCAGTCACACTGTACTACCAATTTAATTACCAGTTTACACTCACACCCCGCGAGGGGTCTCCCGGCCACCAGTGCCATACGCTCATTATCATTGACATAATTGCTAAGCCAATACTATTTGCATCATTATCCCCCACATTTTGATCCCCTTTTATTTAACAAACCCCCAACATTTATTTCTCCCTCCTGATTCCTACATTTCCTATTATTTTTACTCCTAAAGGCCCTCTTCTTATCATGCTCATTACCCATAACTGCCTCTATTCCACAAATCCTTTCTTCCCTCACTTGTTTATTTTTATCATCATCAACAGCCCCCCCCCCTGTTAGTTTGCCTATAATTCTTATTCCATAATTTCTCTTCCCTTGATCCACTGCTTTTGCTTTCATTAAAATATCTCCCATTATTTTGCCCAAAACCAGTAGAACATCCACCATTACTTCTCCCACAATTATTTTCCCGTCTCATGGTCCTATTTCCCGCATGGTTTATTGTTCCAAATTGGACCCTGTTTGGAACAAATTTCAGTTTAAAGAATTTTGTCCCTGTGGTCCCCTTGCATTAATTTCTCCTCTCCCATGTCTGTTCCTGCATTGGCTTTTGATCACTCCTGTTTCCATTTCCCACATGCACCTCTCTGGTACCTGACGTCATCGCTAAATCTTTTCCTGTTATCCCTCCAAGTTTTATTTTGAATTCTATCTTCTTTTCCTCTCTAATTACCATTCTGGTTTCCTTCCCTGCTTGAATTATGGTGGCTATTAACCCAACTCACATTACTTCTTCTCTCTCCATTATTCCTCTGATCATTCGCTGAATTATTATCCCGTTAGTTTGGCTTATAGCACATTGCCTGGTCCATTCTCTCAATAAAATCCAAGAAATTTTCAATAGAATCTGTTGGACAATGTATCAGTTCCCACTGTACATTTTAGCTTTTGAACTTCCCTAAATTTACTACTTTTAAGACAACAATAAATTTTAAACTATTATATACTTTTGTGGCGCGTGTAGGTAATTTAGCTTTACATATTTTTCTGTCCACGAGTGCCAACTCGCACCTCCGTGCCACACTTAGTTCTGTTTTTATCAGTTTTTTTGTGGCATATAAATTTCTCCAATAGCGCAAACACGGCCGTATGCGCCCCTGCCAAGCGTTCACTCGGGTTTTTCCAACGCCGCGTATACACTAGCCGCTCGCCACGCCCCCGTAGCAACCGCCAGCCATGTGCTCTGCGGCGGGAAACTGCAGCTCTAATCTTCTGACACCTTGTACACCACACACTGCAAAACATATTTCAATTTGGGTAAAGTCTGTTATCATCAAATATAATACAAAGTTTACAATCACTCCCATAACAACGGACAATGCTTCAATCATGAAATCAGCTGCCATAGTTTTTAACCTTCTGCATGTCTCATGCTTCGCACAGTCTACAAATCTCGTTGTGCAACCTGTGCTACAAAATACATCACAGAAAATTTTTGATAAGTTCAAAAGGGCACCTACGTTTTTAAAGAAAAAGGCTCTATTTTCCTTACCGAAAATCGATTTTTTAAAAAGAAATAAAAGACGAGCATCTAACCCGTTACCTCAATAACAGGCGGGAGTTCTTCAGTTTGGGGGGAGTTCGATGTTACCATCAGTCAGTGCAAGGGATACCAGGACGTCTAATCTGAAAGTACGTTGCTTCGTCCTGTTATGTGGCTTGAAATAATCAGGCACCCTGCAATATCATGAATTAGGTATTCAATGAGTACTGAATCAAACAAGAATCACAATTAATCCGCTTTATGACGTTACAGTGACTCATAAATCATCTGACAAGTAATAATAATGCCAAAGAAAAAGCTCTGACAAAGAGGTCTGATGTAAAATTCTAATAATCACTTTTAAAAATGAAGCAATTGCGATCGTGATGTTATACTGCGATTGTCGTCACTTCAGCATAAAAGACAAATAGTACTAGAGAATGATATGCGTTGCATCTGTGGGCGGAGTTGGAAGCAAATTGGTCGTTCAAATGTGAAAGCAAGTCTTCATAGTCAAGTTTGATGTTACTGAAATTCTATGAAAACAACTTTACTATCCCTGTAGATCATCTCACTGTCGTGGCTTTATGTCACCATGACAAACTATAGGTGTAGTGTGAAGCAGCCGTAGAATCAGTCATGGGCGGAGCATCGACTACTCTCGCCTGCGGCAAAGTTCGAACCAGCCCGAAATCTTTCTAAGCCTCTCAGCTCATCTAGTTGGGGACGGCACCTGGCAGCGTCACAGACCAGTGGAGCCCAAGTCTCACAGTGAAGGCTCCTACAGACGAAGTAGTCGGAGAACTGAATGCCGGAAATCAGGTAATTGTAGCAACTGATTCTTAAAAGAAAAACTCGTATTTCTGCGTTTTACGTCACTTACTCTATTTGGACCGCCTGGACTACGGATATTCTGAGCGCCGACCAGTAGAGAGATTCCTTAAAAGACGCCTATCCCCTTACCGGAGTTTTTCTTCAGACGGTTAACCAGCAATGCTCTTCCTACCATTTAGTGCTGAAAGAGGCATGCAACTCACGCTCTCCTTTCCTCGGCAGCACTGTCGACTTTCTCTCTCCAACTTCTAGTTTCTACATCTACTGCTAGTCACAAAAAAGTCCCTGGCAGAGGGTTCAATGAACCACCTTCGAGCTGTCTCTCTACCGTTCCACTCTCGAACGACACGCGGGAAAAATTAGCACTTAAATTTTTCTGTGCGAGCCCTGATTTCTCTTATTTTATCGTGATGATCATTTCTCCCTATGCAGATGAGTGCCAACAATGTTTTCGCAATCGGAGGAGAAAACTGGTGATTGACATTTCATGAGAAGATGCCGTCGCAACGAAAAACGCCTTTGTTTTAATGATTGCCACTCCAACTCACTATCTCCCCTATTCCGCGATAATACAAAACGAGCTGCCCTTCTTTGTACTTTTTTGATGTCATCCGTCAGTCCCACCTGATGCGGATCCCACACCGCACAGCAGTACTCCAGAATAGGGCGGACAAGCGTAGTGTAAGCAGAATCTTTGGTAGACCTGTTGAACCTTCTAAGTGTTCTGCCAATGAATCGCAGTCTTTGGTTTGCTCAACCCACAGTATTATCTATGTGATCGTTCCAATTTAGATTATTTGTAATTGTAATCCCTAGGCATTTAGTTGAATTTACAGCCCTCAGATTTGTGTGACTTATCGCGTAATCGAAATTTGGCTGATTTCTTTCAGTACTCATGTGAATAACTTCACACTTTTCTTTATTCAGGATCAATTGCCACTTTTCACACCATACAGATATCTTATCTAAATCATTTTGCAAGTCATTTTGATCATCTGATGACTTTACAAGACGGTAAATGACAGCATCATCTGCAAACATCTGCAAAGACGGCTACTCAGATTGTCTCTTATGTCGTTAATATAGATCAGTAACGATAGAGGACCTATAACACTTCCTCAGGGAACGCCGGATATTACTTCTGTTTTACTCGATGACTTCCCGTCTATTACTACGAACTGTGACCTTTCTGACAGGAAATCACGAATCCATTCGCACAACTGAGGCAGTACTCAGTAGGCACGCAGTTTGGTTAGAAGACGCTTGTGAGGAACGGTGTCGAAGGCGTGCTGGAAATCTAAAAATATGGAATCAGTTTGACATCTTCTGTCGATATCACTTTTTACTTTGTGAGTATAGAGAGCTAGTTGTGTTTCACAAGAACGATATTTTCTGAATCCGTGCTGACTATATGTCAATAAATCGTTTTACATTAGCCGAGCCTGGCGTTCTTATACTACGTTAACGCATTATTGTTGTGGAACTGACTTTCGACGACATTCCATATTTACAAATAGGTCCCAAACTGTGGGCTCTCACTCCATTTTCTAGATGTTATCTCTGGCGCCCAATGCATAAATAAATAAAAACAGCTTTCTACGTTTTGCTCACAACGATCCCTTTCCTGGACCTTGCTAAAAACAGCATTTCGTCCTTTCTGACGAGACACACACAACGATTAGACTCGCTGGCTGAGCTTTTTTTTATATTGTGATTTCATTCCCCTGCTCCATATGGGCAGGGGAGGGCTGTCAGCGGCACAATCCGCCGCCCTTCAGCCGAGAGACACGACAACTAAAACAAGAATAAAATGATACATACATAAGGAGATAAAAAAAGGGGAACATAAAACAGAGTAAGGGGAGAAAATGGAGGTAAAAAGACATGGACATGTAGACATTCATGGGGGACAGTTAAAAAAGTCACCAGAAAGTTAAAAGCACAGTCGGCGATGCTTGAAACACAGAGAAGACACTGAATGCGCATGCACAGGTTAAAAGTTGGCCACAGTAGTAAAAACACTCCGAAACAACACACTTAAAACCCACTAGCAGCACACACGACGAAGAGTAAAACTACCAGGTGGGACCTGCTGAGGGAAAGGTCAGAGAGGATGGAAAAGGAGGGGAGAACATGGGGCAGCTGAGGAAGCGGCGGGATGAAGAGAGGAGGGGCAACAGTGGGTTCATGAAAAGGCAGGAGACACATGGGGCGGGAGAGGAAAAGGGAAGACAGGGCAGGAGGGAGCGCAGAGACACTGAAAGGAGGCACAAGAGATGGAGGGGAGTAGGAGGGGAAAGCCGCTCAGAAGGAGGGAGGGGGACGAGAGGGAGCCCTGAGGAGGAGGCATGAAGAGGGGGTTAGATAGAGTTGGTAGGAAGGGCGAAGCTCATCATCCGGGAGGGGTAGATGGTGGAAGTTGTGTTGGGAAAGGAGATGGAGGGTGTGGAGATGGAGAGAGGGAGGGACACAACGGTAAAGGCGCGGCAACTGGTAGGAAGTGGAGAGGAAGGGAGACACCAGGGGGTGAGGGGGATCAAGGTGGCAGACAATATATAGTGTGCGGATGTGTTCAAGGAAAAGGAGAAGGTGGCGGAAGGGGATGAGGTCGTAGAGGATGCGCGTGGGAGATGGAAGGCGGATGCGGAAGGCGAGGTGGAGTGCATGGCGTTCGAGTATTTGGAGGGCTTTATAGAACCGGGGAGGGGCGGAAATCCAAGCGATGCTGGCATAACAAAGGATGGGGCGGATCATGGATTTGTAGGTGTGAAGGATGGTGGACTGGCTGAGCGAGAGGCAGGCGCTTAAATACTCTATCGGGGGCGCCGCTATTGGCCGCTGGAACCACGTGTTCCACTGTGTCGCATACACACTAAAAGCGGGCCGGGACGGCGCGATGGTGCAGAGACCTTTAGGGGTCTACGACGTCCATGACGTCTGGAGGGGATTCAGATTCCGGGGCGCGCGGTACCAGACCTTCAACCTTTGAGTCGTAAAACAGTACTTGCTGGTGACCTTACGTCAAGGGAGGTCGGATGTATGTCGCCTGTGGGGTGCCTGGTATCCGATTGTGGCAACTCAATAGGAAAATGCAGTGAAGCAAATGGCCGTGATCTGCAGCCTATCTGTAGAGCCCTTCTGTGTCTATACAGTCCGAGGGCTGGCAGCTCGTCCCACTGCGCTTACAAATGGCTTCATACTCATGTACACCACGCAAAGCCAAATAAAACCGTAAATTTAAATACTTACAATCATTGGTACTAATATGCATTTCACTTCTCGGTGTTGATTAATTATTCCGGTCTAATGGCTCTTTATATTCCAATTTTACATCAATTACGGGACAGGTTTGAGAAATACGGTTGTGGAACGTCAGCTCTAATAGAGTTACAACCTAGGATGTGCGACTACTATCAAACTAAAATATTTATCTGAGACACATTTGCCAAGAACCAGTGATCCTTTGAACTTGTGGGAATACAGAAAATGGGGTACTGAACACTTCACCAGTTGGTTCTGAAACAATTACGTATCGCAATTACATCGATCCCCTATCAGCATATCTTTTCAAAAACAGGATGAATATGCACCGAAAGAAGTAAATGGCTCACTTCAAGCAAAGTTAGTCAGATTTTGTTTATAAACACGATTAAACACAGAGTACGTGAAGGAACTTGCCCCCCTTCTTGCAGTGGTGTACCCTAGGTCTCTATAAGAGCGTAGCGTTCCAAAGGATTGGAAAAGGGCACAGGTCATCCCCGTTTCAAAAAAGGGACGTCGAACAGATGTGCATAACTATAGACCTATATCTCTAACGTCGATCAGTTGTAAAATTTTGGAACACGTATTATGTTCGAGTATAATGACTTTTCTGGAGACTAGAAATCTACTCTAGGAATCAGCATGGGTTTCGAAAAAGACGATCGTGTGAAACCCAGCTCGCGCTATTCGTCCACGAGACTCAGAGGGCCATAGACACGGGTTCCCAGGTAGATGCCGTGTTTGTTGACAACCGGAAGGCGTTCGATACAGTTCCCCATAGTCGTTTAAAGAACAAAGTAATAGCATATGAACTATTGGACCAATTATGTTATTGGATTGAAGAGTTCCTAGATATCAGAACGCAGCATGTCAATCTCAATGGAGAGAAGTCTTCCGAAGTAAGAGCGATTTCAGGTGTGCCGCAGGGGAGTGTCGTAGGACCGTTGCTATTCACAATATACATAAATGACCTTGTAGATAACATCGGAAGTTCACTGAGGCTTTTTGCGGATGATGCTGTAGTATATGGAGAGGTTGTAACAATGGAAAACTGTACTGAACTGCAGGAGAATCTGCAACGAATTGACGCATGGTGCACGGAATGGCAATTGAATCTCAATGTAGACAAGTGTAATGTGCTGCGAATACATAGAAAGAAAGATCCTTTATCATTTAGCTACAATATAGCAGGTCAGCAACTGGAAGCAGTTAATTCCATAAATTAACTGCGAGTAGGCATTAGGAGTGATTTAAAATGGAATGATGATATAAAGTTGTTCGTCGGTAAAGCAGATGCCAGACTAAGATTCACTGGAACAATCCTAAGGCAATGCAATCCGAAAACAAAGGAAGTAGGTTACAGTACACTTGTTCGCCCACTCCTTGAATATTGCTCACCAGTGTGGGATCCGTACCAGATAGGGTTGATAGAAGTGATAGAGAAGATCCAACGGAGAGCAGCGCGCTTCGTTACGTGGTCGCTTAGTAATCGCGAAAGCGTTACGGAGACGATGGATAAGCTCCAGTCGAGGACTCTGCAGGAGAGACGCTCAGTAGCTCGGTACGGGCTTTTGTTGAAGTTTCGAGAACATACCTTCACCGAGGAGTCAAGCAGTATATTGCTCCCCCCTACGTATATCTCGCGAAGAGACCATGAGGATAAAATCAGAGATATTAGAGCCCACACACAAGCATACCCACAATCTTTCTTTCCACGAACAATACGAGACTGTAATAGAAAGGTGAAACGATAGAGATACTCAAAGTATCCTCCGCCACACACCGTCAGGTGGCTTTCGGAGTATGGATGTAGATGTAGATGTAGATGTAGATATGATGGCACTAAGCTAGGCAGCCCCCTCCGCTCTCTCTCCTCTCATCATCTCCAACACGATCACAACACTACACTACGCACATACCCCTTACAGTCACCGACAGTAACAGTTAACAGTTTGCACATAGACCCAGCTCCTTACATAATGTGTGCTGATATTTATAAAGATGAGCAGCACACCCTGACCCACAAGCGCAAGTGATGCTCGTAATGTATAGAAAATACTTCTGTCACAAAATACTGTGTGCTTTGTTTGTGTTCGTCTGTTTCACGGTCGCGAGGAAGCAGAGACAAGGGCGCGTTAAGAAGCTGGTCGTCATTCTCACTCAGCCAACAACCACGCACCGGCAGCAGAAACCATCGTCATTGTGACCGTTGCCTGTGACTATTATGAAATACGAACTTAGGTTGTTGTTATCGACATGAAAAAAGGTCCCTATGTAAAATGAAGTCAGACTTTCTCGGTATTCAGCCACAAACACGTTACGTAAATGTGGATGTTTGACATAACAGTTCATCTGTAACAGTATACAACTATTGTGAAATAAAACAGAGACGGATTTGCTAGTAATGTATATACCGGAGGTGAATTTTATTTTCAAACTATTTACGTTGAAGAAATTACTAATCTTCCCAACTGAAACAAGAGGGTTTCATCTGAAAGATATATTGATATCCTGCCTACAGCATGACCAAGACGTGTAACATCTTTCAAAATTACTGCTCACGAAAATCGAAAATGTCTTATACAGTGTGATCTTTGTGAAATGCTGATATTTTGATGGTTCAAATGGCTCTAAACACTTTGAGAATTAACATCTGAGGTCATCAGTCCCCTAAACTTGTTGTTGTTGTGGTCTTCAGTCCTGAGACTAGTTTGATGCAGCTCTCCATTCTACTCTACCTTGTGCAAGCTTCTTCATCTCCCAGTACCTACTGTAGCCTACATCCTTCTGAATCTGCTTGGTGTATTCATCTCTTGGTCTCCCTCTACGATTTTTAACCTCCACGCTGCCCTGCAGTACTAAATTGGTGATCCCTTGATGCCTCAGAACATGTCCTACCAACCGATCCCTTCTTCTAGTCAAGTTGTGCCACAAACTCCTCTTCTCCCCAATTCTATTCAATACCTCCTCATTAGTTGTGTGATCTACCCATCTAATCTTCAGCATTCTTCTGTAGCACCACATTTCGAAAGCTTCTATTCTCTTCTTGTCTGAACTATTTATCGTCCACATTTCACTTCCATACATGGCTACACTCCATACAAATACTTTCAGAAACGACTTCCTGACACTTAAATCAATACTCGATGTTAACAAATTTCTCTTCTTCAGAAACGCTTTCCTTGCCATTGCTAGTCTACATTTTATATCCTCTCTACTTCGACCATCATCAGTTATTTTGCTCCCCAAATAGCAAAACTCCTTTACTACTTTAAGTGTCTCATTTCCTAATCTAATTCCCTCAGCATCACCCGACTTAATTCGACTCCATTCCCTAAACTTAGAACTACTTAATCCTAATTAACCTAAGGACATCACACACATCCATGCCCGAGGCAGGATTCGAACCTGCGACCATAGTGCCGCGTGGTTCCGGACTGAAGCGCCTAGAACCGCTCGACCACAGCGGCCGGAGTGTTTAGTTTGACTGGAAGTTGTAGCGAAAGATTACGTCATAGCAGCCTAGAGTATTATCAGAACCAAGAGAGAATGTGTAATAGGGCTACGAGAAACTGGGTATTCTTCTGCGATATTGCAAAAAGATTTGGCAGTAATGTAGTCACTGTACATGATTACTGGCAGCAGTGATCACGAGAATGTACGGCCGCAAGAAGACCGGGCTCCGGAAGGCCACGTGGCAGTGCCGAGGGGGAAGACCATCGTCATCGGCATATGGTTCAGATGCATCGTACTGCATCTGCATCAGCTATTGGAGCAGCTGTTAGCAGCACAGCGACTCACCGAACTGTTACAAATCGTTTACTTAAAGGACAGCTCCGAGCCAGAATCCCTGTAGTGTGCATTCCACTGGTCCCAAACCAACGACAATCACGATTTCTGTGGTTTCATCCGAGAGCCCATTAGATGGCAGGGTGGACGTGTGTGGTGTTTCCCTATCAAAGCTGGTTCCGCCTCGATGCCAGTGATGGTCGTGTGTTGGTTACAAGAAGGCCAGTTGAGGACCTGTCTGCGTGCTAGAAGCACTAGACATACTACTGGAGTTATGGTCTGGGGTGCGATTTTGTACACCACGGGCACTCTGTTGGTTATCTCACGCACCCTGACTGCAAATTCCTACATCAGTCTGGTGATTCGACATGTTGTGGTGCCATTCTTCAACAGCATTCCAAGAGGTGTTTTCCACCAGGATAACCACTCGCCCACATACCGCTGTTGTAACCCAATATGCTATTCAGTGTGTCGACATGTCGTCTTGGCCTGCTCGAGTACCAGGTCTGTCCCCGATCGAGTACATATCGGACATCATCGGACGAATACTCCAGCGTCATCCACTACCAGCAGTAAAAGTCCCTGTATTGAGCGACCAAGTGCGACAGGCGTAGAACTTCGCCCCACAAACTGATATCCGACACCTGTACAACACAGTGCTTTCACGTCTGTATGTTTGCAACCAACATGCTGGCAGTTACATCGGTTATTAACGTACCAGGGTTTCACATTTACAGTGGCTTATCTTGCGCTCTTATTGACGTGTACTCTAGAAGTATTAATCATTTAAATATAATACCTAGACAAACGCATTCCCGAAATTTTGTTACTGTACATTAATTATTTTTCGGTGTTGCGATCTTGTTTCCGTCAGTCTAAGGAGTCGTCGTTAACTTGTAAGTAGGCTGTTTAGCTTTTTATGTTGGTAACGCCACGTAGCGCTCTGTATCGAAATCACTGGCTGTGCTGTGTGCAGTCTGTGGCTGGTTGGCATTGTTGGAATATTCGCTATTGTAGTGTTGGGCAGTTGGATGTGAACAGCGCGTAGCGTTACGCAGTTGGTGAGCCGCCAGCAGTGGAGGATGTGGGAAGAGAGATGGCAGAATTTTAAGAGCGGACGGTCTGGACGTGTGTCCGCCACAAAGAGTTAATTTGTAGTACTGGATATCATGAACTGATTATATATATATATACACTCCTGGAAATGGAAAAAAAGAACACATTGACACCGGTGTGTCAGACCCACCATACTTGCTCCGGACACTGCGAGAGGGCTGTACAAGCAATGATCACACGCACGTCACAGCGGACACACCAGGAACCGCGGTGTTGGTCGTCGAATGGCGCTAGCTGCGCAGCATTTGTGCACCACCGCCGTCAGTGTCAGCCAGTTTGCCGTGGCATACGGAGCTCCATCGCAGTCTTTAACACTGGTAGCATGCCGCGACAGCGTGGACGTGAACCGTATGTGCAGTTGACGGACTTTGAGCGAGGGCGTATAGTGGGCATGCGGGAGGCCGGGCGGACGTACCGCCGAATTGCTCAACACGTGGGGCGTGAGGTCTCCACAGTACATCGATGTTGTCGCCAGTGGTCGGCGGAAGGTGCACGTGCCCGTCGACCTGGGACCGGACCGCAGCGACGCACGGATGCACGCCAAGACCGTAGGATCCTACGCAGTGCCGTAGGGGACCGCACCGCCACTTCCCAGAAAATTAGGGACACTGTTGTTCCTGGGGTATCGGCGAGGACCATTCGCAACCGTCTCCATGAAGCTGGGCTACGGTCCCGCACACCGTTAGGCCGTCTTCCGCTCACGCCCCAACATCGTGCAGCCCGCCTCCAGTGGTGTCGCGACAAGCGTGAATGGAGGGACGAATGGAGACGTGTCGTCTTCAGCGATGAGAGTCGCTTCTGCCTTGGTGCCAATGATGGTCGTATGCGTGTTTGGCGCCGTGCAGGTGAGCGCCACAATCAGGACTGCATACGACCGAGGCACACAGGGCCAACACCCGGCATCATGGTGTGGGGAGCGATCTCCTACACTGGCCGTACACCACTGGTGATCGTCGAGGGGACACTGAATAGTGCACGGTACATCCAAACCGTCATCGAACTCATCGTTCTACCATTCCTAGACCGGCAAGGGAACTTGCTGTTCCAACAGGACATTGCACGTCCGCATGTATCCCGTGCCACCCAACGTGCTCTAGAAGGTGTAAGTCAACTACCCTGGCCAGCAAGATCTCCGGATCTGTCCCCCATTGAGCATGTTTGGGACTGGATGAAGCGTCGTCTCACGCGGTCTGCATGTCCAGCACGAACGCTGGTCCAACTGAGGCGCCAGGTGGAAATGGCATGGCAAGCCGTTCCACAGGACTACATCCAGCATCTCTACGATCGTCTCCATGGGAGAATAGCAGCCTGCATTGCTGCGAAAGGTGGATATACACTGTACTAGTGCCGACATTGTGCATGCTCTGTTGCCTGTGTCTATGTGCCTGTGGTTCTGTCAGTGTGATCATGTGATGTATCTGACCCCAGGAATGTGTCAATAAAGTTTCCCCTTCCTGGGACAATGAATTCACGGTGTTCTTATTTCAATTTCCAGGAATATATATATATATATATATATATATATATATATATATATATATATATATAAATTGTTTGTTCTCTATCAAAATCTTTCATTTGCTAACTATGCCTATCAGTAGTTAATGCCTTCAATAGTTAGAATCTTTTATTTAGCTGGCAGTATTGGCGCTCGCTGTATTGCAGTAGTTATAGTAAGGAAGATTTTTGTAAGTGATCCATGACAGGTATAGGTTATTGTTAGTCAGGGCCATTCTTTTGTAGGGATTTTTGAAAGTGAGATTGCGTTACGCTAAAAATATTTTGTGTCAGTTTAGTGATGGACAGAATAACTAAAGAGAGTAATGTCTGAGTACGGTCAGTTTTGCTCAGCTGTTTGAAAATCAAATAACGTAGAGGTTTATCAGCACAGTAATTCATTATTTTTTCTAAGGGGACGTTTCAAACTTCTCACTAGCCACTACAACTGATGGGCATATAGTTCAAACAGCATAGCAATATGTATCCGTATCTGTCATCTAAACTCAGTTCAACTCCATGTCCAGACTGCTCTTAGCCGTTGTCCCTGTCAGATGTGGCTGTTCTGTTTACACTGTACACCCGCAAATAACTTACAAATTTAATCGCATTTCTTTCTTCTGTACTGTATATGCATCATAAGTAAAAAGTTGTTTTGCGATATCCTTCTTGGCGCTGCAGTTTTAATGTTCACCAGTGTACCTTCAATCAAAATGTCGACTCGGGCGCTTTTGCATCTCGAGACTCCAATTAAAAGGCGTGTCAGAGCCCGATAGTGCACCTCCCACGAGATGGCTCGGTCACAATTAAAAACCTACGCTCTCTATAACAAGATCATCGCGGTAGCGGCACTGTGCTGGACGGGCTCTCGATTCGATATAACGGTGGCGCCCACGGCTGGCATGGGAGTGGCCATAACGGGAGCTGGCGCGACCCAGGACACACACACACACACACACACACACACACACACACACACGCTTGTGTGTCGGCGGGCTCGAGACAGAGGTAGACGGAGGAGGGGGCCTCCTTGCGAAATTAATCTGTCCAAACAGCAGGTTCGCTAAATTATGTTTTCCTCTGCCTTAAGTACAGTGGAGTAAATACTGGAGACGTTTCAATGCATTTAAAATGAACTTGCTAGCATACACTGCTGAATGCTAAATCAACTTTTGCTCCGTAGAAGTTCACGACGTTGTTAAAAATTAGTCAGCGTGTTACAGTGCGATATCCATTTGACTCCTCAATACAAACACACACTTTTTTGCTTTATCGCATATAGCCAGTGCGGGATTTATAGTGTTCCTGTGTTTTCCCACAACTAAGTTGGCACTGCAAGGAGAGACCTCCAGCGGCACGATCGACTTTTTGAAACTATATGTGCAGTGATGTAGGTTAAGGTCCCACATATCTCACACTGCAGCCATTCATCCTGGTGGACCCTCGTTTGCAAGTAACTGAATTTTTGTGCGACTCTCACTAGCGTTAAAAAAACTGGCTGCTGTATGGTTGTGTAGTATAATGGATAGGATAACTGCTCCTCGTGCAGCAGGTTGAGAGTTCGAATCTCGTAAGGTTTGTAAGTCTTTTTATTTTCAAATCTTTATCGAAATGACTTTCATCATCATTTTTATTTAATTAATTGATTTCAGTGTAGTTTTTAATTCCATCCCTTTGTCACATAATTTTAAACGTGATATCAAGTTCTTCATTTGCACTCATTTTTCTTCCTATCATTCTTTCTCGATCTGAAATCTTTGTTCACGTGTTTTTAATTAATTTTATGTATTAATTTCCATTTAATTCCTTTTGTTTTGACACTGATTTTTTCGTCCACTTTACTGAATTCTTTAATCTATTTCTCATTTTTATTGAATTTCGTTTTACTTATAAACCCTTATTTCATTTCAATTTTCGCCTGCGTTATTTTTTCCATAGTGCAGTATGTATTTACACCATGTTTTAAATGTTTCTATGACAATTACCATGCACATACACTTTTCGTACCATTGCACAAATATAAATAGATTATCTCGTCTTGTTTTTTTTTTAACTGATAAATCTGAATTTTCCAATAATTGAATGCTGTAATAGATGAATATATTTAAATTCATATTCACAAAAACTCCGATTGGAAGAAAATGATAAAAAGAAAAAATAAAAGAAATGAAAAAGTTCATACTGTGATTAAAATGATTTGACAAAGGAATAGAAATAAAAAATTACATTTAAACCAATTAATTGAATAAAAATAATGATCGAAGTAGACCTAATTTCGGTAAAGACTTAAAAATTAAAAAAAATAATGCATCTGATAATATACGACTCCACCACCTCCTGCATCCGAGGCTGTTATCTATTATATCCTGCAACCAGATTATGAACAGAACTTTTCTAATGCTGTTGATGGTCACACAAAATTCCGAATTTCTTTTTTCAATTACTTGCAAACGAGGGCCCACCAGCGTGAATGGCTGCAGTGTGATGTACCTGGGATCTTAACCCACATCACTGTACAGGTAGTTTTAAAAATTCGATCGCACCGCTGAAGACCTTGTGAGTAAATCCAGAAATTTTCGAGGCGTACTGTGTAGTACTGAATGACGACCTCCTGCTCTGCCTTAACATTATCGTATACGCTGGGATTCTTAATCCTTTTAGAGGACCAAGGTAGTACACAGTTTTGAGGTGTGGGCCATCTATTTCCCACATCTGTCTTGTGCTTCCACCCAGCTAGAAGCTTTCGGAAGTTTGAGAAAAATATTACGGACCTTGAGACTGTGAGCGATGAAGTGGGGAGCCTGTGTTTATAGTTGGCACAGTGCATCTGCTTCACGAAAACCCGATCATACCACCATCTTCTTCGTTACAAGATTGCCAGAAGTAACGTACTGTATTTTCCTACATATAGTTGACATTGTTCTGAGACATTATGATCTTCCTCAGCAATTCTGGTGGTTTGTACATAATTTATATTTAGTGTGACACATACATCCCAGCAAATTTCACAGAATGTAGAAAACACTGGTATTTGATATGTGTAACTTGATAGATTAGTTGTCGTGTATTGGAAGCTGGACTAAATTGGTTTGAACTGGCGTTTATTTGGTAATAAATATGCAACCAGTCGCTTTTTTACGGTTTACATGTTTTCGAGGAACTGCAGTCTCATCTTCAGATAGGAACTGCAGTCTCATCTTCAGATAGAGGTGTTACAGAAACATTATCTTGGGGACAAAGTGTAGCTAAATGCAGTGCTGATGTTGAGTGCACTGCCTTGTGGTATTCACATCAGATTGCTTCTTATAACGTTTATTATTACGCTGTGTACACAATAAAAAAAATCCTAAACACGTATGTCTGCCTGTCCTCCGTGTTCTAAGGTATATCGTAGAATCAATATTGCCTCGCATGTTCCTGCAGTTCTTCAGTAATCAAGTTCATCTTCCCTGAGATCGTCTTCGAGGTCTTTCCATACTTCTACAAATACTTTGTTTCAATATTTTGGACTCATGAAGTATTAAATTGATACTTCTGTAATTTTCTCACTTGTCAGCAGTCTTTTCTGGGATTGCATTCTTACATTCTTCTTGAAGCCTGAGGGTATCTCGTCTGAGTTAGGTCTTTCACTAGTTTCTCAAATTCTTCTCGCATCTTTTCTTCATTCACTACCTCTCCATTTCCACAGTAATATCCTTAAGATCATTTCCTTAGTACGCCGCTTTTATATTGTCCTCCATCTGTCTGCCCCCTCCCCAATTTCTTTGCTTGTTATTTCATTACAACACATTGCATTTTGTAGTTTGTAGCAAAAAAATTCGGCACAACGTTCATACTAATTTTAAATGAGCAAAATAATAATAGAAACAAACTAATTTATTTACAAATAATGCACTATGATCCACATACCACCAAAATATCTCATGAATATCACATCAACAGACGGAATCTTCCCATTATTATCGAAAGGTTATATTAATTAACTAGCTGACAAACCTGTCATTACTCGGGTATTTATTTTGCCAGTTTTCTATTAGAAACGAAACTTGTGTGTGCTCCTGCAGTAGACTGTGTGAGCTGGTCCGGGATAGTTTCTGTACTCTGAGTGCAGCTGCTTTGCGTATCTGCGACGCTATTTTGTAACGTCCCTATGATGACGCCTCTTCATAGCTCTATAAGCGGCTGTTGTTTTCACCTACAGCCATTTACGTTTTGCAGTTGAAATGTGTCAAAAGCGCTTCCAGGAGTCATAGGAGTGTCGTAGCAGTAAAGAATAAATGTATTAAAACTCCGTGCATGATGCAACATTTTTTCAAGCATCTCAGCGTTTATTATCTCCTGACCCATGTGTCATAAAGTGACGTAATTTTACACATACATTCAACGACATATCTGGATACTGTCTGCAAAATTTATACCGAATAGAATTAGTAATACAGAAGTAATAAATTTAAAAGTCATGCATGCTGCTCCAGTTTTCATGCATCTCATCGTTTATGACGTCATATCTTCTAAACTATGATGGGTAGGTGGTTCTTCCCTCTACAGCGATTGTTGCATGACAGTAGAGGATATCTGTACCTAGTTTGGTTGAAATTGGTCCAATGGTTTAGAAGGAGATGTAGAAAACACACACACACACACACACACACACACACACACACACATACACACACAATACATACATACATTTTGTAGTATGTCTCGATTGTACAACCGTTCTTCCCATTTTTGTAACAATTTAACACTAATTCTATTGATCTGAAGTAGAAAGAAACCATTTCTGAATTATGTTTCCAGGCTCGGAATGAGTTGGCTGACATTCGTGTACAGCTGGAAGCTGCTTCGTCTTTGGTCGAACATATGCAGACTGTACCAAGTGGGAGTTTTGGACAGACTTTCGCGGAAAACGTGCCATAGGTATCCTCAATATTTAAAGTACCACCTACTCTCACAGAATATGTATCCTCTCCATAAGAGGCTGGTCTGCAGCTTGCCTGTCCATTAAACTGTCGGTGGCAGGATTAGATGCCGTGTACAGGTGAAGCAGTGTAGGGGAGAGCCCCAGTTACGTCATCCATCCCCAATACCAAAACCAATAAAGTGCTGTCTGAAACTGGGTGTGATCCTGAGCGAGTGTTTCGTATCTCCACTTTTGAAAAGCCATCCAGTGCATATCCAGTATCAGGTCGAAATATCTGCAGACGGGACGAAGTTAATTAAATATGGAGTGTGTTAACGTATGATGAATAGTGGTCTCCTGAGATAAATTACAACATGTTATTGAAAGAAGATCCAATGTACATAGTGTTTATGCCTGAGGGACATATTCGACGTGCCAAAAAGACCATCGCAGCAGAAACTGAGGGCTCAAAGCGCAATCAGTTCCAGGTTACTGCCTACGTCGCAAAAAAAAAAAAAAAAATCTGCCTCCTGGATTCTGAGCCCATACTTCATTCATTACAATAAATGTTAGAGAATCTGAAAACCAGCCTTTCTTCTGATGTTTAGTCGAAGCTCACAATCTGTAGCGTTGTTCCCAAAATAATGTTGAATCATTGGAGAGAGTGAAAGGTTTGAATCAGACTTTGGTGACTCCGTGGAAACCTGGGCTGAGAATTCCTAGACTTGCACCATGTGGTTGACAGCTGCAGGGTATCTATAAACGGATCAAGAATGCGTTACACACCAGTCAGGATAAAGGTTACTGCCGAGGGTTACAAAATACCTACATTAGGCCTCAAGAAATTTTGCAAATATAACAAAATACAGACATCAAAAAAAGTTTTGTATCACCCCGGTTCCCAGAAGTCCTGAAGATAGACGTTGACTGCGTATATTGTAGCACAGAGACAGTCCCTTTGACTGTTCAGAGATGTCACTAAATGCGCCCAAAGATGTAAACAACTACGCATGAGCAGCACCTATTAGACCTAGGGGGCCCGACAGCCGATCAGTTCCAGTCATTCCCCCAGAAAGAAGGTACACGGCTCAGATTGTCTGTAGTTCAACCATGCCTAGATGGTCAATACCACGGTTCGATCGCGTCCGCATTGTTACTTTGTGCCAGGAAGGGCTCTCAACAAGGGAAGTGTCCAGGCATCTCGGAGTGAACCAAAGCGATGTTGTTCGGACATGGAGAAGATACAGAGAGACATGCCTGCTCAGGCCGCCCAAGGGCTACTACTGCATTGGATGACTGCTACCTACGGGCTATGACTCGAAGAAACACTTACAACAACGCCACCGTGTCCAGTAATTCTTTTCGTGCAGCCACAGAACGTCGTGTTACGACTCAAACTGTGCGCAATAGGCTGCATGATGCGTAACTTCACTCCTGGCGCCCATGGCGAGGCCCATCTTTACAACCACGACGCCATGCAGCGAGGTACAGATGGGCCTAACAACATGCCAAATGGACCGCTCAAGATTGGCATCACGTTCTCTTCAGCGATGAGTGTCGCTTACGCCTTCAACCACTCAATCGTCGGAGACGTGTTTGTAGGTAACACGGTCAGCCTGAATTCCTTACACTGCCCAGCGAGTGAACCGAGGTGGAGGTTCCCTGCTGTTTTGGGGTGGCATTATGTGGGGCCGACGTACGTCGCTGGTGGTCGTGGAAGGCACCGCAACGGCTGTACGATACGTGAATGCCATTCTCCGACTGATAGTGCAACTATATTGGTAGCATATTGGCGAGGCATTCGTCTTCATGGACGACAATTCGCTCCCCCATCGTGCACGTCTTGTGAATGACTTCTTTCAGGATAGCGACAAATGGTTCAAATGGCTCTGAGCACTATGGGACTTAACTTCTGAGGCCATCAGTCCCCTAGAACTTAGAACTACCTAAACCTAACTAACCTAAGGACAGCACACACATCCATGCCCCAGGCAGGATTCGAACCTGCGACCGTAGCGGTCGCGCGATTCCAGACTGTAGCGCCTAAAACCGCTCGGCCACTCCGGCCGGCAGGATAGCGACACCGCTCGACTAGAGTGGCCAGCATGTTCTCCTGACATGAACCCTATAGAACATGCCTCGGACAGATTGAAAAGGACTGTTAATAGACGACGTGACACACCAACCACTCACAGGGATCTACGCCGTATCGCCGTTGAGGAGTGGGACAATCTGGACTAACAGTCCCTTGATGAACTTGTTGATAGTATGCCACGACGAATACAGGCATTCGTCAATGCAAGAGGACGTGTTACTGGCTACTAGAGGTACCGGTGTGTACAGCAATCTGGACCACCACCTCTGAAGGTCTCGCTGTATGGTGGTACAACATGCAATGTGTGCTTTCATGAGTAATAAAAATGGCGGAAATGATATTTATGTTGATCTCTATTCCAATTTTCTGTACAGGTTCCGGAACTCACAGAACTGAGGTGATGCAAAACTTTTTTTGGGTTTGTATAAAGACATCAGTGATAAATTCCAGACGTAATTGGGAAAAGGTTCGAAGCACTATTAAAAAATTAGTAACGCCTCCGTAATTCATGACACCACGAGCTGACTAAAGCCAGAAATTGATAGTAGCAAGATCTTCGGAGCAGTGAAGTTGGGCATCATGTAGGCTATTGCGCACAGTTTGAGTCGTAACACGACGTTCTGTGGCTGCACGAAAAGAATTACTGGACACGGTGGCGTTGTTGTAAGTGTTTCTTCGAGCCATAAGCCGTAGGTAGCGGTCATCCACTGCAGTAGTAGCCCTTGGGCGGCCTGAACAGGCATGTCTCTCTGTATCTTCTCCATGTCCAAACAACATCGCTTTGGTTCACTCCGAGATGCCTGGACACTTCCGTTGTTGAGAGCCCTTCTTGGTACAAAGTAACAATGCGAACGCGATCGAACCGCGGTCTTGACCGTCTAGGCATGGTTGAACTACAGACAATCTGAGCCGTGTACCTCCTTCCTCCTTTCTTTTTCAAAATCGCTCTGTCAAATTACTGGTATAAGTAGTATGTTTCACACATGGTTAGTAGACCCTCCTAGGTCGGTGAAATCTCGTAGTCCCAAGGCCATCTGGTGTATCGAAAAAGACTCCTTGAGGTGGGTAGTGGTGGTGTATTCGTAGCAACAGGCAAGACTCTTGATTTAGCTGAGACAGAAATTAAATGTGTTACATTTATTCGTTAAATAACTAGAATTTAGACATCTATAAAGAAATCGCTGCAGATGATACGATCTCAGAGCGGTAAACACTTTTAAAGAACCAGACAGTAGCGTCTCACTGTTAAGTTTTAACTTTACACTGCCACGTATTATAAAGTTCAAACAAAGAAAAGTTTCCAGTCTTGCTTCCCATAAGGAAAAATCGTATAATTTATTCAGGAGCAAGAGCTTCACAAATAAGAACATCAATAACGCGTTGGTCCACTTCTAGCCCTTACGTAGGCAGTTATGCTGTTTGCCATTTATTGATAGAGTTACTGCATGTCCTCCTGAAGAACATCGTGTCGCGTTAGATCGTCAAAATCGCGAGATGGTTAGAGGGCACCGCCCATAATGCTTCCAACGTCCTCAGTTGGGGAGAGATCCGACGACCTCCCAGTCCACTGTAGGGTTTGGCAAGCATCAAGACCAGCAGTAGAAATTTTTGTCGTGTCGAGCCGGCATTGCCTTACTGAAATGTGGCCCAGAATAGCTCGCAATGATGGGCAACACAACGAGGCGTAGAATATCGTCGACGCACCTCTGCACTGTAACTGCGCCGCAGATGGCAACCAAGAGATCCAGCTGTGAAAAGAAATGGCACCCCAAAACACCACTCCTAGTTGACGGGCTGTAGGGCGGGCAACAGTCAGGCTGGTATCCCACCGCTGTCCAGAGCGTCACTAGGCACGTCTTTGCTGGACATCGGGGCTCAGTTCGAAGCAGGACTCATCACTGAAGACAATTATACTTCAGTCATTCACATTCCAGGCCGAAAACGTGTCTGGGGACGTCCCATACAGCAGTGGGATGCCAACCTGACTGTCGCCCACCATACGGCTGGATAAACAGGAGCGAAGGTCTGGGGTTCCCTTTCTTTTCCTAGTAGGATCCCTTTGGTTGTCATCCGCGGCACCCTTGCAAAACAGCGTTCGTCGACTATATTCTACGCCCCGTTTTGTTGGCCTTCAAGGGAAGCCATCCTGGGCTTCCACTTCAGCAAGACAACGGGCGCCCACAAATGGCAAGAGTTTCTGCTGCTTGTCTTCGTGCTTGGCAAACCCTACCTTCGCCGGCAAGGTCGCCGGATCTCTCCCCAGGTGAGAACGTTTGGAGCATTAAGGGCAGTGCCCTGTAACCAGTTATCGATTTTGACAATTTAATGTGCCAGGTGGACAGAATTTGGTACAACATCCCTCACGAAAACGTCCAATAATACTGTCAGTCGTTGTCACGCTGAATAAATGCTTGCATCAGGGCTAGGGGTGGACGAACGTGGTATTGGCTTCCTCAATTCGTGAAGCTTTTCCTCTTGAATAAGTCGTCAATTTTTTTCTGAAATTGTAATAATTTCTTCATCTGTACGTGTAGATCACATCTAAAGATTTCCATTCCATTCGGATAATTCTTTTGTGCGTCGAGTTTTTGCGTCGTATGGTATTACTGGCAAGAAACACGTTTGTTATTATGACTTGCAGACATCTATTACGTACTCTTATGTTTCCCCTTTGTCAAAAATGTTTTAAAACTGTGTATACTTGTAGTCCCCCTTTCGACAGCTGCAAACACTAGCACCTTCGCTGCTCAGCACTGTAGTTGCGCCAGAAAATTCAGTTCACAGGACAAAAGATTTGTTACTCGCGTAAAAAGAGCACATTACTCGCTTCGCAGCGCTGCAGATGACGTAGGACCGGTACAAACCATTAATGTTACGCTCCACCGCAGATACAAGTCATCGATATCAAATTATGTGTGTGTGGGGGGGGGGGGGATGTGTTTAACAATGCTGAATGTCCAAAATATGTACAAGGAACTGTGTACCACTTGCAGTTGTGCAGTATGGTGTAGAAACAGTGGTAGGAAAAAGATCCTAACCAATAGGCAGGAGAGTGTCGCTCCTCAGTAACAACTGGTTTCAATGAATGGAAATCCATCGAAACCAGTTTTCGAGGGAACTTCATGCAACAGATATTGGGAGTCCGGCACACCGTAAAAGGTCATTACTGACAACGGTACATGGAGCTGCACAATTTACTGGGCCAAGCAAAACAGAAATTGGACAGCATCTGAGTGGATGCGTCTGACGTGATCCGACGAGTCGTAAGTTTGTCTCTTTTCAAACAATGCAAGGCGTCAAGTGCACCGGCGGTTCAGTGAGGTGTTTACCTCTTCAGAGATGGTTTTTTGATGTTTTGTGGGTGTTTTTCGTATCAGAACTTGGGACTATCATTCAAGTTACTATGCGCATGAACCCGGATGTTTACCTCATTGTTCTCGAAGATGTAGTGTTGCCCTTCCTTCTACATCTTCATGATGAGTATGATGTGGAGACTTGAAAAGTGCCAACCCTGTGAGCATCTTAATTACGTAGTGCCTACAGACGCTTTGCCACAATTTCAGCTGTAGCGCTACATTTTTTATGTATCGACGAGGACGACAGGGAGACTTGGCCAGGGCGGCAGAAGTCAAGGAAACAGCTGCAGCCTCTTCCAGAAAAGCATCCAGGCTGCTACAAAAGCGTGACCGCTTTGCTGTGAGCGCAGGCGCTGGCATCTCGCCATTAGGTCGGCCCACGAAGCGGCCCAGTCTTCAACAGGACAATGGCCAGTGGCCTGCATTCCTGCGGCGTATTGTTCACCTCTGGTGGGCAACTGACAGACCGGCACCGAGCTTTAAGATTTGTTCTGGGAAGGAACGCATCGTCCGCCGCAGGCGTAGAATGTACGCGCATTTCTCTGGCGCCAAGTCCAGCGGGGGAGTGCATGAATTTTAGCGGCAAACTTTCTTATTGCAGGAATACCGCTATGCCGTGTCTAGGCGGGAGTTCGGATAAAGTACTGCACGTACACCATTGGTGCAATTTGCACTGGCGGCTTGGTCATTGGAGGGGACAATTTTTGGCAACTCCACGTGGATTTGCTGTCTAGGAGGAAAGAGTGGACATAATTTCGTGGCATTCGGTGGATGTCCACCATAGAGGACGGTCTGGGCAGTTCGGACAAGGTACGCTGTACGCTCAGCAAATTGGCGGAGAGCCGCCACAGAGCACAGTCTTAGTGTTTTCGGCGAGCCAGCCGTGATTCTCTGTAGATCTCGGCGCGAGGGTACGTCGGCCATGGTCTTTCCAGTTGAAAACCTAAGACCAATCTCCACATCACCCGTTAGGCAGTTCAGTGGTGAGCATATCTGCAGTTCAAGCCTATAAGAAATCTTTGTCTTATGAGTTAGTCCTCATTCCAGCAAGTCCATCTGACCTGGAGTCCTGTACTTCAACCAACCTACACTATATTGACGTTCAGCTAGCGGTTCACAATCTCGGTCAGTACCTCACGTGTAGTCAGAAAGCGTTATTACTGTTAACTTGAGGTTGTACACTATGAGATCAAAAGTATCCGGACACCTGACTGAAAATGACTTACAAGTTCGTGGCGCCCTCCGTCGGTAATGCTGGAATTCAGTATGGTGTTGGCCCTCCCTTAGCCCTGATGATAACTTCCACTCTCGCAGGCATGCGTTCAGTCAGGTGCTGGAAGGTTTCTTGGGGAATGGCAGCCCATTCTTGACGGAGTACTGGACTGAGGAGAGGTACCAATGTCAGTCGGTGAGGCCTGGCACGAAGTCAGCGTTCCAAAACATCCCATAGGTGTTCTATAGCATTCAGATCAGGAATCTGTGCAGGCCAGTCCGCCACAGGCCGTACATTATGTACAGGTGCTCGATCGTGTTGAAAGATGCAAACGCCATCCCCGAATTGCTCTTCAACAGTAGGAAGCAAGAAGGTGCATAGAACATGAATGTAGGCCTGTTCTGTGACACTGCCACGCAAAACAACAAGGGGTGCAAGCCCCTTCCATCAAAAACACGACCACGCCATAACACCACCGCCTCCGAATTTTACTGTTGGCACTACACATGCTGGCAGATGACGTTCACCTGACATTCGCCATACCCACACCCTGCCATTTCGTCACTCCACACAACGTTTTCCCATTGTTCAATCGTCCAATGTTTACGCTCCTTACACCAAGAGAGGCATCGTTTGGCATTTACTGGCGTGATGTGTGGCTTATGAGCAGCCGCTCGACCATGAAATCTAAGTTTTCTCACCCCTCGCCTAACTGTCACAGTACTTGCAGCGCATCCTGATGTAGTTTGGAATTCCTGTGTGATGGTCTGGATAGATGTCTGCCTATTACACATTACGACCCTCTTCAACTGTCGGCGGTCTCTGTCAGTCAACAGACGAGGTCGGCGTCTACGCATTTGTGCTGTAGGTGCCCCTTCACGTTTCCACTTCACTGTCACATGGGAAACAGTGGACCTAGGGATGTTTAGGAGTGTGGAAATCTCGCGTACAGACGTATGACACAAGTGGCACCCAATCACCTGACAACGTTCAAAGACCGTGAGTTCCGCGGAGCGCCCCATTGTGTTCTCTCACGATGTCTAATGACTACTGAGTTTGCTGATATGGAGTACCTGGCAGTAGGTGACAGCCCAATGCACCTAATATGAAAAAGTGTGTTTTTGGGTGTGCCTGGATACTTTTGATCACATAGCGTATCATTTTAGCTTGATCCCTTCCCGTTTAATAACTTTGCCAGTCATCAACATCATCTGCACCGTGTATTTTGTTTTGTGGTTTTTTTTAAATTTAATCTGTGCGCTAATTCTGGGTATGCGCATGTTGGATTTATAATAAACTAAGTCTGACAAGACTAATATTTCATGTCAGTAATCTATTCATCTTGACCGATTGAATTATAATAAATTTTTATGAGTTGAGGGCACGTAATGAAGGTAGGGAATCTTACACGCTTACAGCCGTGTTCAAAGGGCTGCACGCATATATCTGCTGTCTGATGAACACTCACTGAGGCACCCTTGCACCTCGACTGGCCCATTAAGTCACTCCTCCTTAAGCCCACAGAAAATGGCTGGGACTATCTGCGACAACGGGTGGGACGTAGCAGTGAACATCCTTGCAGTTTGCTAGCTCTATGGGATTCGATCATCAACGCGTGACTTGAAGGGGATACGGAATACCCGAATAAACTTGTGGACTCTTTTCCTAGCCTAAATGGTACCATTATCAGCAGAATGGATAGTGTCTTGAAAGAAGGATATAAGATGAACATCAACAAAAGCAAAACGAGGATAATGGAATGCAGTCGAATTAAGTCGGGTGATGCTGAGGGAATTAGATTAGGAAATGAGACAAAGTAGTAAAGGAGTTTTGCTATTTGGAGAGCAAAATAACTGATGATGGTCGAAGTAGAGAGGATATAAAATGGCAAGGAAAGCATTTCCGAAGAAGAGAAATTTGTTAACATCGAGTATAGACTTAAGTGTCAGGAAGTCGTTTCTGAAAGTATTTGTATGGAGTGTAGTCATGTATGGAAGTGAAACATGGACGATAAATAGTTTGGACAAGAAGCGAATAGAAGCTTTCGAAACGTGGTGCTACAGAAGAATGCTGAAGACTAGATGGGTAGATCACAGAACTAATGAGGAAGTATTGAATAGGATTGAGGAAAAGAGAAGTTTGCAGAAGAAGGGATCGGTTGGTAGGACATGTTCTGAGGCATCAAGGGATCACCAATTTAGTATTGGAGGGAAGCGTGGAGGGTAAAAATCGTAGAGGGAGACCAAGAGATGAATACACTAAGCAGATTCAGAAGGATGTAGGTTGCAGTAGTTACTGGGAGATGAAGAAGCTTGCACAGGATAGAGTAGCATGGAGAGCTGCATCAAACCAGTCTCAGGACTGAAGACCACAACAACAACATCAGCGCTATAGGGGGTGCTACACGCTGCTAGTTGCATATCTTCTGCGGGTGACTAGCTTTTTGTGTGGTCTGCTTATTGCTGACTGCACTTTTAGACTCTGCTGTTGACGCCCTGGTCAGCTCTCTTGTTCTTGCATTAGTGAAGTGTAATCTGATAAGGTTTTCAGTTGCATTCTCGTGTAGAGTTCACCTTTAATTATTAAAGCACCAATATAAACAATAAAAGATGGATATTTTGACAGAATCTGACTATAAAAAATATTAGGAGCCGATCACCGAAATTTTAATGGTTTCATATGATCGATATCCCCATTATCCATCCCAAATGTCACTTCATATGGACTCAAACATTATTTTCTTTAATAGTGAAATCTACAGATGAGGAAGACTGAGTTCATGAGTACACCTCAGCTGAAATTAGTACATTTCGAATAGAAAATAAAAAATACATATATTGTTCAGAATGTAAGAACAAATAAATACACATCACGAGGGAAATTATGTACTGTATCAGTGATAGTGAACATACACCAACAGGTGACAGAACAGACCAGTATCAAGGAACAGACGGTATATGATAGAAAGTATTCAGTCAACCCCGTGTAATACGCAACTAAACATTAGATACCATGAGAGGCAGACAAGGCAGTGCAAAAGGAGGCGAGAGTATTATGTTGCCAGTAGAGAAACACTATCAGCAGAATGTGGCTGACAGAAAAACTCAGTGACTTCGAACATGGACTAGTCACTGGATCACACATGAGTAACAAAACCATCAGAGACATTTCAATCCACTGCTGGGGACGTGATTGTGAAAAGCAACTGCAAAGGAACAACCACAGCTAAAAGATGACCAAGCAGACCCCTTGAGCTCACAGACAGTGACCGTCGAGCGTTGATTATAAAAATCGCGTGGAATAGCGTAAGGAATCACAGTACCAAAGTCCTACCAACAGTCTAGTTGGCACAATTACTATGCACAGGGAGTTAAAAAGAATTGGGTAGAGAAAACTAACAGCTCCACATACAATACACAGTTCTGTAGTTTACGCTAAGCGATACTTGGGGTCCTGTAAAGAGCAAAGCGACTGGCTAGTGGATGACTGTGAACGAATGACCTGGAGTGATTAATCACGGTATAGCCTGTGTCAACTCGATGTAATGGTTTGGGTTTGACGAATGTGCCGGAGAACATTACCTGCCATCATGTGTAGCGCCAGCAGTGAAGTACGGAGGTAGTGTTCTAACGCTTCACGCTGGAACGAGAAAGTAAATGAGCAGTTCCATTCATGGACGTGCAGGTCTACAGAATTCCAAAGAGTAACATTCATCTCACTCTAGGTGAGGCGAGCCCTACGTCATAGTGACGTAGGCACGCGTCGTCATGAGCCTCACGAGTTATCCTATCGACTGTAGTGAGCATTCTGTATATATCGACTGTTGTGTGTTTCTTGAATCTGCACTGTTATTTGTTTGTGTGCTTTCATTGTCCTATTGTCCGGTGTTGCCAGCGTGTACGTCGCTCTGAACATGGGCTCTAACGGAGACGAGAAAGCTTTCAATCAGATCCATAAAGATAGTCTGAAAGATTTCGCTATCTTTCTTAGTTGATGTACTACATGAAGGCAAAATTAAATGGAAGTAGATGGTTTAATATTTCCAGAAACATTCGGAATTATCTTCGGAACCACTTCAATTTCTCAGTTTTACGTTTCTGCCCACATGGCTTATGTACAGTTCATTGGCTTTTATAAAAATACGAAAAACTTTAATTTCTCCATATTTCACGTTTTTATCCACATTATTTATGCAAGAATAATCGGATTAAAAATTACCAGACAATTTTTTTAACTTTCGTTATGGTTATGATTCCTACATTCACACATTCGTTATGTTCGTGAAACACACAATAACGTCCCACATTCTTTGGATTGCAGATTAATAATTAATTATCTCACGTTTCTGTGCACACGATTTATGCACGATTCATCGTATTTAAAAAGAATGACAAGCCTTTTTTTACTTTCGTTATGGTTCCTTTGTTCAGACAATCCTTATGTTAATGAAACACACAATAACATCGCAAATTGTTGGGATTACATTTAGTAATTCATTCAACTGGGATGAGCATATCACACAACTCCTCTCTCTTCCTTTGGACACATGTATTTACATTTACCTTTGACGTTATCGATACAACTGCAAAGATCAATATACGTATTCATGTAGTCGATTTAGGCTATTTACGTCACGATGACGTAGCATTACGTCATTATGACGTAGGCTTCTCCTCACCTAGCGTGAGATGAGTGCTACCCAATTCCAAACGGCGAATTAGAGCACAAGGGCTACCGGAAACTATGCCGTACCTACACGCCGAATCCCACCATCATCTGCCTTCAGAAGGCCTACATACGCTGACCTACCAAACCCACGGCATCAGCGATACATAAAACATCAAACAACATTTGGGAGCGCTGCATAATACCTTCCGAACGAACAGATACGAAATTGAACAGGAAGTTGGTCACAGGAAATGAAATAAAAGAACAGCTCGCGATAGCGCACTTACCTTGTATGAGCCGTAGAGTACGTAGGATGCTTCGTTCAGGAGTCTTCAAACCAGTTTTGCTGAGTGACCGCAAGATGCAGAAGTGTGCAGTGTCCATTAAGGATTTAAAAACAGCCGTGAACACCGCAGATGTGTACGAAATATGGTGTGAGAACGGTGCTCCCTACATAGTGCAAACTGGATGCTCTTTTAGCACCACCTGTAAGCAGGAACTGTGTAGCGGTTTTTTTAGGAACAATAAAATCTACGAACTTCGAGGTCAGTTGTCTCATAACACTGTCAGAAACGCACTATAGTGCAGTAACCATCTCCCAGTAAAATTGTACTGTGCCCTACTGAAGATTGCTGCAGTAAGATCGAAGTGTTGGTTGTTTGCGTATCCTAGCATTTAAAATATAAGATGACGAGGCGGTACGCCCACAGATTACAGTTTCTTTCCATTCCATTTCAGCCATGTCCAAGGTGACAGTACAATGTATTATTATCAACTAGTCCTATAGTGGCGCAAAGTTCCCAAATTAGACTTCTGGCCCTTTTTTTCTTCCGAGGCCGCATGAAGAGTTCTGCTTACAAAGTCATATTGCGATAGACGGAGACCTGGTTGTATGTATCATGAGTGTCGCATAAATAATTTGCTTTATACATGGTGACTTGAATGAGTGAATTACTTTTTTTTATTGCATCTTACAGACATTTCGCTGTACTTTTATAATACATTTCCTTTTTAAAGTTTATTGAAGTTGTTATTTGTTTGAACTGATTACAAAATAATGTGTCAACATATTATTTTAAATAATAACAGTAATATTAATATTAATAATGGTAATAGTAAGAATAACAATAATAGTAGTAATGATTATCGAAAGTTCTCTTTAAATAATTAAAAATATGACCGAAGTACTGTTTCTAATTGTAAGCCCTTAGCTGTAATAATAAATGAACTGTCGTAATGAAAATTGTACTGTCGTAATGTGAAGGCAAAACTTCATCCTAATAATAATTAATTGTCGTATTGTACCATGAACCATGGACCTTGCCGCTGGTGGGGAGGCTTGCGTGCCTCGGCGATACAGATGGCCGTACCGTAGGTGCAACCACAACGGAGGGGTATCTGTTGAGAGGCCAGACAAACATGTGGTTCCTGAAGAGGGGCAGCAGCCTTTTCAGTAGTTGCAGGGGCAACAGTCTGGATGATTGACTGATCTGGCCTTGTAACATTAACCAAAACGGCCTTGCTGTGCTGGTACTGCGAACGGCTGAAAGCAAGGGGAAACTACAGCAGTAATTTTTCCCGAGGACATGCAGCTCTACTGTATGATTAAATGATGATGGCGTCCTCTTGGGTAAAATATTCCGGAGGTAAAATAGTCCCCCATTCGGATCTCCGGGCGGGGACTACTCAGGAGGACGTCGTTATCAGGAGAAAGAAAACTGGCGTCCTACGGATCGGAGCGTGGAATGTCAGATCCCTTAATCGGGCAGATAGGTTAGAAAATTTAAAAAGGGAAATGGATAGGTTAAAGTTAGATATAGTGGGAATTAGTGAAGTTCGGTGGCAGGAGGAACAAGACTTTTGGTCAGGTGATTACAGGGTTATAAATACAAAATCAAATAGGGGTAATGCAGGAGTAGGTTTAATAATGAATAAAAAAATAGGAGTGCGGGTTAGCTACTACAAACAGCATAGTGAACGCATTATTGTGGCCAAGATAGACACAAAGCCCATGCCTACTACAGTAGTACAAGTTTATATGCCAACTACCTCTGCAGATGATGAAGAAATAGATGAAATGTATGACGAGATAAAAGAAATTATTCAGGTAGTGAAAGGAGACGAAAATTTAATAGTCATGGGTGACTGGAATTCGTCAGTAGGAAAAGGGAGAGAAGGAAACATAGTAGGTGAATATGGATTGGGGGGAAGGAATGAAAGAGGAAGCCGCCTTGTAGAATTTTGCACAGAGCATAACTTAATCATAGCCAACACTTGGTTCAAGAATCATAAAAGAAGGTTGTATACCTGGCAGAATCCTGGAGATACTAGTAGGTATCAGATAGATTATATAATGGTAAGACAGAGATTTAGGAACCAGGTTTTAAACTGTAAGACATTTCCTGGGGCAGATTTGGATTCTGACCACAATCTATTGGTTATGAACTGCAGATTGAAACTGAAAAAACTGCAAAAAGGTGGGAATTTAAGGAGATGGGACCTGGATAAACTGAAAGAACCAGAGGTTGTACAGAGTTACAGGGAGAGCATAAGGGAACAACTGACAGGAATGGGGGAAAGAACTACAGTAGAAGAAGAATGGGTAGCTCTGAGGGATGAAGTAGTGAAGGCAGCAGAGGATCAAGTAGGTAAAAAGACGAGGGCTAATAGAAATCCTTGGGTAACAGAAGAAATATTGAATTTAATTGATGAAAGGAGAAAATACAAAAACACAGTAAATGAAGCAGGCAAAAAGGAATACAGACGTCTCAAAAATGATATCGACAGGAAGTGCAAAATGGCTAAGCAGGGATGGCTAGAGGACAAATGTAAGGATGTAGAGGCTTGTCTCACTAGGGGTAAGATAGATACTGCCTACAGGAAAATTAAAGAGACCTTTGGAGAGAAGAGAACCACTTGTATGAATATCAAGAGCTCAGATGGCAACCCAGTTCTAAGCAAAGAAGGGAAGGCAGAAAGGTGGAAGGAGTATATAGAGGATTTATACAAGGGCGATGTACTTGAGGACAATATTATGGAAATGGAAGAGGATGTAGATGAAGACGAAATGGGAGATAAGATACTGCGTGAAGAGTTTGACAGAGCACTGAAAGACCTGAGTCGAAACAAGGCCCCGGGAGTAGACAACATTCCATTTGAACTACTGATGGCCTCGGGAGAGCCAGTCCTGACAAAACTCTGCCATCTGGTGAGCACGATGTATGAGACAGCCGAAATACCCTCAGACTTCAAGAAGAATATAATAATTCCAATCCCAAAGAAAGCAGGTGTTGACAGATGTGAAAATTACCGAACTATCAGTTTAATAAGTCACAGCTGCAAAATACTAACGCGAATTCTTTACAGACGAATGGAAAAACTGGTAGAAGCCGACCTCGGGGAAGATCAGTTTGGATTCCGTAGAAATGTTGGAACACGTGAGGCAATACTGACCTTACGACTTATCTTAGAAGAAAGATTAAGAAAAGGCAAACCTACGTTTCTAGCATTTGTAGACTTAGAGAAAGCTTTTGACAATGTTAACTGGAATACTCTCTTTCAAATTCTGAAGGTGGCAGGGGTAAAATACAGGGAGCGAAAGGCTATTTACAGTTTGTACAGAAACCAGATGGCAGTTATAAGAGTCGAGGGGCATGAAAGGGAAGCAGTGGTTGGGAAAGGAGTAAGACAGGGTTGTAGCCTCTCCCCGATGTTATTCAATCTGTATATTGAGCAAGCAGTAAAGGAAACAAAAGAAAAATTCGGAGTAGGTATTAAAATTCATGGAGAAGAAGTAAAAACTTTGAGGTTCGCCGATGACATTGTAATTCTGTCAGAGACAGCAAAGGACTTGGAAGAGCAGTTGAACGGAATGGACAGTGTCTTGAAAGGAGGATATAAGATGAACATCAACAAAAGCAAAACGAGGATAATGGAATGTAGTCAAATTAAGTCGGGTGATGCTGAGGGAATTAGATTAGGAAATGAGACACTTAAAGTAGTAAAGGAGTTTTGCTATTTAGGGAGTAAAATAACCGATGATGGTCGAAGTAGAGAGGATATAAAATGTAGACTGGCAATGGCAAGGAAAGCGTTTCTCAAGAAGAGGAATTTGTTAACATCGAGTATAGATTTAAGTGTCAGGAAGTCGTTTCTGAAAGTATTTGTATGGAGTGTAGCCATGTATGGAAGTGAAACATGGACAATAACTAGTTTGGACAAGAAGAGAATAGAAGCTTTCGAAATGTGGTGCTACAGAAGAATGCTGAAGATAAGGTGGGTAGATCACGTAACTAATGAGGAGGTATTGAATAGGATTGGGGAGAAGAGAAGTTTGTGGCACAACTTGACTAGAAGAAGGGATCGGTTGGTAGGACATGTTCTGAGGCATCAAGGGATCACAAATTTAGCATTGGAGGGCAGTGTGGAGGGTAAAAATCGTAGAGGGAGACCAAGAGATGAATACACTAAGCAGATTCAGAAGGATGTAGGTTGCAGTAGATACTGGGAGATGAAGAAGCTTGCACAGGATAGAGTAGCATGGAGAGCTGCATCAAACCAGTCTCAGGACTGAAGACCACAACAACAACAACATTGTAAAGGGAAGTCTTTCATACTGCAAAAGTTAGCAATCTGACTGCAAGAATTTTGAATAGTATAAACTGCCTCAACAATGAACTTTGACATGAAACCTACAGCAACTGGTTTTGCAAAACTGAACTCTAGTAACCACAGTTTAGTCAACTATCAGCCGCCTTTAGTGAATTAGCAGTCTAGTTAAAAGTTGATTAACTCTCTACAGTAAATTGATTTCTTAGGATGGATAGGATGTGTGACTTCTGTGTACGGACGCAGGAGGAGCTGGCCACTGCCGCGAACAGCTGAACGTGTTGATGGCCGCGGTCAGCCGTCTTCAGGCTGCTGTCCCTGAGTGTAGCGGCAGTGGGGAGTCTGGTGCGTCGCATGGTGCACCCCAGGTGTTACATGCTTCACCCACTGTCCCTGCTGTCGAGACATCTTCGCGGGTACCGGGCGCGGTTGGGCCACTCTCTCCCCAAGGGGAGCGGCGGGTTCAGCGGTGTTCGCGGCGCACGAGGCGGAGGGTCAATGTGGAGGCTGGCCGTGTGGCATCGCCCGCTCTGCCTGTGAGTGGACATGTGGCCGCTCCTTCAGCAAGGTCCGAGCAGGCACACGGGGGGAGGGGTTTGTTAGTAATTGGGAGCTCCAACGTTAGGCGGGTGATGGAGCCCCTTAGGGAAATAGCGGAAAGGTCGGGGAAGAAGGCCAGTGTTCACTCTGTCTGCTTGCCGGATGGTCTCATCCGACATGTGGAGGAGGCCCTGCCGGCGGCGATAGAGAGCGCTGGGTGCACCCGACTGCAAATTGTTGCTCATGTCGGCACCAATGACTCCTGCCGTCTGGGTTCAGAGGACATCCTCAGTTCATACAGGCGGTTGGCGGAGTTGGTGAAGGCGGAAAACCTCGCTCGCGGGGTGGAATCTGAGCTAACTGTTTGTAGTATAGCTCCCAGAACCGATCGCGGTCCTCTGGTTTGGATCCGATTAGAAGGCTTAAACCAGAGGTTCAGACGATTCTGCGGAGATCTGGAGTGCAAATTTCTCGACGTCCGCTATCAGCTGGAGCAATGTAGGGTCCCCCTGAATAGGTCAGGCGTGCAGGAAGCGGCTACAAGGGTAGCGGAGTACGTGTGGGGTGCCCATGTGGGTTTTTTAGGTTAGAGAATTCCCCCCCTAGGCCCGACAAGACGCCTCCTGAGACGCGGCAAGGTAGGAGTAGGCAAAATGCAACAGGGAATAACAATATTAATGTGCTAATAGTAAACTGCAGGAGCGTCTATAGAAAGGTCCCAGAACTGCTCTCATTAATAAACGGTCACAATGCCCAAATAGTACTAGGGACAGAAAGTTGGCTGAAACCATACATATACAGTAATGAAATCCTAAACTCAGATTGGAATGTATACCACAGAGACAGGCTGGGCAGTGAAGGGGGAGGCGTGTTTATAGCGATAAGAAGTGCAATAGTATCGAAGGAAATTGACGGAGATCCGAAATGTGAAATAATTTGGGTGAAGGTCACGGTTAAAGCAGCTCAGACATGGTAATTGGATGTCTCTATAGGCCCCCTGGCTCAGCAGCTGTAGTGGCTGAGAAAGGATAATTTGGAAAATATTTCGAGTAGATTTCCCCACCATATTATAGTTCTGGGTGGAGATTTTAATTTGCCGGATATAGACTGGGAGACTCAAACGTTCATAACGGGTGGCAGGGACAAAGAATCCAGTGAAATTTTTTTAAGTGCTTTATCTGAAAACTACCTTGAGCAGTTGAACAGAGAAGCGACTCGTGGCGATAACATATTAGACCTTCTGGTGACAAATAGACCCGAACTAACAGTTAACGCAGAACAGGGAATCAGCGATCATAAAGCGGTTACTGCATCGACGATTTCAGCCGTAAATAGAAATATTAAACAAGGTAGGAAGATTTTTCTGTTCAGCAAAAGTGACAAAAAGCAGATTACAGAGTACCTGACGGCTCAACACAAAAGTTTTGTCTCAAGTACAGATAGTGTTGAGGATCAGTGGACAAAGTTCAAAACCATCGTACAATATGTGTTAGATGAGTATGTGCCAAGCAAGATCGTAAGAGATGGAAAAGAGTCACCGTGGTACAACAACCGAGTTAGAAAACTGCTGCGGAAACGAAGGGAACTTCACAGTAAACATAAACATAGCCAAAGCCTAGCAGACAAACAGAAATTACGCGAAGCGAAATGTAGTGTGAGGAGGGCTATGCGAGAGGCGTTCAATGAATTCGAAAGTAAAGTTCTATGTACTGGCTTGGCAGAAAATCCTAAGAAATTTTGGTCGTATATCAAAGCGGTAGGTGGATCAAAACAAAATGTACAGACACTCTGTGACCAAAATGGTACTGAAACAGAGGATGACAGACTAAAGGCCGAAATACTAAATGTCTTTTTCCAAAGCTGTTTCACAGAGGAATACTGCACTGTAGTTCCTTCTCTAGATTGTCGCACAGATGACAAAATGGTAGATATCGAACTAGACAACAGGTGGATAGAGAAACAATTAAAATCGCTCAAAAGAGGAAAGGCCGCTGGACCTGATGGGATACCAGTTCGATTTTACACGGAGTACGCGAAGGAACTTGCCCCCCCTTTTTTGCAGCGGTGTACCGTAGGTCTCTAGAAGAGCGTAGCATTCCAAAGGATTGGAAAAGGGCACAAGTCATCCCCGTTTTCAAGAAGGGACGTCGAACAGATGTGCAGAACTATAGAACTATATCCTTAACGTTGATCAGTTGTAGAATTTTGGAACACGTATTATGTTCGAGTATAATGACTTTTCTGGAGACTAGAAGTCTACTCTGTAGGAATCAGCATGGGTTTTGAAAAAGGCGATCGTGGGAAACCCAGCTGACGCTATTCATGCACGAGACTCAGAGGGCCATAGACACGGGTTCACAGGTAGATGCCGTGTTTCTTGACTTCCGCAAGGCGTTCGATACAGTTCCCCACAGTCGTTTAATCAACAAAGTAAGTGCATATGGACTATCAGACCAATCGTGTGATTGGATTGAAGAGTTCCTAGATAACAGAACGCAGCATGTCATTCTCAATGGAGAGAAGTCTTCCGAAGTAAGAGTAATTTCAGGTGTGCCGCAGTGGAGTGTCGTAGGACCGTTGCTATTCACAATATACATAAATGACCTTGTGGATGACATCGGAAGTTCACTGAGGCTTTTTGCGGTTGATGCTGTGGTATATCGAGAGGTTGTAACAATGGAAAATTGTACTGAAATGCAGGAGGATCTGCAGCGAATTGACGCATGGTGCAGGGAATGGCAATTGAATCTCAATTAGACAAGTGTAATTTGCTGCGAATACATAGAAAGAAAGATCCCTTATCATTTAGCTACAATATAGCATGTCAGCAACTGGAAGCAGTTAATTCCATAAATTATTTGGGAGTACGCATTAGGAGTGATTTAAAATGGAATGACCATATAAAGTTGATCGTCGGTAAAGCAGATGCCAGACTGAGATTCATTGGAAGAATCCTAAGCAAATGCAATCCGAAAACAAAGGAAATAGGTTACAGTACGCTTGTTCGCCCACTGCTTGAATACGGCTCAGCAGTGTGGGATCCGTACCAGATAGGATTGATAGAAGAGATAGAGAAGATCAAACGGAGAGCAGCGCGCTTCGTTACAGGATCATTTAGTAATCGTGAAAGCGTTGCGGAGATGATAGATAAACTCCAGTGGAAGACTCTGCAGGAGAGACGCTCAGTAGCTCGGTATGGGCTTTTGTTGAAGTTTCGAGAACATACCTTGAAACGTCCCCTTAGAACAATTATACACGACTGTGCTGATAAACCTCTTACACTATTTGCTTTTCAAACAGCTGAGCAAAACTGAACGTACTCAAACATTCACTAAAGTGACACACAATATTTTTAGCGCACCGCAATCTGACTATCAAAGATCCCTGCAAAAGAATGGCCCTGAGTAACATTAAACTACACCTTTCAGAAATCACTTACCTCACAAAAATCTTCATTACTCGAACTACTGCAATACAGCGAGCACCACTACTGCCAGCTAAATAAAAGATTCAAACTATGGAAGGCACTAACTACTGATAGGGATAGTTAGCAAATGAAAGATATTAATAGAGAACAAACAATGTATTTACCTTAATAGTCATAATATATATAGCAGTTCATGACAAATTTCAAAACTCCGCCATCTCTCTCCCCACATCCACCACTGCTGGCGGCTCACCTCCAACTGCGCAACGCTACGCGCTGTTCACATCCAGCTGCCGCTGCCCAACACTACAATGGCAGACAACAATGCAAACTAGCCACAGACTGCACACAGCACAGCCAGTGATTTTCATATAGAGCGCTACGTAACGTTGCCAATAAGAAAACATAAACAGCCTACTTACATAAAGAAAACATAAACAGCCTACTTACATAGCCCCCACGCTCCCCACAAAAAATTTTACAAATTTTTTTGGGAAGTGGCCAATACAGATTTGAAAAATTTTTTCATAATTACAGTAAGAAAGATATCAAATGCACACACTTATTAATACAATGTTGGTCAAAAGCTAAAATTTTCTCACAGTCCATAAAGATAGTCCTGATCATTCATCATAATAGTAATTACAGTTTTTGTTTTTCACAAAGTCTCATTAGTAAAAGAAATTGCACACAGAAGTAGTGGATTTCCATGCAGTCTTGAAGAAGTAGTGTTGTCCTTCCAACGGAAAGACAGTGCTGACTCTTGACATGCAGACAGGTAATGGGCCACAACAGAGCAAACCCACAGCAGAGTCAGTCGAAGTTTTGAAGAATATTGGTAGGTAGGTCATCACAGAGCAGTCCCACTGCAGTCTTGGTAGAGAGTATGGTATTGGTGGGCCAACAGAGGTGCAGACCCACTGTAGTCCTTGTAGAGATGGCCAGCAGCCATCTGTAGTGACTGTGCGGGTGCACAATCACCATTGAAGAGTCTTGCAGTTAATATAGCAAGTCCATAACCACCACTTGTGCACTCACAAAGTTTTTGGAACTGTCCTTAGAACCAGCAATGCTGTTATCCAATCCCTTGCTGAATTATCAACACACATGTAAACACTAAGAGCCCCAACTTCTCACATATTGTCCATATACTATGACCAACAGAAACGTGTGCAGTGAAATGTAACTTACAAGTTACTTAATTTGATGAACTGGTGTCAATTACAATTTTATAACATAAAAATACAATAACAAAGGTACAAAATACATCATTAAAGAACATAACAATACAGATAACATTTGTAGTAATACAGGCTTTACAAAAGAATAGAAATAGATATATACATCAGTGTTACAGGAATTATGACATGAGTACATACATAAAAGATCAGAATAATTATTGAAACATCAACTTCACACATGAGCATTAAAACAAAACAGAATAAATAATGTCTAAACATCGTTACAAGGTAAATAACATATTATTAATGCCACTTATATTTGAGGATAACAGTATTCCTCATCATAGTTCATGTAGCTTAGTATTAGAAGAAGAAAAAATTCTATGAAACTACACAGAGACAGGAAGAAAACAAATACACAAGGGTACACAAACACATAGTGGGATAACACCAAAAGGAAAGGACAACACACAATTACATATTGGGAAAAAGCAGCAGAGAGGAAAGGACAGGGTTTGTTTTACAGCAGTATTTTGCATGGAGGTCTCCCTTGGTTCATCATTATTCCCAAAAAGTCCTATCTATACCTCCTTCCTGTATTCTATTCATATTTCTTTCAAAATAATTGTTTCTCATTGTACAATACTCATTTTGGCCCAAATCTTTTTCATATAACTTCGCAATGCATTCTTTACCTATTCTCCATATGAAACGTCCCCTTAGAACAATTATACACGACTGTGCTGATAAACCTCTTACACTATTTGCTTTTCAAACAGCTGAGCAAAACTGAACGTACTCAAACATTCACTAAAGTGACACACAATATTTTTAGCGCACCGCAATCTGACTATCAAAGATCCCTGCAAAAGAATGGCCCTGAGTAACATTAAACTACACCTTTCAGAAATCACTTACCTCACAAAAATCTTCATTACTCGAACTACTGCAATACAGCGAGCACCACTACTGCCAGCTAAATAAAAGATTCAAACTATGGAAGGCACTAACTACTGATAGGGATAGTTAGCAAATGAAAGATATTAACAGAGAACAAACAATGTATTTACCTTAATAGTCATAATATATATAGCAGTTCATGACAAATTTCAAAACTCCGCCATCTCTCTCCCCACATCCACCACTGCTGGCGGCTCACCTCCAACTGCGCAACGCTACGCGCTGTTCACATCCAGCTGCCGCTGCCCAACACTACAATGGCAGACAACAATGCAAACTAGCCACAGACTGCACACAGCACAGCCAGTGATTTTCATATAGAGCGCTACGTAACGTTGCCAATAAGAAAACATAAACAGCCTACTTACATAAAGAAAACATAAACAGCCTACTTACAACCTTCACCGAGGAGTCAAGCAGTATATTGCCCCCTCCTACGTATATCTCGTGAAGAGACCATGAGGATAGGATCGGAGAGATTAGAGCCTACACAGAGGCATACCGTCAATCCTTCTTTCCACGAACAATAAGAGACTGGAATAGAAGGGAGAACCGATAGAGGTACTCAAGGTACCCTCCGCCACACACCATCAGGTGGCTTGCGGAGTATGGATGTAGATGTAGATGTAGACATCAGTTGGCCCTGATTGAATACATAAAAAAAATCAAAATATTTAGTCCTTACCTCTGTTCTGCGCAAATCTGGATAACGATTTGCTCTTTCACCGATCAATTAAGTGTCTTAGGCGTCCCTTGCAGAAACTGAAAGAACTATGAAAATTTCCCACAAAGAGTTTCACACAATGCTAACGTTGGTAACGACTGTCGTTTCTAGAGTAATTACAGGTACTGATTTTTCTGGAAGTAGTTGAGATCGACGTTTTACCTCTTCACCGTTTAGTCTTCCGGTCTCTGTAATTCAATCGTGGTCAGCCAAAACGAACCATGCGCTGTTCCCGTGGGGCCTGCATTCTGCGATCGGACGTACATTTTACCTCGCCTTGCTGTGCCTTCTATCCACTAGAAATCCTTTTCTCATGTCGGGTTGATAAATAAAATGGTTCAATAACTTTTCTGTTTATGAAGATTCGGACATTTTCCGTTTAAAAGAGGGTTTTTTATTGCATATCGTTAATATGACTGATTCGCTCAACATACTCCAGCGTTCCTATTACTGTGTACAATTTACCGTAGGCGGTTACAAAATAATCGATATCGTTAAAAACGAACAAAATACTATCTTTCCTAGATACAGTACACATGATAATGCCACCTCAAATCGTTTTTGTATTAAAGTACGCCAGAAACATCAGCATCAGCCCCGCGAGAGTCAAAACCGTGAGACGAAATAGTTTTGCATGTAACATGGAAACGGAGCAGTTTCGCACCGATGTTGCCATCGAAAGCTTTACCTATTCAGACCGATCTACAACCTCTCTAACTGTGTAGCAGGAACAGTAGAACATATGCTACTTCCTTAAAATACATTTTCTTTCTGTCAAGTAGAAAAAACGGACTAGGAAATGAAGACATCTGGAAGTGTTTAAAAAGCTGTGTATGGTGAGCCCATATGTTGAGTCGGTTCTAGATGTGGCCTGATATAAATAATAGGGCCAGGCTACGCCACGTACCTGCGTGCCGCGGCATTAAATCATGCGGAACGGTGAAATTGGTGGCCGCCACAAAGTAATTGCAAACAGCGCCCCGCGGCCCGCTATGACGCTGACAGCCGCTGACGCAAACCAATTACTGGCCTGAGCGCTTTAATTGACAGCCTGTAATGAAGGCGCGCAGACCCTCCCAACATGCTCTGACCATCGATAAATTGCTGTACTATAACGTCACAACACGCATCAAATGTCGTCCCTGAATCGTCCTTCAGAAAGAGGTAAAGGGCTTAACTCTATAATGTTATTGTTTATATGGCGTATGCCTATGTGAGTGGTTAAAACAGCAACTAGAAAAAAATCGATAAGCAATAAACTGAGATAAAAAATGAAATGACCGTATGGCATCGTTGGCCGGGGGGCCCTGTCCGGGGAGCAAGCCCGTCACCACCCAGCTAAGCAGGAGGACAATAAACTGAGATAATAATCTCTGATAAATCTCGCGCACAAATGCAGGTTCGTAAGCATAATTAATGACATTAGCAAAGCGCAGATAGTCACGACCGGTTTTAAATATAGTAATAAGCCACAAATATCACGTCGTAATTGTCCTTTGAAACTCTTTACTGTGATTAGGTGAAACTATATACGTCCAGCCATAACTGTAGATTCTTTGATTGCTCTGGAAGAAGGCTCATCAAACTGGAACAAATGCAATACCAGTTCACTTTATTACATTATCGAATAAAGATTTACACAATTCTTTGCCGCCGGCCGAAGTAGCCGAGCGGTTCTAGGCACTACAGTCTGGAACCGCGCGACCGCTATGGTCGCAGGTTCGCATCCTGCCTTGGGCATGGAAGTGTGTGATGTCCTTAGGTTAGTTAGGTTTAAGTAGTTGTGAGTTCTAGGGGACTGATGACCTCAGAAGTTAAGTCCCATAGTGTTCAGAGCCATTTGAACAAATTCTTTGTCACAGGGGTAATGGATAATTTAAAACTGTCACTGGCTATGAAAGCAACACTTGATGCACTAGGTAGCAAACTGATCTCTTGAGGTACAATGTTCTAGATTTACAACGGAACAAGTTCATGAGGAACTTTAACAACTCTTGGCCCCGCATTACGATGTTGAATCCTCCAGATGACGTCACGAACTGGTCTGAGCTCTTGTCTGCTCAACACTGCACTGAGGTGAGAAAAGCCATAGGATACTTCCTATCATAGTGTCGGACCTCCTAGCGCAGCAACTCGACGTGGTATGGACTCAACAAGTCGGTGGGGCAGTCTCCTGCAGGAATACTGATTCACGCCGCCTCTACAGCCGTCCATAAGCGCGCTAGTGTTGCCGCTGCAGGATTTTGTGCGCGAACTGACCTCACGACTATGCCCCATAAATGTGCGACGGGATTCACGACGGACGATATGGGAGGCGAGATCATTTGCTCTAATTGTCCACAATATCTTTCAAACCAATCGCGAAGAGCTGTGGCCCAGTGACATTGCGCATTGTCATCCACAAAAATTCCATCGTTGCTTGGGAACCTGAAGTCCATGAGTGGCTACAAATGGTCTCCAAGTAGCCGAACACAACCGTTGCCAGTCAATTAGTAATTCATGTGGACCACAGGACCAACTCCATTACATGTAAACATAGTCTACACCACTATGGAACCACCACCAGCTTGCACAATGCCTTCTTGACAACTTGGCTCCATGGCCTCACGCGTTATGCGCCACACTCTAACTATTCGACAAGCTATTACAAAATGAAATCCCGACTCATTTGACCAGGCCGCCGTTTTCCAGTTGGAAGGAGTATAATGGGGCATACCTGTATGTGGCACCAGAATAAGATAAGAATATTAATAACTCAAAATGAAACTAGTATACCGTACTATAAAAGATGAGCCGGCCGGGGTAGCCGAGCGGTTCTAGGCGCTTCAGTCTGTAATCGTACGACCGCTACGGTCGCAGGTTCGAATCCTGCCTCGGGCATGGATGTGTGTGATGTCCTTAGGATAGGTAGGTTTAAGTAATTCTAAGTTCTAGGGGACTGATGACCTCAGATGTTAAGTCCCGTTAAGTCCCATAGCGCTCAGAGCCATTTCAACCATTTTTTATAAAAGATGAATGTCTCTGATAAGTTCGATAATGCGGATCGCTGGCTGCGTGACCGCAGAGCCAAAGACACACTACTGCTTTGTCGGAGTAACAAAGCGCTGGGCGCACAGTCGTAGGTAGCTGTCTTGAGGGAAAGACGATGAAGTAGGCAGTTTCTCTGGTGTGCTGTGTAAAGCCACCAAGAGCCAGATTAATGTAGGAATGTCAGTATTGTTGAACATAGAAGCAAAATATTCAGGCAAATGAGGTAAAGATGTTCAATAATTATGAGTTCTGTTTTTGCCAGCGTGTTAGTATAGATGAGTTGGCTGATTATTATTCTTGAGTAACCCCAGAATGTACGTAAACGATTTTGATAAAGAACCTAGTTAAATATTTCATTTTTGTAGTGCTTTTAACATTTGTTAACAGAGCTAATTTGATAATTTGCATTTATGTTGGGTTAATGAAGTTAGGTAATACTTGCTGTTCAAATCTCATTGTTTGTGAATCAATTGTGAGTATTGTAACATCAGTTGGCAGATGTTTTTCAAAAGCCAAACGTAACGTGCAACACAATAATGCTAAAAAACTGTGCGTTAGTAATTCATCATAATCAGTACCGCCTCCTAGTCCAGATCATATATTTTTTAAAGAAGTTGAATTTTCTTAAATGTTCTCGTTTATCAGCCAAAAGAGTTTCGAGGCATTCACGTATCGCACAGGCGTTACGGCGCCTTCCATGACGACCAGCGATGTACGTCGGCCCCACATAATGCCACCCTTAAACAGTAGGGAACCTGCACCTTGCTGCACGCGCTGGACGGTGTTGTCTAAGGCGTTTAGCCCGACCAGGTTGCCTCCAAACACGTCTCCGACGATTGTCTGGTTAAAGGCATATGCGACACTCATCGGTGAAGAGAACGTGGTGTGAATCCTGAGCGGTCCATTCGGCATGTTGTTGCGCCCATTTGTACCGCACTGCATCGTGTCGTGGTTGCAAAGATGGACCTCGCCTTGGACGTAGGGAGTGAAATTGCGCATCATGCAGCCTGTTGTACACAGTTTGAGTCATAACACGACGTCCTGTGGCTGCACGAAAAGCATTATTCAACATTGCTGTCAGGCTTCCTCCGAGCCATAATCCATACGTAGCGGTCTTCCCCTGCAACAGTAGCCCTTGAACGACCTGAGCGAGGCATGTCATCTACAGTTCCCGTCTCTCTGTAGCTCCTCCACGTCCGAACAACATCGCTTTGGTTCACTCCGAGATGCCTGGAGACTTCCCTAGTTGAGAGCCCTTCCTGGCACAAAGTAATAAAGCGGACGCGATCGAACCGCGGTACTGACCATCTAGGCATGATTGAACTACAGGCACCACGAGCCGTGTACCTCCTTCCTGGTGGAATGACTGGAACTGATCGGCTGTCGGAACCCCTCCGTCTAATTTGCGCGGCTAATGCATGGTTGTTTACATCTTTGTGCGGGTTTAGTAACATCTCTGAGCAGTCAAAGGGACTGTGTCTGTGATACAATATCCACAGTCAAGGTCTATCTTCAGGAGTTCTGGGAACTGGGGTGACTAATACTCTTTTTGATGTATGTATGTATGTGCGTTCCTATCGCTATCCCATGACTTTCGTCACCTCAGTGCATATTGACCTCAGTGCGACGACACCGCTGTACAGAGATGGAGGGTGTGTCTTCCAGAGTCCCCATTTCGGATTGGCACCGCGATATCTGGACGGTATCACGCTCTTGACAATTAAACTCTGAAATACCGAGAAAATCAACGAAATCTGAAGGGAACGAAGACTAACAATAAGAATAGTATTTCCAAATATTGCTCGTGCTAATGGCGTTATTGTATTCAGCTACCAGAATGAACACTGCTGCAAAGTGGCGCCATTGCACGGCAGTAAACTTAAGTCTTTACAGTTCGAATTACCCAGAAAAATGGAGGAGAATAGTCATCGTATATTTCTCTTATAATAATTAACGAGTTGTGTCCAAAACTCTTGAGGTTTTAATTTAACTGATACTACACGTGGCGAGTTTTCCTGCGGCGGAGCACAAGCGCGGACTGGGAAAGTATGTGGAAAGGAATCATCTGTGCCCGTCTCAAACGACCCATTCGGGCATTGTTTCAAACAATTTAGGATAAACCACGAAAAACTCTGTCTGGATGCACAGGCAATGATTTGGAACCTCTTTACTCCTCATGTCTTCGAGATATGGTGTTGGTAGAAGAAAACCAGTCGTGCCACAGACAAAAGGAAGAACATTCCTTCAATTGTAGGAGAACTTAGCATCATAAAAACGTTTATCTTCCCTTTTGAAAAATAATTCCTGTTCTTTGGCTTCGTTTTCAGAAGAGAAGGGGTATAATTTAGAAGAAAACCATCTTGCAAGGCAAAATGGAAGGCAGAAGGGCACAAGGAAGATACAAGAAGTTGATGGATGGATCAGACGAAGAAGATTACTCGTCTGTCTCTTTACATTATATTAAGAAGAGCTGGAGAACACTTTGAATAGAGACGTCTGGTCGAAGATTCAGTTAGCCTGCTTATGAACTGAATGAAGAAATATGGTCATTGCACTCGGCACAGAGTAAACCAAATAACGGTGATGATGATGACTCCTGAATGTCTTATCTCCTCAGTTCGTCTCTCAAACCGAGGAAGCAGCATCGCTTATCAGTTTCTGATAGCTGTTTAGCTGTCAAAAAAAATGGTTCAAATGGCTCTGAGCACTATGGGACTCAACATCTTAGGTCATAAGTCCCCTAGAACTTAGAACTACTTAAACCTAACTAATCTAAGGACAGCACACAACACCCAGCCATCACGAGGCAGAGAAAATCCCTGACCCCGCCGGGAATCGAACCCGGGAACCCGGGCGTGGGAAGCGAGAACGCTACCGCACGACCACGAGGTGCGGGCCGTTTAGCTGTCATATACGACACCAAGTCAAATACTTTTTTATGCCCCGTAGGTTGACAGCATTGACTCAAAAACGATATACCTTAACCTCACAGCTTTTCTTGTGCGTTAATGGGTCGATTCTGTTAATAGCTCTATTCCTAGTGATTTCGGTTTCTTATTATTAGTGCTCCATTGGCAGCATGCACCAATTAAATGCAATGAATTTTACTCTTACTACCAACCGCGCCAATTTGCAGGACGCCTGCAACGTTTCGTTGAAGCATGTTCTGTTCTCCAATCTCCTGGTCTCAATACATTTGTTGTAACTAGACTAATATTTTTTTACTGCTGCTAGAACACCTTAGCTCGTTAAGTGATGTGCGCTGGTAGCTGGCTGTAACAGACTAACCGTACACCTGAAGGTTGTCGTTGGAGATGGATATCAATTAGTCCCATCTCGCAAGATTTCTCCTGTTCTCATACCTGGTGTCTTCTAAAACTGTCGCTCTCACTGCAGAAGGTTACGCTCTGCCGTGTCTTTCTTTATGATGTGGTGCTGTAGCGGTGAGAATCGTATGAAAATACGTGAGTGCTTTTCAGCTAAGATCACACAAGTTTTGTTCGGAGGGACGCCATTTGTTACGTGCTATACTCTCCACAGAGCACAGTCAACGTTACACACACGGTATTGCACGACATGCCATTTGTGTAAATCAACGCAGCACACTCGTGAATGGAGATGGGGTGGAACACAGTTCATAGTGAACACAACTGCTCATATACACGCCAGCACATAGCTCCGGTCCGAGCCTAGCTGCCGATTTATACAATGGATCACTTTTTTAACAATTAGATGGATCCATAACCTGCGCGACCGCCCACTTTGGCCGCCACCACTCAACCCTATCAGTTTAAGAGTGTTGCTGCCTCGGTCCCACAGCGAACTTCGTCCTGCCCTTTATGATCGAGCTTTTCTCATCGAATAAGACATGTGGCCTGTAATTGAAAAAGTGTCATGATGATCTCTCCATTGGCAAAAGATTCCGGAATAGTACCTCAGTCGGATCACTGCCAAGAGGGAGGTGACCATGAGATAATGACTGAATAATCAACGGAAGTATAACGTTCCACGAATGGCGGCGTGGAATTTCAGAAGCTTGAACGTGTTAGGGCAGCTATAAAATCTGACAAAGGAAGTACAAAGGCTCAATCTAGATATAGTAGGGGTCAGTTAGGTGAAATGAAAAGAAGACAAGAATTTCTTGTCAGATGAGTATAGAGTAATATCAACAGCAGCAGAAAATGCTATAACGGGAGTAGGATTCCGTATGAATAGGATTGTAGGGCAGAGAGTATGTTACTATGAACAGTTCAGAGATAGGGTTGTTGTTATCAGAATGAACAGCAAACTAACATCGACAACGACAGTTCATGTAAATATGCCGACGTCGCAAGCTGAAGATGAAGAGACAGAAAGTATATGTGGATATTGAAAGGGTAATAAGGTACGTAAAGAGAGGTGAAAATCTAACAGTCATGGGGAACTGGAATACAGCTGTAGGGGAAGGAGTAGAAGAAAACGTTACAGGACAATATGAGCTTGGAACAAGGAATGAGAGAAATGGCTCAAATGGCTCTGAGCTCTATGGGACTTAACATCTGTGGTCATCAGTCCCCTAGAACTTAGATCCACTTAAACCTAACTAACCTAAGGACATCACACACATCCATGCCCGAGGCAGGATTCGAACCTGCGACCGTAGCGGTCACGCGGTTCCAGACTGAAGCGCCTAGAACCGCACGGCCACACTAGCCGGCTGGAATGAGAGAGGAGAAAGACTAATTGAGTTTTGTAATAAATTTCAGCTAGTAATAACGAATACTCTGTTCAAGAATCACAAGAGGAGGAGGCACACTTGGAAAAAGTCGATTGACACGGGAAGATTCCAGTTGGATTACAGCATGGTCAGACAGAGATTCCGAAATCAGGTTCTAAGGCGTAACCAGGAGCAGATATAGACTGAGATCACAATGTAGTAGTGATGAAGAGTATGCTGAAGTTTAAGAGATTAGTCTGGAAGAACCAATACTCAAAGAAGTGCGATATGGAAGTACTAAGCAATGACGAGATACGATTGAAGCTCTCTAGGACTCTAGATACAGCAATAAGGAATAGCTCAATAGGCAGTGTAGCTGAAGAGAAATCGGCATCTCTAAAAAGGGCTATCACGGAAGTTAGAAAGAAAAATACAGATCTAAAGAAGGTAACTGCGAAGAAACCATGGGTAACAAAAGAAATTCTTCAATTGATTGATGAACGAAGAACGTACAAAAATGTAGAAATTCAGGAATACGGAAATACAAGTCACTGAGGAATGAAATAAATAGGAAGTGCAGGGAAGCTAAGACGAAACGGTTGCCTGAAAAATGTGAAGAAATCGAAAAAGAAATGATTGTCGGAAGGAGAGCCTCAGCATATAGGAAAATCGAAACAACCTTCGGTGAAATCAAAAGCAAGGGTGGAAACATTAGGAGTGCAACGTGAATTCCACTCTTAAACGCAGAGGAGAGGACGGATAGGTGGAAAGAATACATTGAAGGCCTCTATGAGGGGGAAGATTTGTCTGATATGATAGAAGAAGGAACAGAGAAGAGATAGGGGATCCAGTATGAGAATCAGAATTTAAGAGTGCTTCGGAGTACTTAAGAACAAATAGGGCAGATGGGATTGATAACATTCCATCAGGATTTATAAAATCATTGGGGGAAGTGGCAACAAAATGACTATTCACGTTGGTGTGTAGAATGTGTGAGTCTGGCAACATTCCATCTGACTTTCGGAAAAATATCACCCACACAATTCCGCAGGCTGCAAGAGCTGACAGGTGCCAGAATTATCGCACAGTCAGCTTAACAGTTGCTGACAACAATAATATGCAGAAGAATGGAACAGAAAATTGAGGATGTGTTAGATGACGATCAGCTTGGCTTTAGGGAAGGTAAAGGCACCAGAGAGGCAATTCTGGCGTTGTAGTTGATAATGGAAGCAAGCCTAACGAAAAATCAAGACATGTTCATAAGATTTATCGACCTGGAAAAAGCGCTCGACACTGTAAAATGGTGCAAGACGTTCGAAATTCTGAAAAATATGGGTTACCCGTAGGGGGAGACAGGTAATATACAATATGTAGAAAAGAGGGAATAATAAGAGTGGACGAACAAGAACGAAGTGTTGGGATTAAAAAGGATGTAAGACAAGGATGTAGTCTTCCGCCTCTACTGTTCAACCTGTACATGGAAGAAGCAATGATGGAAATAAAAGAATGGTTCAGGAGCGGAATTAAAATTCAAGCTGAAAGGATATCAATGATACGATTCGCTGATGACATTGCTATCCTGAGTGAACGCTGAACGGAATGAGCAGTATAATGAGTAATGAATATGGACTGAGAGTAAATCGAAGAAAGATGAACGTAATGAGAAGTAACAGAAATGAGAACATTGGCAAACCAATTTCAGGACTGATGATCACGAAGTAGATGAAATTAAGGAATTCTGCCAGCTAGGCAGCAAAGCAACCAATGACGGATGGAGCAAGGAGGACATCAAAAACAGACTAGCACTGGCGAAAAGAGCATTCCTAGTCAAGAGAAGTCTACCAGTATCAAACATAGGCCTTAATTTGAGGAAGAAATTTCTGAGAATGTACGTTTGGAGCACAGTTTAGTAGTGAAACGTGGACTGTGGGGAAACCGGAACAGAAGAGAAATTTGGAAATTTGTGGTAAGGTGTTATGGGACCAAACTGCTGAGGTCATCGGTCCCTAAGCTTACGCACTACTTAATCTAACTTAAATTAACTTACGCCAAGGACAACACACATCCCCATGCCCGAGGGAGGACTCGAACCACCTACGGAGGGAGCCGCGCGGACCGTGACAAGGCGCCTCAGACCGCACGGCTAGCCCACGCGGTGAACAGAAGAGAGTAGAAGCATTTGAGGAAAGGAATATGTGGAAACTACTGACAAGGACAAGAGACAGGATGGTAGGACATCTGTTAACATATCACGGAATGACTTCAGTGGTGCTAGAGGGAACTGTAGAGGGCAAAAAGCTGTAGAGGAAGACAGAGATTGGAATACATCCAGCAGATAGTTGAAGACGTAGATTGCAAATGCTACTCTGAGATGAAGATGTTGGCACAGGAGAGGAATTCATGGCGGGCCACGTCAAACCAGTCAGAAGACTGATGACTCAAAACAAAGAGAGGAAGTGAGAGCGCTAATTCCATGCGAGTTGTGACGCCGTGCTTCGACACCTAGACGCCACCACTCTTCCCAGACAATAGATCTTATGCCATACTGCATCGTATGACGATTTATTCAATATCTATTTAATATACAAGGGTTTACAGTGGTTGGACAAAAAACTGGGAACACCGCGACAAACACATGCTTGAACATAAATACCAATCGTAATCAAACCTGCAAGTTGAGCCCTCGTATTTGACCATGAACGGCACGTGTACAGTGCTCTCAATACGTTGCAAGTATCAGTCGAAGTCAGAGCAATGTCCTGTGTAATTGTGAGTGAATTATGTTGGAGGTAATGAATTCGAACCTAGGAAATCGTTGCTTCCATATCTAAGGTAGGGAAAGCGGGAAAACATCATCCGCTAAGTCACAACGTGGATAAAAGTGTTTGTTGAGGGATCGTGACAGACAGTTACTGAAGAGGATTGTGACGAAAAACAACAGGACGACTGCTGCAAAAATCACTGCAGAACTGAACGTCGCATTTGCGAACCCTGTCGGTACCAAAGCAACACGACGGGAGCTCCATAAACAGGGAACTACAGGGCGAGCTGAAATTTCAGACTCACTCATCAGGGATGCAAATCTCCATAACAGATAACAGAAAAACATAGAACCGAAGACATAAAACATGGACGATGGAGGAATGGAAAAATGTCGGTTGGTCGAATGAGTTGTTTCACACTGTTTCCAATGCCCGCATCTCGTGGTCGTGCGGTAGCGTTCTCGCTTCCCACGCCCGGGTTCCCGGGTTCGATTCCCGGCGGGGTCAGGGATTTTCTCTGCCTCGTGATGGCTGGGTGTTGTGTGCTGTCCTTAGGTTAGTTAGGTTTAAGTAGTTCTAAGTTCTAGGGGACTGATGACCTTAGATGTTAAGTCCCATAGTGCTCAGAGCCACACTGTTTCCAACACCTGGACATGTTTTTTTTTTTTTTTTCGAACAGTGAAACATGGCGGGATTCGATGATGATTTGGGCAGCAACTTTACAACGTCGCTTTTCAAAACTCGTTCAAATGGCTCTGAGCACTATGGGACTTAACATCTAACGTCATCAGTCCCCTAGACTTAGAACTACGTAAACCTAACTAACCTAAGGACATCACACACATCCGTGCCCGAGACAGAATTCGAACCTGCGACCGTAGCATCAGCGCGGTTCCGGACTGAAGCGCCTAGAACCGCTCGGCCACAAGGCCGGCAACGTCGTTTTCCTGCCAAGGATTTCGTGACCGTTTCGGCTGATCAACTCCATCCTGCAGTACTGCCTTTGTTCCCTGAGCTCCTATTCACTGTCCGCACCATCCAGAACTTAATTTCCTTAATTTTGTGAGCACAGAGATGAATCGTCGCTTCTCTTCTGGCCACAGCAATCACCATATCTCAATATTATTGAGCTTTTGTAGTGCACGTTGAAGAGAAGGGAGCGTGATCACTATCGACTTCCGTCATCTTGCCCTTAACTTGCCGCTATTTTGCAGGAAGAATGCTATAAGGATCCCTTGAAAATAACACAGCACATGTATTTAACGATTCTGAGACGATTGGAAACTGTTTTGAATGACAACGGGTTTCCCCACGTCCTATTAGGCACGGTAATGTGTTGTGTTCTTAACCACCTCCGAAGCTGAGTAGCCAGCATAGATGGCTTCAATGCGGAGGACCCAGGTTCGATTTCTGGTACTTCCAAGGACTTTTCTTTGATAGGAGGAAGGGCACAGGGTGCACTCAGCTTCGTGAGGCCAACTCAGGAGCTGCTTAAAGAAGAAGCAGCGGCTGCAAGGTCTGGTAAGTCGGCACAATGGCCAGGAGAATTGTGTGCTGACCACATGCCCCTCCATACTGCAATCACTTAATTTCGGAAGGCAGAGGATAATATGGTGGCTGGTCGATATCCCTTGGACCCTCTAGGGCCTGCACAACGAGCTCAATGTGTCACATCTTTGGCGTTTCCATATTTTCGCCAGTCCCTGTAAGTATTTCGAAGTCAATGCCTTCAGGCTAACACACATTCTTAGCTACATCTCAAATGGCCCATTTGCAGCCTCGTTTTAGTTCTGTTATCGTACACTTTCAGCTACGTCACTTTAGTTATTAATTATGATACACCGTGTATAAGGACACAGAATAACAAACCGGAATTTCGTCAAAGCGTCGAGGTCGAACTGCAGCTTTACGCGATTAACAATACGAGAAAATTTCATTGCACGTAGTACACCGTTGCTGCATGCAATTATGCGAGTTCCTCATAATATCCATGATCATTTCCTCAGTAAGAGGTCGTCCCTCATCAGTGACAAAGGTATGGAACAGAAACGACAATACCTGGTGAAGAACGTCGCTGTAAAATTACGAAAACCGACGGAATTTTCGTGAATGCATCGTGACCCTCGAAACTGAAATGAATCTTTCACAATTAAAGACGCAGAAAGCTTTGTCCAGGTTTGGACTGAGTCGCAACAGTCCTGGCTGTCTACAGTTCTGTCCACAATGAACACATTTGGCGTGTTTTGACTTTCCAACCAATAACAGAAAGAGCCCTACTGTACTAAGACTCTAGATCTGCGATGTGAAGTTGTTACTGTAGTTGGGGTGCAGTTAATCTGTTACATCGCTTTTCACTTTTTGCTATAGTACAAGAACTGTCTATTAATATTTATGACCCAACAAATGTCATTTTTACTTTTTATTTGCGCAACGGTTTTGTTTTTGTATGATCTAATTTGACTGCAAAAGAAAATGTTTGTGAAAATATCTGCTACATGATGTATCTATTGTCGAACACCGAAGCCTCTAGTCTTTATGTTGATGTCTATCTTAATCTGTCTTCTATGCTTGAAGTGATGGTTTCCAAAGCATGTCAATTATGTGCTCTGTTTTCCTTGCATCATAGTGGCAAACCCTAGTTGTGTGTGTCATTGCATGGTAACGTCGTTGTAAACTTTCGTTGTAGTAACCGCTATGAGAAGATTGCCAATTTAAAGAATCCCGCAGTATATCTTCCTTTTAGTTGTAAATCGTTATTGTTTAAATACGCTTCTTGGGTTTGCCGGCCAGCCTGAGTGGCCGAGCGGTTCTAGGGGCTACAGTCTGGAACCGAGCGACCGCTACGGTCGCAGGTTCGAGTCCTGCCTCGGGCATGAATGTGTATGATGTCCTTAGGTTAGTTAGGTTTAAGTAGTTCTAAGTTCTAGGGGACTGACGACCTCAGAAGTTAAGTCCCATAATGCTCAGAGCCATTTGAACCATTTGGGTTTGCCGCCGGATCGTATTGTGTAACTGGCACAATATTCCATTGGTAGGTATTACAATTACGAACAACTTAAATTGGAAGGAACGCACAGAAAATGTTGTGGGGAAGGCTAAAAGGCTAACCAAATACTGCGTTTTATTGGCAGGACACTTAGAAAATGTAACAAACCTACTAAGGAGACTACCTACACTACGCTTGTCGGTCCTCTTTTAGAATACTGCTGCGCGGTGTGGGATCCTTACCAGATAGGATTGGCGGAGTACATCGAAAAAGTTCAAATAAAGGCAGCACGTTTTGTATTATCGCGAAATATGGGAGAGAGTGTCACAGAAATGATACAGGATTTGGGCTGAAAATCATTAAAAGAAAGGCGTTTTTCGTGGCGACGGAATCTTCTCACGAAATTCCAATCACCAACTTTCTCCTCCGAATGCGAAAATATTTTGTTGACACCGACCTACATAGGGAGAAACGGTCACCAAGTTAAAATAAGGGAAATCAGAGCTCGTGCGAAAAGATATAGGTGTTCATTCTTTCGCGCGCTATACGAGATTGGAATAATAGAGAACTGTGAAAGTGGTTCGATGAACCCTCTGCCAGGCACTTAAGTGTGATTTGCAGAGTATCCATGTAGAGGTAGAAGGAAGATGCAAGAAGTATATGGACGGATCGAACGAAGAAGATTACTCGTCTGTCTCTTTACATTATATTAAGAAAAGCTGAAGAACACTTTGGATGGAGACGTCTGGTCGAAGATTCAGTTAGTTTGCTTATGAAATGAATGAAGAAATGAGGTCATGGCACTCGGCACTGAGTAAACCAAATAACGGTGATGATGATGATGACTCCTGAATGTCTCATCTCGCTCATTTTGTCTCTCAAAACGAGGGAACAGCATCCCTTATCAGTTTCTGATAGCTGTTTAGCTGTCATATACGACACCAAGTCAATAAATAAAAGCTTTTTTTCTGCCCCGTAGGTTGACAGAATTGACTCAAAAACTGTATGCCTTAACCTCACAACTTTTCTTGTGCGTTAATGGGTAGATTCTGTGAATAGCTCTGTTCCTATAAATTTCAGTTTCTTATTATTAGTGCCCCATTGGCAGCATACACCAATTAAATGCAATAAAATTTACTCTTACTACCAACCGCGCCAATTTGCAGGACGCCTGCAACGTTTCGTTGAAGCATGTTCTGTCCTCCAATCTCCTGGTGTGCCGATTTGTCATTATTCGTGTCCTTGTACAGCTCTTTTAGATGGATACTTGATAGAATAGTGAACATTTCAAATACATTTGTAGTAACAACACCTTACCTCGTTAAGTGATGTGCCCTAGTAGCTGGCTGTAACAGTAGCGGAGCATTGCCTGGACACGGGACATCTTTATAAAAATGTACTTCATTCTAAAATCGTTGTCTTGGCCTATCATTTCATCGGAACAGTTATTCTCCCCACCCTACTGGTTATCATTGTGCATTACCACATGTAACAGTATGCATATCTATTTAGAAACAGAAATATAGCTTAGCCTCTGCCTCCTTGCTGTTGGGCTTTCGAAAAATATGCAATAATGTTGTCAAGACTCGAGGTAAGTGGAAATTTTGAGTAGGGCATGATAATTGTTTAAACTTCCGTTGAGCATTTAAGACAAAGACAAGCTGCATTCAGATCAGTTACAGTATAGTGCAAACTAGGTTCTGTTTATTCGAAGGTTAGCAAACGAATTTAAGTTGGATAACAGTTGGTGAATACATAATTTTCGCAATGCATAGACTTTAATAGAGTGAGAGGTAAAGTCCGGTTAAATTCCATACAGAAACACAATATAGTGGGGGAGGTTCCAGTCCCACAAGCCTTGCAGAGACAGCAACTCATATCTCCTTCAAACACAATCTAGCCTATCTTATGCACTAATTTAGCTGAAGATTATGCTAGCTCTAACTGTAACCACATCAAGAAAATTCCACATTATGCGGTTTCACCATTTTACTTTTATTGTTACTGTAGGAAGTCACTGATTTCCCATAGCTTGGTAAGTCAACCAGTACGTGATATGGCATGTCCATGGCCAGATTAGAAGCACGTGGTTTCCATGACACCATTGAGGAGAAAAAGAGATAACTCGGCTCTTACTTGCCACTGGCTATAAACTGAAGCGCCACATGCGTAAAACATTCTCGGTTTACTTGTCGCGTCAAATCTGGATAAAATCCCGAACTTTCGAAGAAACCCTGAGTTTTCTACGAAATCCTGCATAGTCTTCGTCAGGAACATCTTTATCATCGTCGTGGTGACCTTTTATAGCGCGAAGGCTTGTGATTGGTCAGAGGACGTCATCAATATGTCAAGTTGCCAGAGATTGTGTACATGTCTAGCTGCTGTCCTGGCTGAAGCTGTTCTAGGACATTTTAATTTCTACTGCTTCTTTTAATAACAGAATCTCAGTATGTAGAAACGAGAGACAAAATTTTTGTTCTGTCAAACATTATTCTCTGTTTATTTGCAAGATAATTTAACACATTTTTTTTTCTTAATTGGATTTCGATACGCTGCTCTGCAGCCTACAGAAAAGTTAAAAACAGAATCAGGAAATATGAAAAACAAACAAAAGCAGGCGATAAAACGGTGACTGTTAAAATCTGAAACATGGAGAAAAAGATACGAAGAAAATATAAAACAAAACGTTCGGCGATGCTGATTAAAACACATAGTAAATAGACAGGCACAATTAAAAACACGGCGACAGTCTGGTTTCTGATCGTACGATATAAAAAAACACAACTAGCCACAGTACAGTGGCTGTTTGCAACACTGGCAGGGGACACACAACACTGAACACTTAAAAACAGCACTATACAGGCGACACAGCGGCAGATAGGATGGGGAGGGGGAGAACCCAGACCGATGAGGGGGGAAAAGGGGGGAAGAAAAGAAAAAAGGGGGAGCCGACAGAGGGAGGGGACATAGAAAAAAGGGCAGCTGGGCAGATGCGAGAAGGAGTGGGAAAGGCAGTGGAAGGGAGTGCAAAAAGGACTCGGGGGAGAGAAGAGAGGCAAAGAGAGGGTAGGTGGAGAAAAAACAGGATGGAAGGGGGGGGGGAAGAGGGAGCCCGGGAAAAGGACGGGGGAAGGGTGGGGGAGGTGAGGATCAGAGTTGATGGGAGGGATAAATGTAGGGAGAAATGGCATCATCCGGGAGGGGGAGTCGATGGAAGCCACCTTGGGAAAGGGGATGAAGAGTCTAGAGGTGGAGGGTAGGGGGACACAACATTAAAGGCATGGCAGACGAAAGGGGTTGGAAAGGAGAGGAGCAACCAGGGGATGAGGGGGATCAAGGTGACGAGAGGTGTAGAAGAGGAGGATATGTTCGAGGAAAAGGAGCAGATGGGGGAAAGGAATCAGGTCATAGAGGGTCCGCATGGAGGATGGGAGGCGTATATGGAAGGCGAGGCAGAGTGTGTAGCGCTCGAGGATCTGCAGGGACTTATAGAATTTGGGGGGGGGGGGGGGGGAGCGGATATCCAGGTGGGACTGGCATAACAGAGGATGGAACAGATTAATGATTTGTAGGTGTGGAGGATGATAGAGGGGTTCAACCGTCATGTCCGGCCAGAGAGGAGTTTGAGGAGTCATAGGCGGTTGTGGGCTTTGGATTGGATAGAGCAGAGATGGGGGATCCAAGTGAGGTGACAGTCAATGGTGAGGCCAAGGTAGGTGAGGGTGGGGGACAGGCGGACAGGTTCAACGCAATTAAGGTCGTCGCTTAATATAATTAGTTTCATAAGGCTTGCAAGGTGGGGGGACTAACCCTTCACTATAACATTCTCGTCTGCCCGCCCTTGCACTAGAGCCAGCAGGTGTATAGATGTTTATCACGTGACTGCTGTTGAAATTGCCTGCCTTCCATCCTCCTAAAAGCAGAGCCTGAGGAGTTTCCCTTTTTGTGAAAGAACAGCCGTGCCTGCCATCACACCGACGTTTATTGGTGTACCATACCTGACACGTCGACAAGTGCAGATGTCGCTGTTTGCCTCGAGAGATCAATGTGTCTAAATCCCATAAAGTTTGTCCGAATTCTAGTACTTTACAGGGAGAAGCAGAGCAATTCACATTGTAAGCTCCCTGTTCTAAAATTAAAGCTGGATTACGTGCTAAGTTAAATCCGAAATAAGGCTCGAATTGAAATACCCTCTCATTCACAAAATTTAAACCCATTAACTTATATAATAACGCGATCTGACTGCATCATTAAGGAAAAACTTACTTTGCACAAATTATTTACAGCTGGCACAGTAACCATTTAATTGATATGCATGGAGCTGATAAACTGCAATAAACGCCTGGATTTACTTGAGTTAATGTAAACAATAGTGTTTATATCTCAGTTGAATGCAAGAGGCATGGTGTGCTCTGTCTATTACAATAAAAGAGGGAACCCCAGCACTAACAGGGACCGGCTAACCTTCTGTTCTGAAAAAGCGTGGAAGGAGGAATGGAGAGTATTGCTCACTGTCAGTAGTAAATAACATAGTGTGAATCGTAGAAGCTCAAGAACGTGGCTATCTTTGACGAAAGCAAAGCCTACTTCAAATGGGATGCATATGTAGCAATTGAAAAGTGCAACTCGACGTCAATCTTTAGAAAATGTTTACAAGAAAATTGTAATGACTTTGAAAATATTTTATTAGAGAAGTATATAATTGTGCCCAAAATACAATCAACCAACAACTGCACACATAACTTTCCTGTGCAAAGCCCGTGTACAAAAGACCACAGCATGGGAAGTATTGCCGCGAAAGAAAACCTATAAATATATATCGAAAAATACTGAAAGAAGCTCATCTTATGGCGATGTGATGAGTTTAAATGTCCTACTATTTGGACGGATTAATGGAAAACCGACACTGTACCATGCAGTGGAGATTACCCATATTACAAAGCCAACATCTCAGCAGGGAACATATGCTCTAGTGTTCCGAAAATGCCATGAAGTTCACCACTCCAAGTCTTGAAAAATGAACATGAAAACAGATGTGCATAATGTGCGCAATCTCTCCTAATGACCAGCATATTTTTACTTCAGTTATACTCGAATTTTATACAACCATACCACATCTTATCGAGATGCAAAAAAATGGTTCTAAGCACTATGGGACTTAACATCTGAGGTCATCAGTCCCCTAGACTCAGAACTAATTAAACCTAACTAACCTAAGGACAGCACACACATCCATGTCCGAGGCAGGATGCGAACCTGCGACGGGAGCAGCAGCGCGGTTCCGGGCAGAAGCGCCTAGAACCACTCGGCCACAACGACCGGCTATCGCGATGCAGCATCTCGTTCAGTATCAGACCAATCCTATCAAACAGTCCAATAAGACTGACTTCGCTGTCTGTTTGAAACATGCCGTCCACTGTTGGGTCACAATCCACACTTTAATCTTATTGTCTCGAGGAACCAGAAACTTATAGACTGTTTCCCAATCACCTTACCAAATTCCTCAAAGACTTATACTTGACGTTCTCGATAGCTCGTCACAGAATATGACTTTGCAGCGTATCTTTTAGTTAATTACGAGAGAAATAATTTCCGTAGTGAGAGTTATGAATGTGACAGACATCTTTCATCACAAAATACAAGGGTTGGAAGTTAAATAGTGGCACCTATTTATTCACAACCGATACAAAAGAGTTACATATTTGCACAGGTTATTGTCCTTCAAAGTAGCCACCAGCGTTGTGTAGAACCCGTTGCCAGCTATGTGGAAGGCGTAGTATACCGTTAACAGAGCCTGTTCTGTTGATGGTGCGAATGGAGCGATCTAAAGTTATGGTGATTCTCGTGTACGACTGTGATGGTGTTATCCTAACGCATTACGTTCCTCCACGGCAGACCGTCAATGCACAGTATTACTGTTCCTGTTTGGAGCATCGCCTGCGACCAGCTTTGCGGAAGAAGCAACGACACTTTCTGCGCAATCCACCCATCATTTTGCACGACAATGCGCGGGCGCATACAGCGCAAGCTGCGGCTGCTCTGTTCGGTCGATGGGACAGGGAAGTACTGTACCATCCACCATACTCCCCGGACGTGAGTCCTTGTGACTTTGATTTGATTCCGAAGATGAAGGAACCACTTCGTGGCATTCGCTTCAGAACTGTTCCGGAGATTCGACAGGCGATAGACCGCTCCATTAGCATCATCAACAGAACGGGCTCTGCTAACGGTATAGTAAGCCTTCCACATCGCTGGCAACGGATTCTACACAACGCTGGTGACCACTTTGAAGGACAGTAACAGGTGCACATATGTAACTCTTTTGTATCGGTTGCGAATAAATAGGTGCCACTGTTTAAGTTCCGAACCTCGTATGTGATATCTTTTGCAGGAATACCAGCAGACGATCTTCCCAATTGATCGAGTAATATCCTACCAAAAAGACAAATTAAACATAGAACTATTATCTACAGCAATACGGACACACTGTCATCTTAATCAAAACTACAAAATATAGTTTCATGGCTTAATTAGCTGCTTTGTCCGGTGGACTGTCACTTCCTGTCGTCTTTCTAATATCCGTTACATTTAGACTACAAGTACCTTTGCCGATTCCATGGTCCTGATCTTTGGGTACGTCAACTGTTTCCGGTTCGCAGTTTCCTCTACTCCAGCTTCTTGTCTTTATGTGTTCGCTCTCACTCTTTGTTCTACACCCTCGTGTTGGCGCACGGGCGTTTGGGTGTCTTCTGTGTCGCGGTTTTCTTTGATTCGTCAGGCCTGCCCCAAGTGCTTATATACTTTTTGTCAAGTTTTCCGTCGGATGCACCCGCCAGGGCAATCACATATGGAGCTTGGTCGGTAGACATACGTTTCTCGTCGCAATCCTCTGCCTTCCCTCGCAAATTGCTAAATCAGCTTTGTTTGCTTGAGTGAGTTGATCGTTATCCCTGTTTTGTAGCCATAATTGTCGAAGTACTACTTTGGAGTAAACTAAATTCATTGGCATCGTCTCTCGTTGTATTCATGATTCGACGTTGACGGAACTTGCCGCCAGTCCTTTCCGCCAGTTCTCTACGCTGGCCTACAGCTCGCTTGGCAAGTATATCCGTCACTCTTTCCACACATGCAGATATTGGAGAGCGAAAATTATTTCCTGCATCGCGCCTTGTCGCATTAGCTGTGTTTGAGATTTTGGTTCACTGTGCCCCACCAATGGTCGACGGACCCACATGAGGACACATCCCCAGCTGCCCGTCATGAATGGTTGACATGCGAGAACCCTGGGTATCTACATATGACAATACACACTACTTGATCAAAAGTTTTCGGACGCCGCCATGTTAATGCGGAACTCACCACTAGATGTCACGAGAGGCGGGCCTGCCAGTATAGGAGGAGGCGGGGAGACTGCAGTACAGATGCAGCAACGGCCGAATGGGTCGTCCAGGAGAGCTCAATGACTTCGAACGGTATAGTTTTATTTGGCATTTAATTGCTACGCCGCAATTCATAATTTATGTTAAGCCTAGTTTACAGGACGACGACATTGGGTTGCGCCACTCGTTGCGTGGAATGAGTTGCACGCAAGTGGTTTCATATATGACTGTAGACACGGCGACACCAATATAAACATCAGTTTCTTCGTTTTGTGGGTTCCTGAGTCGTGTCTGAAATGAAACTTTTGGCAGCAGCACGTCGCACGAGTTGTGATGGAGTTAAAGCTTGTTGCGTGAAATCGCTGCATAGGAAAAAAAAGAAACGTATTTCGATTCGTGACTGGACGAAGAAAAGACGTTAGCTCGGTTGCTCAGCATCCTTGATGAAATAATTTATAACGGGTGTTCCAAGAAGTTCTTTTAATTATCTTAGAATGTCACCCAAACTGTTCACGTTTCTTCTAAATAGAGTTAATTATACCATAAGGAATAAAGGTACTGTAATGCATGAAGCACTGTCGCCAGAACTAAAATTACATATCATATTACTTGCATTATAATTGGGAACCATCGGCATGCTATAAGATACGGTTTCAGTTGGTAATGACGCTTAATCATTGACACAAATAGTTATTAATATTAACAGTAATAATTATTAACATTAGCAACAATAATTATTCGAAGCAGGTCGCATTAAGAAGAGAATGGTTTGCACACTACTCTCTTGAAGATAGATCTGGACAGTGGCAATATTTCAAAATTCTAACACATGTGAATGGGGAGCACTGCAGCGACATTTTAAATAGATGAATATTGAATAAAGAATGCAGCTTCTTGAATCTGTATAGCCTTCTCTCCTGTCAACAGAATTCCGTAACAAAGTGTTGGCCAGCTCAAACGATGGGATCTTAGTCTTGTAAACGAAAGCGTTGCCACAGCTAGAGTTACACTTGCTTGTATTTTTCTTAACTCAGTTGTATGTGTGCTCCTAACTCAATAAATGTTGCCCTGAAGCTCAGATATTGTCAAACCATCTATGTTATGATCGCACATGATGGTCTCAGCGGCAGCAATATGTTGCTGATTTTTGTAATCACCATCACTGAAATCCCACAAACACCTATGCAAAGCATAGATATCCAAAAAGCGAACCTTATTCTCCGTTTCCCACTTCATATTTCAGTTTGTCTACACTCTACGAACACACATAACTTCAAAACTCGTGCAACTAGTGTCGCCAAAGTTGGAACACGCCGAAAGTGTCGAGTTTCACCGACGAGTTGCGCAAACGCGCGGCGCGCATGCGCAGTGGCTGGCAGCGCAGCTGCCTGTAACCTAGTGTCGTCGTGTAAACTAGGCTTTAGATATAAGTTTCTTTAAATTTAAAGCATGCTGCATCAACACCACTACAAATAATTACCCTATTGATCTTGCACTTAGGATATTTATGTTATTGTACGAGGGCTATTCGGAAAGTAAGGAACGATAGGTCGCGAAATGGATACCACAGTGAAAATCAAAACTGTTTTATTTGTAACAGTTAGCAACAACTTACAGCTACTTATCTCCATAGTCGCCGATCCGAATTAGACTTTTGTCGTAGCGTTGTACCAACTTTCCAATATCCTCGTTATAGAAGGCAGCTGCCAGTCCTTTCCGCCAGTTCTCTACGCTGGCCTACAGCTCGTTTTCTGTGCCAAAATGTTGCCTTCATAGCCAGCGGTTCATGTGAGCAGAGATGAAACTCAGAGGGATACAATTACGGGTTGCATTGCGGGTAATCAAACATTTCCAACTGAAAACGATGCAGGAGCATCTTCATTACCCCTGCAGAATGCGGCTGAGAATTGTCTTGAAGAAGAAACCACATGATAGTTATGTAATGTTGGTTGCATAGTTTCAGGCGAAATTTCTCACCAGACCCTCGTACTTGGCGGGAGACACTATTGTTCTAGGTATCTTTATGTGCTCCCTGTGTGCTCAGAACTAAAAAGAACGACGTAACGCGATCGACGGGCATACTAGAGACACTGCCCATCACACCTGTGCAAAACCTCATCGGATTTTCACTGTGGTTTCCATTTCGCGACCGATCGTTCCTTACTTTCCGATAACTCTCGTATTATGAATTTGTGTCTTGTAAGCTTGGGTGCTACTTCATAACATATATGGCACGCCAACATGTTATGAAGTGGAGGTGTGCTAGTTAACGACCATTTCGCTCTCATTTAAACATATGGCTCAAAGAGTCAGCCTTCAGAAATTGTGAACCGAACCCTGTCGTTCACGACCGTGTCCCACAAAGAGCACAGATTCACCACGAGATGGGGAAATTCACGGGCGTCTATTGTGCTGAATGAAGCCTAAACGCTATAGCGTGCGAGTGAGACAGACGAGAACCTACGTCATAGGGAAACCCCGTAGAAACTGATCGTGGCCAAGGAGACGTAGCAGTGTTAAATATGGCGGACCTAAGATCGGCCATAAAGTGAAACATTTATAAAAACTATTCAGTTCTGTAGTAATTCATGGAATGAAGCCACAGTAATTTTAATGTACCATCCTTCATAAATTTTCATGGTGATCCCAAAAAAACTTGAATATTGATGATATCTATAATAGTTTAGGATTTACTGTTAAAGTGAAATTAACAAGTTTTGTAACAAAGACCTGAATGCTAAAATCTAAACGCTTCGGACGATCTTAACGATCGACATTCCGTATAAAAGCGCGTCATTAAAATGAAAAACATTATAAATATCAACTCTGTAACTTTATTTGTTTAAAAGATATAGTAAATTTAAATTATCAGTATTTTCAGTTAAGCATCAGATCATCAATTCCTCCACAGAATACACATTGAACGATGAGAGCAAGACATCATTGAATCATTAGGTAAGAGAATATTTGTTGTAAAGTTTAGTGCATAATAGTTACTCTTGTTCTTTATTTATTTATCAGAAAGCACTTTGGTGCAAGGCTACTGGCCGTGACATTCAAAGTTAAGAAGGAAATTGTATTCGTTTTATGTAAAATAATTTAACGTTTATTATGTAATGGGTATTATTGTTACTTTATTTAGAACGTGAAAGTGCCAAGCTTTGATTATTTAAATATGTTAAAACGTAAAATAATGTAGAATAAGCTGTAGCCAATCCGATGGACGACTTCAGGAAAGGGAACTGCCCTAGTCAGTTGAGCGAAGATGTTCGGCGCGCGGGAAAACACGGCCGGGGGCGGGCAGAGAGAGGCAGTTTGGATTGACACACCAAAGGGGACAGTTGGTCTTTAGGTAGCTAGGAAGTGAAACGATTTAGAAAATGTCGCGTTGTGTAGTATCGCGGAACTTAGGCTCCAGCCGCGCGCCTTGTGTGAACTCTTAACCTTTCCAGTAAATAATGACGTGGAGTATTGGACTTGTGTTTCGCGATGAGATTGTGAATGATCAAACTGTGTCGAATGGATATGCGCTCGAGTTTAACAGTAACTCTAAATACGACCACTTCCTATATCAGTTTGCGTTCTGAATAAACATTATTCTAACCAAATCGCAACTGTGTGACCTACATCATTTATGAGTCGTTAATTTAGCTCCCGAAATTATTATTACTGTTGTTATATATTATATTAATTTTGAATGGTTCATACAATTTCGCAAACTTGCCATGAGCCAGACAATTTAACCAAAGGGTCACAAGTGTCTAATTTAGGACGTGTAATGCGACACGCGCAGTTCAACCCCTAGACGAGTTTGAGCCAAGGAGACGAAGAGGAGCCGCATGTGAGCCTGAACATCTTTGGGATGTTAGCTCGCAGGGGACAAGTTGAGGGTTGTTCTGAGGGAGGAGACCAGACAGCGAGGTCATCGGTCTCATCGGATTAGGGATTAGGGAAGGGATGGAAGTCGGCCGTGCCCTTTGGCTCTGAGCACTATGGGACTCAACTTCTGAGCTCATTAGCCCCCCTATAACTTAGAACTAGTTAAATCTAACTAACCTAAGGACATCACACACATCCATGCCCGAGGCAGGATTCGAACCTGCGACCGTAGCGGTCGCGCGGTTCCAGATTGCAGCGCCTAGAACCGCACGGCCACTTCGGTCGGCCCCGTGCCCTTTCAAAGGAACCATCCCGGCATTTGCCTGGAGCGATTTAGGATAATCACGGAAAACAACCTAAATCAGGATAGCCGGACGCGAGATTGAACCGTCGTTCTCCCTAATGGGAGTCCAGTGTGCTAACCACTACGCCACCTCGCTCGGCAAAGGACAAGGGTTGGTGGACAATAACATTTCTGAAATGGAATGGTCGCCCAGGGTCTCGACCTGAACCCAGCAGAACGCCTTTGGGATGAGATAGAACGCCGACTTCACTCCAGACTCCAGCGTCCAACATCACTATCATTTCTGGTTTCGGCTCCTGAGGAAGAATGAACTGCTCTTTCTCCGCAGATTAGATTAGTACTTGTTCCATAGATCATGAATACTACACCTCGTAATGATGTGGAACGTGTCAGGTTAATAAAAGGTGTCTATACAAGCTATTACATTACACAAAATATTACATGACAATTAATATTATTATTTACTTTTTTTGGGTGGGGGGTGGGGAAATTGCCAACTTACTATATCCAAAAATTCATCTAATGAGTAGGAGTTGCCATTCAGAAATTCTTTTAATTTCCTTTTAGATGCTATATGGCTATCTGTCAGACTTTTGATGCTATTAGGTAAGTGACCAATGACTTTTGTGGCAGAATAATTTACCCCTTTCTGAGCCAAAGTTAGATTTAACCTTGAGTAGTGCTGATCATCCTTTCTCCTAGTGTTGTAGCCATGTACACGGCTATTACTTTTGAATTCGTTCGGATTGTTAATAAGAAATTTCATAAGTGAATATACACTCCTGGAAATGGAAAAAAGAACACATTGACACCGGTGTGTCAGACCCACCATACTTGCTCCGGACACTGCGAGAGAGCTGTACAAACAATGATCACACGCACGGCACAGCGGACACACCAGGAACCGCGGTGTTGGCCGTCGAATGGCGCTAGCTGCGCAGCATTTGTGCACCGCCGCTGTCAGTGTCAGCCAGTTTGCCGTGGCATACGGAGCTCCATCGCAGTCTTTAACACTGGTAGCATGCCGCGACAGCGTGGACGTGAACCGTATTTGCAGTTGACGGACTTTGAGCGAGGGCGTATAGTGGGCATGCGGGAGGCCGGGTGGACGTACCGCCGAATTGCTCAACACGTGGGGCGTGAGGTCTCCACAGTACATCGATGTTGTCGCCAGTGGTCGGCGGAAGGTGCACGTGCCCGTCGACCTGGGACCGGACCGCAGCGACGCACGGATGCACGCCAAGACCGTAGGATCCTACGCAGTGCCGTAGGGGACCGCACCGCCACTTCCCAGCAAATTAGGGACACTGTTGCTCCTGGGGTATCGGCGAGGACCATTCGCAACCGTCTCCATGAAGCTGGGCTACGGTCCCGCACACCGTTAGGCCGTCTTCCGCTCACGCCCCAACATTGTGCAGCCCGCCTCCAGTGGTGTCGCGACAGGCGTGCATGGAGGGACGAATGGAGACGTGTCGTCTTCAGCGATGAGAGTCGCTTCTGCCTTGGTGCCAATGATGGTCGTATGCGTGTTTGGCGCCGTGCTGGTGAGCGCCACAATCAGGACTGCATACGACCGAGGCACACAGGGCCAACACCCGGCATCATGGTGTGGGGAGCGATCTCCTACACTGGCCGTACACCACTGGTGATCGTCGAGGGGACACTGAATAGTGCACGGTACATCCAAACCGTCATCGAACCCATCGTTCTACCATTCCTAGACCGGCAAGGAACTTGCTGTTCCAACAGGACAATGCACGTCCGCATGTATCCCGTGCCACCCAACGTGCTCTAGAAGGTGTAAGTCAACTACCCTGGCCAGCAAGATCTCCGGATCTGTCCCCCATTGAGCATGTTTGGGACTGGATGAAGCGTCGTCTCACGCGGTCTGCACGTCCAGCACGAACGCTGGTCCAACTGAGGCGCCAGGTGGAAATGGCATGGCAAGCCGTTCCACAGGACTACATCCAGCATCTCTACGATCGTCTCCATGGGAGAATAGCAGCCTGCATTGCTGCGAAAGGTGGATGTACACTGTACTATTGCCGACATTGTGCATGCTCTGTTGCCTGTGTCTATGTGCCTGTGGTTCTGTCAGTGTGATCATGTGATGTATCTGACCCCAGGAATATGTCAATAAAGTTTCCCCTTCCTGGGACAATGAATTCACGGTGTTCTTATTTCAATTTCCAGGAGTGTATATATATTGTGAGGCTACAGTGAAGATCCCTAGATCTTTAAGTAAGTGTCTTGGATGAGCTCTAGCAATTATTCTGATTACACGCTTTTGTACAAGGAACACTCTTTTACTCAATGACGAGTTACCCCAGAATATGATGCCATACGAAAGCAGAGAATGAAAACAGGCGTGGTAAGCTAATTTACTGAGATGTATATCGCCAAAATTTGCAATGACCCTAATAGCATAAGTAGCTGAACTCAAACGTTTCAGCAGATCTTCACTGTGTTTTTTCCAGTTCAACCCCTCATACACCTAGAAATTTTGAATATTCTACCTTAGCTACCGATTTCTGATCGAAGTCTATATTTATTAATGGTGTCATTCCATTTACTGTGTGGAACTGTATAAACTGTGTTTTGTCAAAGTTTAATGAGAGTCCATTTGCAGAGAACCATTTAATGATTTTCTGAAAAACATCGTTTACAATTTCATCAGCTAATTCTTGTGTGATACACTTGCATCATCGGCAAAAAGTAACAGCTTTGCATCTTCGTGAATATAGAATGGCAAGTCATTGATATAGGCATTCAGACATTCTAATACCTCATTTTAAGCGTCCTGGGCACACGTCAAGCCGTCATAAAGGCGAATGGTATACACACCCCTTATTAATGTAAACTAAAGGTGTCCAGATACTTTTGATCATGCCTTCGCGTAGTGTTGCGGTCACGTGACGCGGTAAGGAAAGAACATAAGCGGAACAGAGTGTGTGATACGTTTTCCACCTCCCTGCCTGACGAATCCGCAACACGATCGCGTATGTCTCCATTGATCGATGTGGCGCATAATGTACTTGTAAAGAAAATATATTGAAATCCTTCCACCTCCTTACTCTGTAAGCCTATCTTATTCTGTAACCAGACTTCAACGTCCACGAATCGGTGTCAGTCGAATCTATACACAAAGACAAACCAGACGGTATATCTTCTGATGTTCAACTCCATATTGCCGGATCATAAAAATTACATTAATAGCAGACTTTCCGCAGCAAACTGATAGCGGGGTATGGCGACGTGAGCTGCACCTACGGCAAGCTATTATGCAATGCATCGGTGAGTAGCGGACTGCAGCTATGTAGAAGATGTTATCCATCAATAACTGCGGTGTCTATTAGGATATCGCAGTTATGTCACAATGTGTTACAGGAAAGTGCTACAATTTCCTATTTCATGCTTTTAAAATCGAGCCATCTGTAGCAGTTACGACCTTATATGATAATATGAGGGCTATTCGGAAATTAAGATCCAATAGGGTGCAAAATGGAAACCACAGTGAAACTCCGATGAAGCTTTGCACAGATGCGTTGGGCATTGCCTCTAGTATGCCCGTCGATTGCGTCACGTCGCTCTTTTTAGTTCTGAGCACACAGTGAGCGAGTAAAGCTACTTAGGACAATAGAGTCTGCCGCCAAGTATGAGGGCCTGGTGTAAGATTTCGCCTGATGTCATGCAGCCCACATAACATAGCTGTCATGTGTTTCCTTCTGCATCACAATTCTCGGCCGCACTCTGCAGGGCCAATGAAGATGCTCCTGCTACGTTTTCGACAGTAAGTATTTGATCACCCACAATAGAGCCTGTAATTGGCTCTTCCTGAGTTTCATCTCTGCTCACATGAACCGCTGGCTATGGAGACAATGTTCTGGCACAGACAACGAGCTGTAGACCACGGTAGAGAGTCGGCAGGAAGAGCAGGCGGCTGCCACCTATGGCGAGGATATTGGAAAGTTGGTACAACGCTACGACATATGTCTAAATCAGAGCGGAGACTATGTGGAGAAGTGGTTGGAAGGTGTAGTTAAATACTGCAAATAAAACATTTTTGATTTTCACAGTGGTTTCCATTTTGCGACCGATCGGACGTTACTTTCCGAATAGGCCTCGTGTGTTTGTGGTCTCTACTAAACCACATTAACTATCTCATTGATTGGGATAAAAATAATCTCTCAGGCAGTATGTCAGAATCACATCCAACACATCCAGAATCACATCCATCTTCCTGTAAGGAATAAAACGTGTTACACCAACTAATAGAAATTTCACAGAGTACTGATTCCGTGTCAGTAATAGATTTCATTAGTCTTTTTGTGTTCCAGTCAATGTTTTGTAATATAAACTTAACGTATCTGCTGTGCTGCTCAGTGCATTGCAAATTTTGACATCCAGAAATATAAACATATCAGATGCTGTACTGAAGCAATACATCGTCCCACTAAAAAGTTCCGAACCTATTTTATTCCTGACGTACAAGCAATGTCAACGCAGTTCCTACGATGGCAGTTTAAACTAACACTTGTATACAACAGATGGGCTTGCGACCAATCAATTGTGAGCGGGTTCAAATGGCTCTGAGCACTATGGGACTTAACTTCTGGGGTCATCAGTCCCCTAAAACTTAGAACTACTTAAACCTAACTAACCTAAGGACGTCACACACATCCATGTCCGAGGCAAGATTCGCCGTACTGTAGCGCCTAGAACCGCTCGGCCACCCCTGCTTGCTTGTGAGCGTGCAATGGTAAGTAGTGAACTGCCATAGTATGTTAATGTCGCGTCACAAATAACAATGGAGGTATGTCTCTAAAATCAAGTGTGCAAGACCTTATCCAGAGTGTTTTGTGTAAGAGAATAGAGTGCGAAAAGTTTGGTCTGCATACCTCGATTCCTGTACAAAAATAACCAGACGTGGACGCTTGCTGCGACTTGACTGATGTGCAAACGTGGACATTCCTTTTGTGGTAAAAGCTATCAGGGGTCACTAGATTTGGTGTTATCAGTACGAACCGACCACAAAAGGACAAAGTGCAGAAATTCACATGAACTGTCAGCGCTTTCACGACATAACCGATATTCAAGCCAATACGAAGCGAAATTCAACCAAAAGGAGGAGGAACAGTTTCACATGCTTATATGAAAGTTCTGTTGTACTCAAGTGTGGAGAGGGGGAGCGGGAAGGAGAGTATGTAGAGCACCAGATGCATTAAAACCACCGTCTTAACTTTTCTCTACTTTTTATTAATCCAGTCTCGAAACTTTTTGGACTGATGGGGGGAGAAATCAATCGGCCTACAGCAATTTTAAGTGAAAAATCTATGTGTCGGTGAGTCGTAATATTAAAGCATACGCCAAGAATTACACTAAATTAGCCGGCCGTTGTAGCCAAGCGGTTCTAGGCGCTTCAGTCTGGATCGCGCGACCGCTATGGTCGCAGGTTCGAATCCTGCCTCGGGCATGGATGTTTGTGATGTCTTAGGTTAGTTAGGTTTAAGTAGTTCTGAGTTCTAGGCGACTAATGACCTGAGATGTTAAGTCCCATAGTGCTCAGAGTCATTTGAACCATTTTTACACTAAATTAATTAATTTGTACAAACACCTCGGTTCAGTTCTCCAACGTCAAATTACATTTTTCCTCCTGGTCCACACTGCATTACTGTTATTTATCACTGCTAAGTTAGTGAGTGAGGACCTTTCTGCATTATGTGTGGTGTCATATTACTGAGCTACATGTAGTAATCCTAGTTGTTTCTTTAGAATATCAAGTCTCCGTCATAATGTTATCTGAGAGGATGGAGTGAAGTAAAAAAAGAATGTAAAATTGCATTTGTGTCAAGGTTGCTCGTAACGAAGCACGTGTTCAGTTGAACAAGGCTGCGGGAGGATATCAGTACGCCTTTTCTGTACCAACTGACAGAAAGCAATTCAGTGATTTAGCGAAAACCGAAGAAAACTTAAAACTGGAATGGTGAGACCCGCCTCTCGCGAGTGCCGTCACCTCGCGAGGCAACAGTGCTTTGTTTGTCGTTGCTCCGCAACCTGGCAGAACTAATCCATCACGGCAGACATTAACGTCAATAAATCGACGAGGCTGACAGCGATGGCCGTTTCCAGGTTTCCAGTGGCCTCACGTCTGTGTGGGGCCTCGTGTTTCTTTCTTGGAATTTACAAACAACGATCAGTACTTAATATCGTGCTACGTTTGACTGCCAGAAACAGAAGGACTACATTCGTCGAACACACTCTTAGACTGGATCTGGCGAGGTTAAAACATCAAATAATGAAGTTGCCTCCGCACATAACTAAGGAACGCTGGATGCAAGAGGTAAAAAGATATTTTAAAAAAAAGGAAATACAAGAAAGAGATATTTACAATAGTGTGACTTTCAAATTTTAATAAGTCCTGTTTTTGTAGCTTTCCAGGATAAAATTAGACCCAGGGCAGAAACCTCATGGACAAAAATCGAAAAAGGTTGAAAAATATGACAACAAAAAAATTATAGGACAGGGATAAAGACCAGAAAAAAGAATCTGATTCAAATTTACCTGCTACTCAGATGGCCAAAACGAAAAACAAGAACTGTGGCGTTTTTCACTTCGCGTTTTTAGGCTGATGATTGGAACTTCCGGCTGGACATTACCCTCTGATTAACAAACGAATATGAAAAAAAAGTGATCGTATTGACCACTTTAGCAAACTGATAGATTTCTTTCATGACTTCGGGACGTTTTTCACGTTTGCGCGCACTGCGGCATTAAGTATTGTACCACTGCCTAACTTTTTGGGAGCTTCTGATTCCTTGATGCAAGCCAATCATACACCTTTACGCAAGCAACTTTAATCTGTTACTCATCCAAACTACGCAAGGCGGATGTATTGCTTCTCTGTATCGAGACAGTTTCAACGTACACTGTAATAAAGTTAGAGATGAGTTCTGAAGCGATTCAGGCAGCAATTTTGCTAGGACTGCACATGTTATTTAAACAAACTTCATGGGGGAGACCGGCAGAATCTGCTACTGGGTAACGTCCGCCATTCTGCCGGATGTCACAAACTGCCTGTTGGAGAAAAAGTCTTATTTTTAGGGTCCGTACCACAAAGAATACAACAGTAAACCTTATACATGAAATGTATTTGCAGTTACGAATACGGACAACCATCAGCTGTATAATGGAAAGACGACAGTTAAAAATTTTTGCCTGCCCGCTTATCAAGAGCGGTCGCCTTACCATTAGGCTATCCGAGCACGGTTCAGGGTCACACTCGAATTTCCATATGAAATTACAATGAAATCCAGACCATTAGCTGCTTACAGGCGTTGATAAATATCAACGGGGGCAGTTGAAAATGTGTACCCCGACTGGGACTCGAACCCAGGATCTCCAGCTTACATGACAGACGCTATCCTACTGAGCCATTTTTTTCCAGTCTAATCATCAAGTAATATAAGCTGCAAATGGGAGAAAAAATTAATTATGAGAACAGAATAATAAATAAAAGGAGAAACGAGAAAAAAACGACAACGTAGCCGAGAAACCACCACCAACGTCACATGATATGTATCAATTATTTTTATATGTTCTTTTAGTAATTTTTCATTTTTTTTAATTTGTGGGTTATAAATATTTTTATAGTTTGTAATATAATGTAAAAGTAGAAGGAAAACGAAACAAGATTACATTCGAAATAGCAAAATAAGAAAAATCCCACGTTGATTGCAAGGATTGTACACGCTCATGTATATCTATACTTCACCTATACAGATTTACAATAGAACTGGAGTGATGCTGAGTCAAAATACGAAATAAAACGGACAGGGAAACCAGGAGAGGGCAAGCCGTAGCAAGTCAGATGGGAACACACATAACAAATAAAAACACTTATTATTAGAAAAATTAAATTAACCAACACCTTGCCGACGGAAAACAAGATTCAACAAGTTGGCGAAGAGGTCTTGATATCGAGGCATTCGTAAGCGTGTCCAATAGGCAGTGATCATGTACTGCATGAAGTTCACGTGATCTTCACCCTCGCCTCATTCAACATAATGACCGAAGTGCCCCATCAACCACATAACGGTATGGGTTTTAGACCGTGGAAAGAAAGAAAACATCTGGGCGCAATATGAGGTATGTAGTGTATGCAGTCTGAAAAGATCTAGCAAGAAAGGCCAATTGTGTCTTGATCCAAGACCAGTTTGCCATATGACCACAAGTAAAGCGATGTCATATCGCATCGGGAGACTCACAACGACTACAGAAATCCATGTCACTAAGCACAATACGGGAAAGTCTCTCGTTCGTTGGAATCAAGTTCAAAAAATGGTTCAAATGGCTCTGAGCACTATGGGACTTAACATCTATAGTCATCAGTCCCCTAGAACTTAGAACTACTTAAACCTAACTAACCTAAGGACAGCACACAACACCCAGTCATCACGAGGCAGAGAAAATCCCTGAGCCCGCGGGGAATCGAACCCGGGAACCCGGGCGTGGGAAGCGAGAACGCTACCGCACGACCACGAGCTGCGGACGGAATCAAGTTATTTGCTACCATATACCACGAGGACGCTACGCGCATCGGCAAAATAGGAAGACTGATATTGAACCAAACTGTTGTCCACGTTGTTTGCGGCGATTCTCTTTCAACGAGGTTCGGGCAAGGGACTGCTTCCCAGTGAGTCTTTAGGAATTTGGTGGTGAGGACAGGTCTCCATAAAATGTCAACCCCTAAATAGCTGACAGCAAGATAGAAGTCATGATCGTGTTTTAACTTATAATTTATGCGACCAACATCAATAGGGGGTTCAAGACTAGCAGGACGGACACAGAGAAATAAATGCGACGTGAATGTGTGAGTTTCTTGAGTAATCGTCAAAATAGTACTACAAGCATATAGCATCAGCCTCCTTCTTCGTATATCAGTCAGACTTCGTGATCACCTCATTCCGTAAGCAAAATATATGTCTTTTCCATGAGAAACGACCAGACAATTGTTGTAGTTTCTTCGCCATCATGGAGGGAAGCGGATGAACTTGGGCCACGTAATAAGACTTGCATAAGACATTATCGCTCCCTGAATTTTTTCCGTAACAGACTTCCAGTTGAGCGCCGCCAGTTTGAGTGGACAACGATCAATGATGATACCGAGAGACCTATACCGATCCACCGCAGAAGCCCATGGAACAATCACGTCATCAAAACCTCGCAAGGTAAGAAGCTTGCATTTACCGTCATTAAGTATTGCACCTGAACTCCGACAAAAATCATCGTTTACTGCCTTCAGTCGAGGTACCTCAGCAGGATTGGGAAGTAGAACCATCACGTCATCCGCATAGGTACGGACAGCTATAGTCCCGCCGGAAAGCGTCCAACCCGTCAGCTGGGATGCTAGCATCCGAAGTAGGGGCTCCAGAGACAAAACAAACAAAGTCATTGACAGCGGGTTTCCTTGAGGCACTTCCCTGCGGATATTTACTGGGGGCGTCAGTTGTCCATTAACTACCACCGAAACCGAAATACCCGTAAACAGATTTGAGAGCACTCGCCGTGTGTCAACAGTGAAACCAACTGCCTCCAGAATCCGAAGCAGAAAGTCGTAATTAACACGATCAAATGCTTTAAGTCTAGAAAACAAGGGCACTAGAGACGGACGTGACAGCAGCAACCGAAATGATGTCACGACACTCTACTACAGGGGTAAGAATTATACGACCAGGTACGCAGCTTTGATGTTTTGCAACAATCGTCTCCATCAGAGCCGCCATCCTACTATTAACTGCCCTCGCCACAGTCTTATAATCAAAGTTCAACAAAGTAAGTGGGCGAAAGCTATGAGGGGCAGCCGGTCCAGTGCGTTTCGGGATTAAAACAATTTTTCCCACTTTGATCGAGGTCGGCACTACTCTACCCTGTAACACTTCATTCAAAAGGGAGGTAAAGGTAGCACCCAACAACGGCCATAAGCGGACGTAAAATTCCTTTGGAAGGCCATTTGAGAAGGCGATCCCACAATAAGTTTGTAAACTTATTGTGAAAGGCAGCTAAGAGCGCTGCATTATGTTCAAGTGTAACTGCCGTATCCAAGATGCTGACAAGTGGGTCGTAAAAGGTTTCATTGGACTCATCGATGTAGTAGATGTCTACGGGTTGACAGAAGCGTCCGATCCCACGCGTCGGCTTTGACCCGTGACGTAAGGGTGTTGTCGTGTGTGACGTCATGACGGCGCGGAGTTTGGTTTGAGTGTGGCTGTCTCCAGTTCTGTTTTTATCTTATTTTGTTTACCTTTCTGATCTGTTCGTTCTATCTCGTGAGATTATTTTTTTAATTTAAAAACGCTTATTACTTATTTTAATTATCTCTTTCCTCCAATTTCTGTTTTAGTTTATTATATTTATCTTTCTGATCTGTTCGTTCTATCCCGTGAGATTTTTTTAAAAAAAAGACAAAAAACACTAATCAGCTACTGAAGCATCTTTATCTTCTATGGGTTGCAGGGGTTACGACCCCTGGGGAGGTGGGTGGGTATTCATGCATGGCTGTCTTCACTTACACGTTGTAGCTACGCAAGGCGTCTAAATTTGTTTATATTTAGTTTGCCCCCCCCCCCCACCCAAAACAACCCATTTCCCGCGCTTGTCCCGTTAGTGTCATTAGGCTTCTTGTGGAAAGTGTGTGTGTTTGTTTTTGTTTCCGCCATATTTGTGACGTCATGGGTCAAAGCAGACGGGGGGGATCGGACGCTTCCGTATTTCCGATGTCTACATAATACTGGTGTAAGATACGCACTCTATCAGCTTGCGCCATTACGATACGTCCATCATTTGTCGTGAGAGAATGAATACAAGGGCGTCGGTGACGGGTCTGATGCCGCAGCAAATGATGTAAGGAAGTCCGTTCTTCCGTCACCAATGAACGCGGCTTCGATCGGATTTTCAAACCTTCCATTGGCATTCTCTTCAAGGTCAACAATTTTGCCTTTACACGCCTAACTTCAATTCGCAGAGGGGCGTGATCCGAAGCAGCATAAGGTTCACGCAGAATGGAGTAGTAATATTCATAAGTTCTCCGAAAGTCTCGCGCTTTGGCAGCACAGAAAAGTATCGAAGTTTGCCTAAGCCTCGGTTTTGATAGCCGTGTCCACCAGTCAAGGGTGAAAGAGTATTTGCCGGCCGAAGTGGCCGCGCGGTTCTGGCGCTGCAGTCTGGAACCGCGAGACCGCTGCGGTCGCAGGTTCGAATGATGGCTCGGGCATGGATGTGTGTGATGTCCTTAGGTTAGTTAGGTTTAACTGGTTCTAAGTTCTAGGGGACTAATGACCTCAGAAGTTGAGTCCCATAGTGCTCAGAGCCATTTGAACCTTTTTTTTTTTTTTTTGATAGAGTATTTCCCAGTGGACCGTTGAGTACGCTCCCACACGACTCGCATCACGTCATCGAGAAAGGGGTCAGTTATGTGAGCGACGTTTAGCATCCATGGAGGGCGAAACAATTCGACTGGTTGCCGTTCAAGATTGAGAGTTGTAGACACAGCACAGTGATCCGTAAAGGAAGCTGGGATGACTTAAAGAGTAAGAATACTATCGCTCAGGCAGTCTGAAAAGTAAAACCTATCTAACCCGCTACTGGAAGCCGCAGTAAAGTGGGTAAATTTATCTAACGTCAGGTATTTACAAACCCAGACGTCTTTTGGGCGTAAGGAACAAACCAGTTCATGTAATTCACGAGAGAAATTAAAATTAGGAGATAGATCCGCAAGACGCAATAAACAGTTAAAATCACCACCCAACCGGCTACCTGGAGGACTCTTACGCCACAGATAAACCATATCCTCTTTATAAAAACGCGAACGATCCACTGCGTGACCAGTGCCACAAGGGGCATATAAAAGAACCAAGGTAAGATTAAAAAGTTGACAACCTATGCCCCTGCCAGAATCCAACATTTCCACCTCAGCAATAGGAACACCTTCGCAAAAGAATAAGGCGGTCCCCGTAGAATATTCGGGTGCTACATTAAAGAGCATACGAAAACCAGGTATGGAGAAATTAGTAAATAACACCACCTGTAAGAAGACTATGTCCGCACATGAATCATAACTGAACTGACGCAGCGAAGCCAACCGCATTTCTGATTCCACACGATTAACATTTAAGGAAAGGAACCTGTAGGCTTGGGTCATTTATCACAGCTGTACTGGGATGTACGGAACATATTGAGCAGAATTAGGTAGACAGCTGAGCGTCAAGGTCCATTGCGGAGTCCACAGATGAATTAGACATCGGGGGACCAGAAACCCCATCATCACAACCTTTTTTCTCAGATTTCCTACGAGCCACCGCACGGTCAGGTTGCATACGCTGTTTCAGTCGGCTACGTTGCATGGTGGCCTCTGCAGACGGAGGTGTGGGAGGGGCCATAGGCACAGCCTCCTGCCCTCAGAACAAGGGTCATGTACTGCAGGTCCAGTCACTAAGTCGGAAGCATTCTGTGGAACTACCAATGCAACAGGTGATACTTGGTCGCTAATTTTACTCTCCTCAGGAGTTGCTGTAGGCGGCAAGCTCGGGAAACCGTCGGCGGGTAGAAGACGAAGGAGCAGGAGGGCACTGCATCGTCTCAGACTGTAACGGAGGACACAAAGGCGAAGTGGGGGACTCCGCTCCCTCTCGACACACAGGCAGCTCAGGATGAGCCACTACGCGAGCAGGAGGGATGCCAGAGATAACTTCTTCGCCACTCACCGCACCACGGATGGGAGGCATCGTAGCATCGAGAGGAGCAGGGGACACAACCAATGCGGAGGAGGTTGGCGCAGAAGGCACAGCCAAATCCTCTCTCTCACCATCTTGAGTGCGACGTCGTTTGTTTGTCACTGTTACGGGTTCTATCCTGGGCGCAATAGGATTCTAAACCTGTCGCGGAGGTAAAGGCGGAAATTCAGTTACACGATTATAGAGTTGACTTTGTTCATTATGATCTGAAGCAGAACTAGATCCCACGTCGGGAGTGGAAGGAACAAGATCAGCAACCGTCAATTTGCGTCGCTGCAGTAATGACCGCTTTAATACAAAAACCCTCCGCGGGCAATTAGAGCGAACGTGTCCACTTTCATTACATAGCAAGCAGTTTCCCTCTTGGCCAGTATACATGACACGAACGCGAGGAGCAGACACTAGTAAATGTGATGGAATATTTCGTTTCACGTGCATTTCCACGGAACGAATTCGACTATAAGACTGTAATCTGTGTTGAGTAGACCGACGTTCACGACGGACCTTTTTCGCGTTACCATAAGGAGTCAATATGTCTTTTAGAAAGTTGTCATCAACCTGCGGCGGGATGCTTGAACGGCACTTGAGAACCATGTCGCGACAATAATCTTTCAACGTGGAGGGGATCCATAAATGTCACGTAAAACACGTACTCGTCTGCGTCAAAATAACCGGTGTGCACCTGATCAGAGTTGACGTGAATTGTATCGACAAGCCAATCGTGGATTTCTAGATACCCGGGCTCCACATGTCGCGTTGTTTTATCGAAAGTGAAGCTCACAGTACCTTTTCGTGGAAACCATGGTAGCCATAGTGGAGCGGCCGACGCCGCTGCAAGTAGACGCTACGACCCACTCGGCAGACAGAACAACAGTAACGAGGAAAACTTCACACAAGCGACGCTGCGGCAAGTGAAATAAACAAGAACCTTCCCGCTCGACGCTCGAAGCGCGACTAGCCATCGAGGATGCAGGGGGTAGTGCAACTGCAGGGACTTACCTCTAACACGCTCCCTGTGAGACCCACATTTCCAGCTTACTGTCCACACACCTCATTTGTAGTGCCCCTGCCCGCTATACTCATTACTCGCGGTAGTCAATCTACCGATTCCCGTAAGAGTTTGAGCAATGTGAGTGCACCCGCCCTGAAGGCTTCCCGGCCAACGATCTTCGGATGTGAATGCACGTCCGGAGGAACACTGTATCGTACTTCTGAACGAAAGAAGCACTGCAACATCGCACGGAACCCTTATAAGGTTACTTTGTTGGTCGTCTGTTTGTCCATCTGTTAAGACCGCTTCTTCTCAGGAACGGGTAGAGGTATCAAGCTGAAATTTATGCCAAATATTAAGATCTGCAGTCCCTTGGCGGTGTAAAAAAATTCAAGCTTCTAAGTCAATGCAATCAAAAGACACGGCCATTTATGACACATATTTTGATATTCACAAACTCCTTCATCAAAACCTATAGATGAGCTACCTATACACTTAATTAAGTTTGTACGGAGCACTCAATGATCAAGTCCTACTCGCACTTGACCGATTTTTGATATTTTAAATTAAATATCAGACAGATAAAAAGTAACAGTATAGATAAAAAATCAGTTGTTCGAAAACTAATGTAGCGCGATGCGTATTCTACAGAAACATACGGAGTATATGAGATTCTACTCAGAATAAACAAATTTTCTATCAAAATAGTGAGCCTGAACTTCATTTAAATATATTTGCTGCCTGACACAACTGTAATCTGTACTACGGCACTATACAAAGCTATGACATAACTGAAGTACCATCTATTGGCGAAAAATGTAATATGCCGGCATTTATTTCTATTGTTGCAAAAAAAACACAGCTTTTACCTTTCTGTGAAAACCATAAAAGTGTAACACTGTCTCTTTCCTGGTACTTTTGTATCACCTTGTATGCACCTAACTGCATACGTCCATCTGCGATGGTGAGATGGTGCTCTATCGCCTGCTTATGACGTAGGTCTAATGTTTATTTAGCGTTAGACTAAAATGTTTCCACAAGTGGAGCTCTTTTTCCGTCAAATACTGAACCACACCTATCGAAATCCGCGATTCCTTTAATAAATTGTATTGATATAAATGCATCATGATTTATTTCCTGTGAGATTTTCATTCCATGCGTAGCTTACGCACTTTTCTTTAGTTATTCTACTGTTCTCCTTTTTTACAATAATTTGCAGTCAGCTTTTCTGAACTCGTTTTTCTCTCATCTCTCCACATTTTTAACCTGTTTGTACATTCTTTCTGGTTCACCTAAATACTGATACACCATTTGGAAATTTATTGATTTGTCTTTCATTTTGGTTCCTTCATTTCAGTCTTAAAACCACGGCGTGATTGATTTACAGATACTATACTTATCTTAATTAGTTTCCCTCCTTAGAAGGAAGAAATTCAATTTTAGCTTTAGAAAGGCAAATATCTGAATCAAAAGTATCGCTTCTATACACCTCAGCCTTATTCTATGCTAATAGTGTCGCACGGTATTGTTGAGTTGGATTCCCCGAAGCGGCCAATGCACAATGGCACACTTCCATGTGGTACATGAAGAATTGTATATCTGTCTTATTGATAGTTATATAAACACTTTATTTTATTTATCAGTAGTTAGCTAATTTCGCCCCCCTTGGGCTTTATTCTACATATCAGAGAGGGGAAGAGGCAGCATGTTAAAAACGTAAATCTGATCTCCATCCACAGGTCCTGACGGGCCCATCTGCATAGACCGCCACCAAGAACTTCGTACGCAAAAAATTTCTTCCTTTAATATATTTATAACGGCTGTGAACACAAAAATAAAAATACTATAAACTGCATCTCTTGAGTGTAAGGAGATTTCGCTCACAAGGCTCACACAAAGCCTACACCTCTAAAACAGTACAAACGAAACCGCTCATCGTCACCCCCTCGCCCCCCCCCCTCCATCCGCCTCCTCTCTCTCTCCCACAGATGTTCTTCCTCGACTGCATGCATTGCTCTGTGATCGATATCGAAGTTTTCCTTACCGACCAGTACCACCTACGGATGTGCAGCCTTGGTCAAATTGCTGTCACTGTTTTACTACAGTTGGATGTAACAATGCTCCTTATATTGCCAGAATTTCTCGGTGAAATCTCTGTGCAGTTCAGACCTTTTGCTTATAACAGGCGTGCTTCAACTTTTGAGACGTTTCCAGTTGCAACGCCATGTCACTCGCACCCTGTGATGCGTCTGTTATCTTTACCACAGCAGAGCTTTGTCCTCTGGAAACCCGTAAAATGTACTGTCTTTTGATAATGCGCCATTCTTGCGCAATGGTTATTGCATGGACAGCATGTGTAAGTTACTATCTCGAATCCCTACAAAGATATTCTCATTTCATGAGACACTACAAACAGATTTGAAGACATGAAGATTTGTGCTCTTCGCTGTAGTTTGAAGAAGTAGCAAGACATGCATCATACGAATGTTAAAAAATATTTCTACTTTTCTGTCTGGTCTTAAAAGTGCTGCGTATTTTACTAAAACATTGGCGGACACTTTTCATTCTGTAGGGATTACATACTGCTGAATATTTCAGATTTGACCTGTTGAATGCAGTGAGAAAGGAGGTGACCAGTTCCAGTCTTTGCAGCCTGCAGGAGGTTGGGTTAGTGCTCAGATTGTAAGCATGTAAGCTGCAATCATCGCTGACATAGATAGGTGCATCAACCCACCTTGCTTCCATCTTGTTTGGCGCGAAATCGGTAACGGTTGGCGCCAAGTGAACGGAGACTTTGTGGTTCTATAGCTCACGCGACAGAACCGTGGACGAGTTGCATCGCGAGATGATCACCCTACGTGAAAAAGTATGCTCTGTGATGTGTATTCGCTAAAGCATGTCACGTAACGGTAACGGTGATTCGCGAAACGTGCAAAGCCAAATCGAATCGTGACAAACGTGAGCTGATGCCCGTCTGCGCCACCCGTGTCACGTGAACGTAATCTTTGGATTAAAAAAAAGAATTTTTTTTCAGCCACAGTTTAAGGAAGATAATTCGTCCCTGAATTCAGATCTAATTTTGTAATTTCTTTATCGGACTCGGTTTCTATGTACCAGAGGCTTCTGTAAAGGTTTAGATCACCCTACGTAGTATAGCATTACATGTGTGTGGGAAATGCTGAATAAAAAACTTTGTGTTAGTACACAAATTAATCAAAGAAACGAGCAACATACATTGATGCGCCAAAGTAAGTGGTACAGGCATGCGTATTCAAAGACAGAGACATGTAAACAGGCAGAATACGGTCCTGCGGTCGACGACGCCTATATAAGACAAGTGTCTGGCGTAGTTGTTAGATCGGTTACTGCTGCTACAAAGGCAGGTTATCAATATTTAAGAGAGTTTGAAAGTCGTGTTACAGTCGGCACAGGAGCGATGGGACACAGCATCTCCGAGGTAGCGATGAAGTGGGGATTTTCCCGTACGACCATTTCAGGAGTGAAACGTGGATATCATGGATTTGGTAAAACATCAGATCTCCGACGTCGCTGTGGCCGGAAAAAAATCCTACAAGAACGAGACCAACGACGACTGAAGAGAATAGTTCGACGTAACAGAAGTGCAACCCTTCTGCAAATTGCTGCAGATTTCAATGCTGGGCATCAACAAGTGTCAGCATGCGAACCATTCATCGATATGGGCTTTCGGAGCCGAAGCCCACTCGTGTACCCTTGAGCCCACTCGAAGCGTAAATGGTTGCGAAAGCATATTTGACATCTTAGTAACAAATAGTCCTGGACAAATAGATAGTATCATGACGAAAATAGGGATTAGCGACCACAAACCAGTTGCTGCTACGCTGAATACCGTAACACCCACAACCATCAAAAAGAAACGCAAATAACATCTATTTGAAAAAAAGCTGATAAAAGTGCTCTTGACGCCTTTTCAAGAGACAGTCTACACTGCTTCGATCCGATCTGATCATGTAAGCGTAGAAAAGATGTGTATTGATTTCAAGGAGATAGTATCGACGGCAATTGAGAGATATACCACATAAATTAATAAGTGATGGTATTAATATCCCATGATACACAAAACAGGTCAGATCGCTGTTGTAGAAGCAACGAAAAAAGCATGCCAAATTTAAAAGAACGCAAAATCCCCAGATAGGTAAAGTTTTGCAGAAGTTCGAAAATACAGCGCGTACTTCAATGCGATATGCTTTTAATAATTTCCACAACGAAACTCTGTCTCGGAATCTGGCAGAAAACCCAAAGAGATTCTGGTCATACATAATGCACACCAGTGGCAAGACGCAATCAATACCTTTACTGGCCGGCCGAAGTGGCCGTGCGGTTAAAGGCGCTGCAGTCTGGAACCGCAAGACCGCTACGGTCGCAGGTTCGAATCCTGCCTCGGGCATGGATGTTTGTGATGTCCTTAGGTTAGTTAGGTTTAACTAGTTCTAAGTTCTAGGGGACTAATGACCTCAGCAGTTGAGTCCCATAGTGCTCAGAGCCATTTTACCTTTACTGCGCGATAGCAACGGTGAAGTCACTGATGACAGTGCCACTAAAAGAGAGTTAATCTTGTGGCTAAGTTGTTTTCAGATATGCCACAAATCGGGCTACCTGTATCAGTCAAACAGTTCCCTTCCATTGATCAATCTTAAAGTTAATGTATGGACATCCAAAATCTGAACCATCATCTCTGTTATTAGACACATCTTGTAAAAAATCACTGTCTACTTCATCAAATGGTACATCCACACTTTACTGGTATCATAGCATGTTATTGAATTCCAATCAAGAACAACTGCTAAGATGAGAAAAATAGAACTATATATCCTCGGTGCAGCAAAGCAGCTTAAATCACTTAATAAAGGCAAGGCTTCCGGTCCAGATTGTATACCAGTCAGGTTCCATTCAGATTGCTGATACAATAGCTCCATATTTAGCAATTATATACAACCGCTCGCTCAGAGAAAGATCTTTACCTTAAGACTGGAAAGTTGCTAAAGTCACACCAATACCCAAAAAGGGAAATAGGAGTAATCCGCTGAATTACAGGCCCGTATCACTAATGTCGATTTGCAGTAGGGGTTTGAAACATATATTGTGTTCTAACATTATCAATTATCGCGAATAAAATGATTTATTTACACATAGTCAGCACGGATTCAGAAGATATCGGTCTTCTAAAATGCTACTAGCCCTTTATACTCACGAAGTAATTAGTGTTATCGACAGGTGATGTCAAATTTATTTCATATTTCCAGAAGGCTTTCGACACCGCTCCTCACAAACGTCTTCTAACCAAACTGCGTGCATATGGAATATCGCCTCAGTTGTGCGGCTAGATTCGTGATTTCAGGTCAGGAAGGTCACAGTTCATAGTAATAGACGGAAAGTCATCGAGTACAACAGAAGTAATATCCGGCGTTCCCCAAGGAATTGTTATAAGCCCTCTAGTGTTCTTAATATACACTCCTGGAAATGGAAAAAAGAACACATTGACACCGGTGTGTCAGACCCACCATACTTGCTCCGGACACTGCGAGAGGGCTGTACAAACAATGATCACACGCACGGCACAGCGGACACACCAGGAACCGCGGTGTTGGCCGTCGAATGGCGCTAGCTGCGCAGCATTTGTGCACCGCCGCCGTCAGTGTCAGCCAGTTTGCCGTGGCATACGGAGCTCCATCGCAGTCTTTAACACTGGTAGCATGCCGCGACAGCGTGGACGTGAACCGTATGTGCAGTTGACGGACTTTGAGCGAGGCCGTATAGTGGGCATGCGGGAGGCCGGGTGGACGTACCGCCGAATTGCTCAACACGTGGGGCGTGAGGTCTCCACAGTACATCGATGTTGTCGCCAGTGGTCGGCGGAAGGTGCACGTGCCCGTCGACCTGGGACCGGACCGCAGCGACGCACGGATGCACGCCAAGACCGTAGGATCCTACGCAGTGCCGTAGGGGACCGCACCGCCACTTCCCAGCAAATTAGGGACACTGTTGCTCCTGGGGTATCGGCGAGGACCATTCGCAACCGTCTCCATGAAGCTGGGCTACGGTCCCGCACACCGTTAGGCCGTCTTCCGCTCACGCCCCAACATCGTGCAGCCCGCCTCCAGTGGTGTCGCGACAGGCGTGAATGGAGGGACGAATGGAGACGTGTCGTCTTCAGCGATGAGAGTCGCTTCTGCCTTGGTGCCAATGATGGTCGTATGCGTGTTTGGCGCCGTGCAGGTGAGCGCCACAATCAGGACTGCATACGACCGAGGCACACAGGGCCAACACCCGGCATCATGGTGTGGGGAGCGATCTCCTACACTGGCCGTACACCACTGGTGATCGTCGAGGGGACACTGAATAGTGCACGGTACATCCAAACCGTCATCGAACCCATCGTTCTACCATTCCTAGACCGGCAAGGGAACTTGCTGCTCCAACAGGACATGCACGTCCGCATGTATCCCGTGCCACCCAACGTGCTCTAGAAGGTGTAAGCCAACTACCCTGGCCAGCAAGATCTCCGGATCTGTCCCCCATTGAGCATGTTTGGGACTGGATGAAGCGTCGTCTCACGCGGTCTGCACGTCCAGCACGAACGCTGGTCCAACTGAGGCGCCAGGTGGAAATGGCATGGCAAGCCGTTCCACAGGACTACATCCAGCATCTCTACGATCGTCTCCATGGGAGAATAGCAGCCTGCATTGCTGCGAAAGGTGGATATACACTGTACTAGTGCCGACATTGTGCATGCTCTGTTGCCTGTGTCTATGTGCCTGTGGTTCTGTCAGTGTGATCATGTGATGTATCTGACCCCAGGAATGTGTCAATAAAGTTTCCCCTTCCTGGGACAATGAATTCACGGTGTTCTTATTTCAATTTCCAGGAGTGTATATTAACGACATAGGAGACAATCTAAGCAGCCCTCTTAGATTGTTTGCAGATGATGCTGTCATTTACCGTCTTGTAAAGTCATCAGATGATCAAAACGAATTGCAAAATGATTTAGATAAGATATCTGTATGGTGCGGGAAGTGGCAATTGACACTGAATAGCCGGCCGCTGTGACCGAGTGGTCCTAGGCGCTTCAGTCCGGAACCGCGCTGCTGCTGCGGTCTCAGGTTCGAATCCTGCCTCGGGCATGGCTGTGTATGATGTCCTTATGTTAGTTAGGTTTAATTAGTTCTAAGTGTAGGGGACTGATGACCTCAGAAATTAAGTCCCATAGTGCATAGAGCCAACTTGACCCTGAATAAAGAAAAGTGTGAAGTTATTCACATGAGGACTAAAAGAAATCCGCTAAATTTCGATTACGCGATAAGTCACATAAATCTGAAGGCTGTAAATTCAACTAAATGTTTAGGGATTACAGTTACAAATAACCTAAATTGAAACGATCACATAGATAACGTTGTGGGTAGAGCAAACCTAAGACTGCGATTCATTGGCAGAACACTTACAAGATGCAACAGGTTTACTGAAGAGACTGCTTACACCACGCTTGTCCGCCCTATTCTCAAGTATTGCTGTGCGGTGTGGGATCCGCATCAGGTAGGACTCACGGATGACATCGAAAAAGTTCAAAGAAGCGCAGTTCGTTTTGTATTATCGCGAAGTAGGGGAGATAGTGCCACAGATACGATACATGAATTGGAGTGGCAATCATTAAAACAAAGGCGTTTTTCGTTGCGACGGGATCTTCTCATAAAATTTCCGTCAGCAGTTTTCTCCTCCGTTTGCGAAAATATTCTGTTGGCTGCCACCTACTTAGGGACAAACGATCATCAAGATAAAATAAGATAAGTCAGGGCTCGCACAGGAAAATTTAAGTGCTCGTTTTCCCCCCGCCCTTCGAGAGTGGAACGGTAGAGGGACAACTTGAAGCTGCTTCATTGAACCCTCTGCCAGGCACTTTATTGTAAATATCAGAGTAATCACGTGGAAGCAGATGTAGATGATGACTGCGCCACACAAAGCTTTACACCTCACCTGGTCCCGTCAACACCGTCATTGAACTGTTGATGACTGGAAACATGTTGTCTGGTCGGACGAGTCTCGTTTCAAATTGTATCGAGAGGATGGACGTGTACGGGTATGGAGACAACCTCATGAATCCGTGGACTCACATGTCAGCAGGGGACTGTTGAAGCTGGCGGAGGTTCTGTAATGGTCTGGGGCGTGTGCAGTTGGAGCGATATGGGATCCCTGACATTTCTAGGTATGATTCTGTCAGGTAACACGTATATAAGCATCCTGTCTGACGGCTCGCATCCAATCATGTCCATTGTGCATTCAGACGGACTTGGTCAATTCCAGCAGGACAATGCTACACCTGAATTGCTATAGAGTGGCCCCAGGAACACTCTTTTGAGTTTAAACACTTCCACTGGCCACCAGACTCCCCAGACATAAACGTTGAGGATATCTGGGACGCCTTGCAACGTGCTGTTCAGAAGAGATCTCCACCCACCCGTACTCCTACAGTTTTGTGGACAGCCCTGCAGGATTCATGGTGTCATTTCCCTCCAGCACTACCTCAGACATTAATCGAGTCCATGCCACATCGTGTTGTGGCACTTCTGCAGCCCGCGGTGGCCCTACACGATATTAGACAGATGTACCAGTTTCTTTGGCTGTTCCACGTAATAGGAAAGAAAACTGAATACACGTACTTAATAATATTTTCTTCCTGATTTCCGACGATACTGTGCCTCAGGGACGTCTCTTCGTAAGATCGAGCAGTTGTCGGACAACATTTCAGTACTCTAGTTGCCTTGACAACGCTTTTCCATTTGAGAACAGGAGATTTAGCATATTGCACAGATTTTTTTTTCCTTTTTCTGTGGTGATTCCAGCTACTTTTGTCACACAGAAATAACTGTTGATCCGTTGGTGCCCTCCATATCATGAGGACACCAACGAACGTGTGCCATGATCCTTTTAACCAGCCTGTCAGGAGTGTAACACATCTCAAACGCTTTATGTGAAGGGCCCATTTTTTTGCCTTTTGCCAACCTTGCAACCATGATAACGTTCCGATCATTTGCTAAAATATGATTAATTTTTCGCTTTGGCCGTTTCAGAGCTAACTCACCACAGATATAGCATAAAGAATTGAGTTATTTATACAGGTACGACGCATTTCTTCTTCTGAAGTCGCACAAAATCTTCGCGAACCTACGACTCACTTCACAAGGTCGTAGCTCTCTCACCGCTGGGACTGATGCAATAAACACAACGCGATCCGATGCAACGTGAGCATGACTCATCGGCCTCCTCCGCATCCTGGCGGTGAATGTCGGAACTGAGGATCGTGTATGGAATTCCTTGTATATATTTCGATTGTTTGCCAACAATTACATCCCAATAAAAATAAATGAAAGCATATTAATTAAGCAGTACAAAAGTAATCAATATGCAGCACCTTACATTATTTTATATAGTTCAAATGGCTCTAAGCACTATGGAACTTAACATCTGAGGTCATCAGTCCCATAGACTTAGAACTACTTAAACCTAACTAACCTAAGGACATCACACACATCCATGCCCGAGGCAGGATTCGAACCTGCGGCCGTAGCAGCAGCGCTGTTCCGGACTGAATAGCCTAGAACCGCTCGTTCACAGCGGCCGGCAGTTATTTTGTGGATTTACCGTATCAGTAAAACTGAGTACAACAGGTAAAAAGGAATTTCATTTTCGAATTCAAATACCACAACTTGAAACGTCCTCTTAGAAAAATTATGAATGACAATGCTGGAGAAATTCTTACGTTATTTGCTTTTCAAACAGCTGAGCAAAACTCAACGTACTCAAACAATTTTCTCTTTACTTATTCTGATCATCACTAAACTGACACACAATATTTTTAGCGCAACGCAATCTGACTCTCAGTAATCCCTACAAAAGAAAGGTCCTGACTAACAATAACCTATACCTTTCATGAATCACTTACCTCACAAAAATCTTCGTTGCTCGAACTACTGCAATACAGCGAGCGCCAATACTGCCAGCTAAATAAAAGATTCTATAATTTTGTGGCATCCAATTAAACAAATTTCCTTTTTCTGAGAGACACACGTCCAGATCGTCCGCTCAAAACTCTGGCATCTCTCTCCTCACATCCACCACTGCTGGCGGCTCACCTTCAACTGCCCAACACTACGCGCTGTGCACTTCCAACTGCCCAACACTACACTAACGAATATTCCAACATTGAGTCCAACCAGCCAGAGACTGCACACAGCGCATTCAGTGATTTTCATACAGAGCACTGCGTGGCGTTACCAACATAGAACCCTCAACAGCCTACTTACAAACTTAGCTAAGAACGCCATTCACATTCTTTTTGACAAAAATGCTATGGACCAGTGAATTAGTGTGCCTATAAAAGTCGATCTGCCAGATTGGACTTACAGGGCTATTACAAATGATTGAAGCGATTTCATAAATTCACTGTAGCTCCATTCACTGACATATGGTCACGACACACTACAGATACGTAGAAAAACTCATAAAGTTTTGTTCGGCTGAAGCCGCACTTCAGGTTTCTGCCGCCAGAGCGCTCGAGAGCGCAGTGAGACAAAATGGCGACAGGAGCCGAAAAAGCGTATGTCGTGCTTGAAATGCACTCACATCAGTCAGTCATAACAGTGCAACGACACTTCATGACGAAGTTCAACAAAGATCCACCAACTGCTAACTCCATTCGGCGATGGTATGCGCAGTTTAAAGCTTCTGGATGCCTCTGTAAGGGGAAATCAACGGGTCGGCCTGCAGTGAGCGAAGAAACGGTTGAACGCGTGCGGGAAAGTTTCACGCGTAGCCCGCGGAAGTCGACGAATAAAGCAAGCAGGGAGCTAAACGTACCACAGCCGACGGTTTGGAAAATCTTACGGAAAAGGCTAAAGCAGAAGCCTTACCGTTTACAATTGCTACAAGCCCTGACACCCGATGACAAAATCAAACGCTTTGAATTTTCGGCGCGGTTGCAACAGCTCATGGAAGAGGATGCGTTCATTGCGAAACTTGTTTTCATTGATGAAGCAACATGGTGAAGTGAACAGACACAACGTGCGAATCTGGGCGGTAGAGAATCCTCACGTATTCCTGCAGCAAATTCGCAATTCACCAAAAGTTAACGTGTTTTGTGCAATTTCACGGTTTAAAGTTTACGGCCCCTTTTTCTTCTGTGAAAAAAACGTTACAGGACACGTGTATCTGGATATGCTGGAAAATTGGCTCATGCCACAACTGGAGACCGACAGCGCCGACTTCATCTTTCAACAGGATGGTGCTCCACCGCACTTCCATCATGATGTTCGGCATTTCTTAAACAGGAGATTGGAAAACCGATGGATCGGTCGTGGTGGAGATCATGATCAGCAATTCATGTCATGGCCTCCACGCTCTCCCGTCTTAACCCCGTGCGATTTCTTTTTGTGGGGTTATGTGAAAGATTCAGTGTTTAAACCACCTCTACCAAGAAACGTGACAGAACTGCGAGTTCGCATCAACGATGCTTTCGAACTCATTGATGGGGACATGCTGCGCCGAGTGTGGGAGGAATTTGATTATCGGCTTGATGTCTGCCGAATCACTAAAGGGGCACATATCGAACATTTGTGAATGCCTAAAAAAACTTTTTTAGTTTTTGTATGTGTGTGCAAAGCATTGTGAAAATATCTCAAATAATAAAGTTATTGTAGAGCTGTGAAATCGCTTCAATCATTTGTAATAACCCTGTACTGAGTTTGGATCTCAAAGTACACAAATTACTGTGGGAACAATGCAGCCCTGTGAAGTGCTCAAGTTAATACTATACTTAAGTTCCATCCCACTTGTGTTACGTCAGTCATTAGTGTAGCAGCCCTTATCCCCTCCGTATTTATATGTTTATTGCAGCAACATTCCAGCTTCGTTGCAGTTCATTGTTACGAGGGAAGAACCGAACATGGACTGGATACTGCAGATGAGAGGGACTAAGTACACTGTCATTGGAAATGTACATGTCCCCTCACCCAACCCCAGGCTTATTAGTTAGTGGTTAGCACGTTGCACTCCCATTCGGGAGGACGACAGTTCAAACTCGCGTCCGGCCATCTTGATTTAGGTTTTCCGTAATTTCCCTAAATTGCTTAAGGCATATGCCGGGACGGTTCCCCTGACAAAGACACGGCCGATTTCCTTCTCCCGTTCCCTAATCTGATGTTGCCCACGGTCTCTAATGACATCATTGCCGACGGGTCGTTAAATACAGATCTCCTCCTCCTCCATCTCCACAAGATACCAAACTAAAAAGTGACTAGTGTAGTACATCAATGGTCATTCGTCGCTACTAACATCAAAATGAAAGGAAGATTAGATATTAACATCTCATAACGACAAAGGCATACAGTCTGTGCACGAGGTCCGATTCGAAAATGGGCCGTCCCATTTCAACGGAACTACGCAGAAATTCAACTTAAGCGATTGAAGGAAATCGAGACTCCAGGAGCCGATAGAGTTCCTGACTGTTTCTGTACAGAATTTTCAGCTCAAGTAACTCCGATTTTACCGTAACATACCATATGTCCGTCGAATAAAACATTTTGCGCAGTAAATGGAAGAAAGCACAGATCAAACACGTCTACGAGAAGGATAACAGAAGTGACCCACAAAACTACCGTCCGCTTTCATTCACGTCCATCTGTCCTACACGCTTAGGATATATTTTGAGCTCAAAACCAATGACGTACCTCGACCAATCTGACCTCATACATGCCAGCCAACATGGATTCCGAGAAGATTGGTCTTGCAAATCACGTAACATACTGGCAGCCATAGCTCTAGGCAACCAGGTTCCATGAAGCATTTGACTCTTTACCACACCAATATTTGTTAACAAAGGTGCGGCCATAGGTATATCAAACAAAATTTGTGACTTGATTGAAGATTTCTTGATAGGGATGACGCAGCATGTTATCTTGGATGGAGAGTCATTGAAAGGAATAAAAGTAACTTGGGGTATACCCCAGGGAAGCGTGATTGGTCCCTTGCTGTTCATATTCTACATTAATGGCCTAGCAGACAATTCAATGTTAACCTCGGCCTTTTTGCGGATGATGAAATTATATACTGCGAAATACTTTTTTAATAACTATAGCACAAACACCCTGGTAGATCTTGATAAGAATTAAAGTGGCGCGTTTTCTGACGATTTGCTTTAAAAGTACAGAAATTTAAATATGTGAACTTCAGAAAATGGATAAAAGTAGTATCCTATGGCTACAATAACAGAAAATCACAACTAGAGACAGTCAACTTAAAAAAATACCTGGATTTAAAAGTTTGGAGGAATATGAAAAGGAATGATCACAAAGGCTCAGTCATACGTAAAGAAGGTTTCAGACTTCTGTTCTCTGGCAGGATACCGGCAAATGCAATCCGTCTAGAAAGGTGACTGCTTACAAAACACTAGGCGTCCCGCTTTAGCACGTTACTTTATTGTGTGGAAGCCACACCAATTAGGACTAAAGGAGATATTGAATACATACAAAGAGAACAGCACGGATGGTCACAGGTTTGTTCGACCCATGAGATGCTGAAAAAACTGAATTGGTAGACACTTGAAGTTAGATGTTAAATATCCCACCAAAGCCTGTTTTCAATGTTTCAAGAACCTGTATTAAGTGAAGGATGAATGAGTGCGTGCTGAAAAGTAACACCTCTGAATTTTTTATGCGAAAACTCTTACAGCTTTTAAAATAAAGCAAATGCTGTTAACGTTCTATGTCTTTATTCTTCATGTTTGCAGCCCCCTGCCGCTAGAGGGCTCCGAATCGTAGCGTGTAACATGGTTGTACGTAACTATGACGGTGTGTAACAAACAGCGTGCTGTAATCGAGTTTCGAATTCCAAGAGTTCGCCTACACATGGAGCACCCTCTATTCAGCATGGAACTGGCAGACCACACACGAGCGCTGCGAATTTGCAACAGTCCGACGGCTTGGATTCACTGTCATCGATCGTCCTCCAAACAGTCCCGACTTGGCCCCATCCGTTTCTCATCGTTTCAGAAACGTAGAGAACATCGTCGAGGACTACAATGATAGTAATGAAGCGATGAAAGCAGAAATGAAGTTGTGGTTCCGTTAACAGAGTCAAACGTTCTACAGTGACAGTATCAACAAGCTGGTCTCTCGTTGGTAGAAATATGTTCGTTGCCAGGGTGACTATGTTGACAAATAAATACGTAGACATGAAGAATAAAGATGTAGAATGCCAGTAATGTTTGTTTTATTTAAAAATTATTTAAAAAGCTTTAAGAGTAGTCACATAAAAAATCTGCAGCATTACTTGTCAGCACATCATCGTACACTACTAGCCATTAAAATTGCCACACCACGAAGATGACGTGCTACAAACGCGAAATATAACCGACAGGAAGAAGATGCTGTGATATGCAAATGATTAGCTTATCAGAGCACTCACACAAGGTTGGCGCCGGTGGCGACCCCTACAATGTGCTGACATGAGGAAAGTTTCCAACCGATTTCTCATTCACAAACAGCAGTTGACCGGCGTTGCCTGGTGAAACGTTGTTGTGATGCCTCGTGTGAGGAGGAGAAATGCGTACCAACACGTTTCCGACTTTGATAAAGGCCGGATTGTAGCCTATCGTGATTGCGGTTTATCGTATCGCGACATCGCTGCTCGCTTTGGTCGAGATCCAATGACTGTTAGCAGAATATGGAATCGGTGGGTTCAGGAGGGTAATACGGAACGCCGTGCTGGATCCCAACGGCCTCGTATCACTAGCAGTCGAGATGACAGGCATCTTATCCGCATGGCTGTAACGGATCGTGCAGCCACGTCTCGATCCCTGAGTCAACAGATGGGAACGTTTGCGAGACAACAACCATCTGTACGAACAGTTCGACGAAGTTAACAGCAGCATGGACTATCAGTTCGGAGACCATGGCTGCGGTTACCCTTGACGCTGCATCACAGACAGGAGCGCCTGTGATGGTGTAATCAACGATGGACCTGGGTGCACGAATGGCAAAACGTCAATTTTTGGATGAATCCAGGTTCTGTTTACATCATCGTCATGGTCGCATCCATGTTTGGCGACATCGCGGTGAACGCACATTGGAAGCGTGTATTCGTCATCGCCATACTGGCGTATCACCCGACGTGATGGTATGGGGTGCCATTGGTTACACGTCTCGGTCACCTCTTGTTCGCATTGACGGCACTTTGAACAGTGGACGTTACATTTCAGATGTGTTACGACCCGTGGCTCTACCCTTCATTCGATTCCTGCGAAACCCTACATTTCAGCAGGATAATGCACTACCGCACGTTGCAGGTCCTGTAGGGGCTTTTCTGGATACAGAAAATGTTCGACTGCTGCCCTGGCCAGCACATACTCCAGAACTCTCACCAACTGAAAACGTCTGGTCAATGGTGGCCGAACAACTGGCTCGTCACAATACACCAGTCACTACTCTTGATGAACTGTGGTATCGTTTTGAAGCTACATGGGCAGCTGTACCTGTACACGCCATCCAAGCTCTTGTTTGACTCAATGCCCAGGCGTATCAAGGCCGTTATTACGGCCAGAGGTGGCTGTTCTGGGTACTGATTTCTCAGGATCTATGCACCTAAATAGCGTGAAAATGTAATCACATGTCAGTTCTAGTATAATATATTTGTCCAATGAATGCCCGTTTATCATCTGCATTTTTTCTTGGTGTAGCAACTTTAATGGCCAGTAGTGTAGAAACAAACGAGGGGGAGTTGGAAAATAAGTTTCCCCTGTCGACTGTGGAGAGAGTTGTGTGATATGGGCGAAAGACGACACGGCAGGTGAACGCGCACGTGCAAGACACCGATACACCATTGGATAGACGTAGTCCGCGATCAAGCAGACGGCGCTGTCGCAGTGCCTACGAAAGCGGAGGCTAGCCGCTCAGTCTTTTCCCAGAGCTGTGGAGAGATGGTGTGTTTTGGAGGCGTGGTCAAAGGCGGAAGTGAGAACTGTTATCCGTTATGAAAGGGAACATGGAGTATCAGGCACAGAAATTCATAATCGCCTTGTTGAGGTGTATGGGTCAGGTGTGATGTCGAGGCAAATGGTTTCGAGATGGTGCCAGCAATTCAGTGATGGACGTCAGCAAGTGCAGGACATTCCGAGACCTAGACGGACGCGCACGGCCACTACAGATGCAAATGTCAGGAAGGTGGATGACACGTTTAAAGCGAACCGGAGTATCACCATCGATGGAGTAGCGGCAGAACTTGGAATCGGACATGAGCGAGCTCATAAGATCATCCACGATGGGTGCCCGCCAACTGACTCCGACGCACATGGAACAACGCATGGCGCTCAGCCTGGAACAGCTCGTGCGTTACCATGAATCTGGCAATGACCTTCTGTTTCGGATTGTGACGGAGGATGAAACGTGGCTCCACCGTTACACGTCCGGATCGAAGGCCGCATCCATGGACTGGAAACATCCGTCATCACCAGTCCGAAAGAAGTTCAAAAGCACTCCGTCTGCAGGTAAAGTGCTACTCACCGTTTTCTGGGACGCAAAAATGGTTCTGAGCACTATGGGACTTAACATCTATGGTCATTAGTCCCCTAGAACTTAGAACTACTTAAACCTAACTAACTTAAGGCCATCACACAACACCCAGTCATCACGAGGCAGAGAAAATCCCTGACCCCGCCGGGAATCGAACCCGGGATTTCTGGGACGCCAAAGGAGTTTTGAAGCTGGACTTTCTGGAGGATGCAACCATCAGTGCTGCGCGGTACTGTGCCACTCTGTCGAAATTGAAAGAGGTGACTCGGAAAAAGCGGCCTGGCCTTCTCAGATCTGGCGTTCTGCTGGTGGATGACAATGCAAGACCACACACGGTGACGGCAACGCAAAACCATATTGCTACTCTTGGTTGGGAGCGTGTACATCATCCGCCTTACAGTCCGGATCTCGCACCAAGTGACTTCCACTTGTTTCCTGCTTTGAAGAAGACTCTTGGTGGAAGGCGCTTTGGCAGCAATGCTGACGTCAAACAAGCCGTTCAACGCTTCTTGCGTATGCAACGCCCTGATTTTTTCCTGGAAGGCTTTCTGAAGGTCATAAAGCGATATGACAAATGTCTCAATGTACTTGTAAATTATGTAGAAAAATAAAGATATGTCTTATCTTTAATGTCTCATCCTCTTTTTATTCCTTTCACACACAACTCTCACCACATTTGACAGGGGAAACTTATTTTCCAATTCCCCCACGCATTTCAGCCCACTATTTATCGCTTCTGTAGGGGTCACGACAACAGATTAGCCTAATTACAGCGCTTAGAGTCATTATTACCGTACTCCATACGCAGATGGAAATAGAAGAAACCGTAAATGGTCGAATAATAATAAGTAACTTGGCCCCCTTTTTATGACAACCTGAGTGAACTGTTCAGATGGATGCGGAAGCTGAAGATAAAACTGAATATAAATAAATCTTAGATATCTTTAATATTTCGCCCTATGTTTATCAGTCCTGAATTATGCTATTCCTTGGCTCCTATTCTACTTGACAGGACCCTAACACTCGGTCAAAAAACGGTGAGGAATCTGCGCATAACTCTGGGTGAGCTCCTCAACTTATCAAAGAATGCAGGCACCTTCTTTAGGAAGATTTACGCTTGCCACTGTCCTCTCCAAAAATTTCGAAACATGTGTTTGTGGGATGCGAAACAGAAACTTGTGCAGTCATTTACTCTCCAGAACATTCAACACTGCGACATAGTCTAACCCAGAATGAGGACTGCAACAAAGTAGACAGCCTCTCTTTCCACATTCGCCAGCACACCTTGTGACAATGACTGAAATGGATGAACTGGGAGTGGTTCTGATATGGTGTCCCAAAGCTCAAAAGAAAAGATGGAAAAGCAGAGGCTGGATACATACTATCAATAAGTTTCGTTGGTATAAAGGAGCATGTCATGCCGTTTATCGAGAACTGTAAGACTATTCCAATAAGTTCTTCACCTATTTCGGAATGTCCGTATACTCCTTTGAAGCACTGCTCAAAAAGAAGTTATTCTGGTTACACCAGTTAGAAAAGCCCAAGCGAATCGAGATATGGTTGTCCTCTCAAAATAAAAAGGAATTTCAAATTGTTAGCAATATTTCATATGTAGCAATGTATGTACAACCTAAAGTGCACCAAAGAAAATATAAATCACAATAGGAGTGATCAGTAGCCATTTGATGTGTTTGATGCATCAAATGAGGTAAACAGAGAAACCATGTTCAGCAGCAGAAAAATTACTAATCATTTTGAGAGACTCTTCCACGTATGGGACAGAGGTTAAGGATGTAAGCAGCTGGTAGAAACAGTACAACCAAGAGGGAGAAGCGGTGAGTGACTCAGGTGATTGTCAAACTGTCAATACGTTCAGGGGATACTAAGACCCTCTTAATAACCGTGAATTAACAGACAGGCAAAATCAGTAAAACGGTAGAACAGAGCATATAGACAGTAAACAGAAATATGGAGAACAAACTCTTTGTGTTTGTTTATGATGACAGCGAAAAGTTATTTTGGGAGCAGAAAATATGATATGTTACAACTGTCTGAAGTTGAGCGTCGGAGACACTTGCTAGTTGAAATTTTAGGGCTGATATTTCATAAGGTAGACTTGTGTGATAGCGAGGGCTGTGAAATGTTAGTGGAGGTCAAAGAACAGAAGAAAGAGGAAAGTTGGTTGAAACACGATCTACCGTCTTCGCTAGTGCATTATTTCTAAGCAAAGCTAGTGGTGCTTCAGCTTCGAAGCTTGCTGATGGTTTGCTTGCCCCTCATGTTTCAGATTGTGTTAGGTGGATTGTTGTAACAGACAGAACGGAGTAAATCATTTGTTCATTGAAGAAGATCGTGTGGTTACTACTAAGCCTCTTGAATATACTGTGCAGGAGTTGTTGGTCCCAAGTGTCCGAAGCTTTTCTAGAGACCCTCCTGAAAAGAAAAGCCTTAGTAGTTAGTCACTAAAGGGCCGGCAGATACACTCCTGGAAATGGAAAAAAGAACACATTGACACCGGTGTGTCAGACCCACCATACTTGCTCCGGACACTGCGAGAGGGCTGTACAAGCAATGATCACACGCACGGCACAGCGGACACACCAGGAACCGCGGTGTTGGCCGTCGAATGGCGCTAGCTGCGCAGCATTTGTGCACCGCCGCCGTCAGTGTAAGCCAGTTTGCCGTGGCATACGGAGCTCCATCGCAGTCTTTAACACTGGTAGCATGCCGCGACAGCGTGGACGTGACGGACTTTGAGCGAGGGCGTATAGTGGGCATGCGGGAGGCCGGGTGGACGTACCGCCGAATTGCTCAACACGTGGGGCGTGAGGTCTCCACAGTACATCGATGTTGTCGCTAGTGGTCGGCGGAAGGTGCACGTGCCCGTCGACCTGGGACCGGACCGCAGCGACGCACGGATGCACGCCAAGACCGTAGGATCCTACGCAGTGCCGTAGGGGACCGCACCGCCACTTCCCAGCAAATTAGGGACACTGTTGCTCCTGGGGTATCGGCGAGGACCATTCGCAACCGTCTCCATGAAGCTGGGCTACGGTCCCGCACACCGTTAGGCCGTCTTCCGCTCACGCCCCAACATCGTGCAGCCCGCCTCCAGTGGTGTCGCGACAGGCGTGAATGGAGGGACGAATGGAGACGTGTCGTCTTCAGCGATGAGAGTCGCTTCTGCCTTGGTGCCAATGATGGTCGTATGCGTGTTTGGCGCCGTGCAGGTGAGCGCCACAATCAGGGCTGCATACGACCGAGGCACACAGGGCCAACACCCAGCATCATGGTGTGGGGAGTGATCTCCTACACTGGCCGTACACCACTGGTGATCGTCGAGGGGACACTGAATAGTGCACGGTACATCCAAACCGCCATCGAACCCATCGTTCTACCATTCCTAGACCGGCAAGGGAATTTGCTGTTCCAACAGGACAATGCACGTCCGCATGTATCCCGTGCCACCCAACGTGCTCTAGAAGGTGTAAGTCAACTACCCTGGCCAGCAAGATATCCGGATCTGTCCCCCAATGAGCATGTTTGGGACTGGATGAAGCGTCGTCTCACGCGGTCTGCACGTCCAGCACGAACGCTGGTCCAACTGAGGCGCCAGGTGGAAATGGCATGGCAAGCCGTTCCACAGGACTACATCCAGCATCTCTACGATCGTCTCCATGGGAGAATAGCAGCCTGCATTGCTGCGAAAGGTGGATATACACTGTACTAGTGCCGACATTGTGCATGCTCTGTTGCCTGTGTCTATGTGCCTGTGGTTCTGTCAGTGTGATCATGTGATGTATCTGACCCCAGGAATGTGTCAATAAAGTTTCCCCTTCCTGGGACAATGAATTCACGGTGTTCTTATTTCAATTTCCAGGAGTGTAGTTGTAGCCGCTGCTAGACTACCCCAAATAACAAGACAATAGGTCTTGTTCTCTTTCGTGCTAAACAATATTTAAATATATGCAAAACACATGACGGCTAGGAAAACAAGAAGAAAAGCTAGGAGCACACCATTTGCAAAAGGATGTTCCTGTAACAGAGTGGCAAGTGCCCTACTACCATCAGTTAATGTCATTTATACTACTCTTCTTTAGTCAGAGATGCCCCCTCCCCCCTCTCACCACCACCACACAGTTTTTCTGACATTGGATATACGAATAGGTACCCTTTTTTGCATGTGGTTTTGCTGCTATTCAGAATGGTACATGGTACGCAATTGCAAGATATTTTAAATTTCAGGCAAGATTCTCCTGGATCTCTTTCCGTCTTTACTGTGACCAGTTCAGTAAAGTGAACAGCATCATGATGAAAAACACCTCTGTTGTTGACTCTGCCACTGAAATTGTATGAGCATCTCCAAACCACTTTCGTACTTAAGAAAAGTATTAAAGTCAAAACCCGCTGCTCTTCTTTGGATCTTCTCTGTTTTCTCTATCAGTTTTACCGAGGTTCTTAGACTCAAATCTGTAGAGTTCCCTCAAAATGCACCTGTGAATGTGATGTAATTTTTCTGCAAAAAGGTCCATTTAGTGTGGCAAAAGAAAATGTGAAATATAACAGTATGCTGTTTTATCACTGGGGCCAAATCTTTAAATGGTACCTGGCAGGATTACTCAGACTTAGTTCTGTTTGTTCTCTGAAGTACACAATGAGTAATGTTGGCACTGTGAGTAGTAAGGAACTGGGCATACAATTATGCCCTGCATTGTTGCCATATTGTCGCCAAACTACATTCTCTGATGACGTCATGCAATGTTGCCAAATTTTCCCGACTTCTCCCCTACTCCTCTGACAGCATATTGGAAGTACGACACTTGTGCTAAGTACAGAATCCAAGATGACAGACCTAGGCCACTGGCCCTAAATTTAAAACTGGATTTTGTCTCCTCTTTTGATGCCACAGCTCAGTGGTGCAGCATGCATGGTTGCCAAGTCGCTTGTGCTAAGTTTAGAATCCAAGAGCTCACTTGTCCCAAGTTTAAAATCGCGGGAAATTCAAAACTCCCAGGATAAAATTGTGAGAAAAAGCAAGATAGCTCAGGTGTTCTAAATTTAATTCAAAAATCGCAATGTCACAAGTCACTGCCAAAGCCTGCATGTTTGACAGTTTATTTGGCTAAGTTTAGAACTCAAGAGCCCTCTTTAAAATGGTGTGAAATTCAAAAAATCCAATACGGACACTTGTCCTATGTTTAAAATGATGGGATATTCAAAAAATCCAAGATGGTGGCACTAGTGCAGTTGTGATAAGCATAAAATACAAGGTGGCTAAACTAATCTAGCTGCTACCATCCCTCCCCCAGCCCCCTTCCTCCCACATCGCTTCAGATCACACGCTGAGAGACCATCTGTGGACAGCGAGCAGAGGGCCACGCCTTCGCTGCTGGCCAGTGAGGGGAGTTGCTCGCCACGTGCCGTCCTATGCAACCAACTGATGGCTCTTGACTCCGCGACAGCCAGGGATCACCACCTTCACGAATACCACTGTCCAATGCTGCGACACTGTACCAGGTGTTCTACGTTTAAATCTAAAGCATCGCTTTCCACTAGAACACAGGCGCACTTCTAAGGCTACATGTCTCAGACAGCAGCATGTCTCGGACAGGACACAGTCTGCTTTGCTGGAGGATATTGTGTGGCACTTAAAAAGCAGTGCCAACCGATGTAATGGCTTGTTAATATTTTTGCATTCAATGCAGTCGAAAGAAAGACAGAGTGTGACAACAGTTTTTGTATCTACCATCATGTACAGGGTTATTACAAATGATTGAAGCGATTTCACAGCTCTACAATAACTTTACTATTTGAGATATTTTCACAATGCTTTGCACACACATACAAAAACTCAAAAAGTTTTTTTTAGGCATTCACAACTGTTCGATATGTGCCCCTTTAGTGATTCGGCAGACATCAAGCCGATAATCAAGTTCCTCCCACACTCGGCGCAGCATGTCCCCATCAATGAGTTCGAAAGCATCGTTGATGCGAGCTCGCAGTTCTGGCACGTTTCTTGGTAGAGGAGGTTAAACACTGAATCTTTCACATAACCCCACAGAAAGAAATCGCATGGGGTTAAGTCGGGAGAGCGTGGAGACCATGACATGAATTGCTGATCATGATCTCCACCACGACCGATCCATCGGTTTTCCAATCTCCTGTTTAAGAAATGCCGAACATCATGATGGAAGTGCGGTGTGGCACCATCCTGTTGAAAGATGAAGTCGGCGCTGTCGGTCTCCAGTTGTGGCATGAGCCAATTTTCCGCGGGCTACGCGTGAAACTTGCCCGCACGCGTTCAACCGTTTCTTCGCTCACTGCAGGCCGACCCGTTGATTTCCCCTTACAGAGGCATCCAGAAGCTTTAAACTGCGCATACCATCGCCGAATGGAGTTAGCAGTTGGTGGATCTTTGTTGAACTTCGTCCTGAAGTGTCGTTGCACTGTTATGACTGACTGATGTGAGTGCATTTCAAGCACGACATACGCTTTCTCGGCCCCTGTCGCCATTTTGTCTCACTGCGCTCTCGAGCGCTCTGACGGCAGAAACCTGAAGTGCGGCTTCAGCCGAACAAAACTTTATGAGTTTTTCCACGTATCTGTAGTGTGTCGTGACCATATGTCAATGAATGGAGCTACAGTGAATTTATGAAATCGCTTCAATCATTTGTAATAGCCCTGTAAATATAATGTGATGGAAACTTCGCTGATTCGAAGACTTAGTCAATAAATTTAGCACAGTTTCTGCCTCTTTCAGCAAAATATTTCCTATTTTAATTTATTAATATATCAGAAGTACAAAGCGTATAAGCAACGAAATTAAATCGATCGTTGACACAGTTTTATACATTGGCTACCCTGAAATTGGTCACGTCGAGAGCATTCCGTGCTGCCCCCCATCAGGTCTCTCATGGTGCATGTGGATGGAGACGAAGAACACTGAAACAGATGGTTATTAGTTTGCACAGCACGCAATTGCAAAAAACTGACTCCACAGGAAGGCCCCACTTCTACACGTTGGTCTTGCATCTCGTGGTACTAGAGCCTAGTCTGTTGAGAGCCTTCCATATTGTCCACTTTTCTAAATGGCCAGGAGGCAGCTCTTCCATCGGAACCATCTATTTCTCCAAATTCTGACATTTCCCCGGCCACTTTGAGATCCTTACTTACCGAGGTGTTCCAGTTTGTAAGAAGCTCTCAGCAGCAGATCTCACTAAGCGTCACATCTATATCTGCATCAATGGCGGGACTTGTATCATGCCGAACATGCATATTCATCAGTGGAATAACGTAGCGCTAGCACGCTAGTTCTCACGGTGCATCGGTAGCTCCTCATGTGGTACCTATCAGTTTCCACACAACGTTGTGTGTGGCAGATTCTTTATGTTTCATGTTTTGACAGAGCAGCTTATGTGTAAGTATACCGTCCAGAGTCACTCCCAGATATTTCGGAGTTGGAAAGTGTTCAAGAGGAATTCCTCCTCAGATTATTTATCTGAAAGGTTTAAGCTGCTTGAGCCGGCCACTGTGGCCGAGCGGTTCTAGGCGCTTCAGTCCGGGACCGCGCTGCTGCTACCTTTGCAGGTTCGAATACTGCCTCGGGCATGGGTGTGTGTGATGTCTTTAGGTTAGTTAGATTTAAGTAGTTCTAAATCTAGGGGACTGATGACCTCAGATGATAAGCCCCATAGTGCTGAGAGCCATTTGAACCACTTGAACCACTTTTAGTTGCTTGTTTGTTCCTGAGGTGGAATACACAGCCCTGAGTTTTGTCGGGATTCAGCTTCAAGTGATTCTCATTAGAGCAGGTGGCAAAGTTTTACAGGGTTTCAGACATGGTTTGTTCCACCTATTCAAGCCCTTCACTTCACCGCTTAACAGTCTGACTCAGTAGGAAGTGCAACTTGATTCACACTTCTTTGTCCAGGCTTGTTCAGTAATAGCCTGTCAGCCATTCTTGATTCTCTTAGCAGTTATACATTCTTCTTCTTTCTTCATGTTTGTACAATACTTTTAGTGTTCTTACATCGTCTGTTGTTGTCTCTATCTGAATACTGGGTTGATACAGCTCTTCACAGTAGTCTATTCTTCATAAGTTTTTTGATCTGTACGTAACTGCTGCACCCTACATCAATTGGCAGCCTCTTAACACAACGGTATCAAGACCAGCAGGGGCGCCATGACTGAGTTAGACTGTCGTTACTGTAACCTATGTGCATCCTCAAACCACTGTAGCACGATTCGGACCTTGTACCACACATAGTTATCCTGTTAGAAGATATGAAGCATGATGCGATGTAAACATCAGGATGGAGGAGAGAGGTTGCCTGTGAGAGTGACCTTAACTACCTAAAAAGAAATGGTTGTGCAAAGTATAATTCATACATACAGCGAAATTTATGAAACTTTGTTTTTCTTCTGTAATTGCAGTGGTGTCATACAGTCTTAGGTAGAGACTAAAAACAGACTGTTACCAATGCGTATATGTATAGTCATCAAACGAAAGGTCTGAGAGAGAGATTTTATGGTTCAGCTTCTACCTGTTTTAGCCAACAATTGACCATTGTCAATCTCTTCTCTGGTGCCGAATTATAATTATTGGTTACCTGTTGCGCACAGAGTTGGTGCCGATTGCAGCTGCCAGTGCATATACTACTATTACAGTGGCGTTAATAAGATGTAATATCAGACCTAACAGACTTCGAGCGACGGCAAATCATCAGTAAAATAGGAGACAATCGTCACAAATCTACTGGATGTGTATAGTGATACTTCATCAAGTGTTATGGCAGCGTACATGGTTCTTAGAGAAACTTCACCTGGTAAATCTAACAAAGGAAGAATAACTAAATTTAATTATAGTCATAGGATAGTATTTTAAAAAAATCTTATGGTGTAATCTGAAACATCCAGATGCCATTGTCACGTTGTGTGCAGCTTACTCAGTGAGTCTGAGTCATCCTAAGAACATCTGAATAATTAGGATCGTATATTTTTAAAGGGGCTAGGTCAACCGTGTAAGGTGGCAAAATAAATGAAGGTCAATTTCGCACCTTACATAAGAGTTTTATACATCGTAACGGGAAGATGAATATGATACCTAGCTTACTTCGACAGTAATGAGCAGATTTCCCTATAAGTATGTAATGCAAAACGGATGACACTCAATCGACGGTATTAACATAGTCCTCCTATACAATGCACGTCAATGAGCAGGAGGTGAAACAAGAAACGAGAGGAAACGTTTTGTGTGGAAGCCAGGGTGGGCAGAAGCAGAGGCCGCACACCGGGAGGCACTACGGAAAGCTCTTAAGGGGGAGTAATGGGCCACCAGAAGTAGGCCAGAAAGAAGCTTTAGAAAACTGCGTTTCGGAATTCCAAACGGATACAAACAAAACCAGTGACGCAGTTGATCACGTGAGCAGCGAATACTACACATGTGAGCGGGCACCAAACGTCCGACTGGCAGAAACGAACTAGGAAAGAGTAATGTGCCGAAATTTCGATGCAGTTCAATGGTAGGGCCCTTGTGATTGGTAGAGAGAGTTTCCACAAAATAAGAGGAACGCTCCTATTGGTCGAAAAAAGCCATGACGAGGAGAGCGAGAGAACCCATGTGGGAAGAGAGTTCGCTACGAGAAAGATGAGACCGAAATTTTGAGGACTCTTCTCTGCACTGGCACCAAGTGCAGAACAGGGTGCATAACGCTCTGTACCGTGCAGGGGAGAAATTCGAGTGAACACTGCGTTCACTGCAACTGACATTCTGCTAGATGTTAGCTGAAGCATCGTCGAGCTCCAAAAGTGGAGCAACGAACCAGCCAGTTAGTTAAGTGTCTTTGCGAGGACTGAGAGGGCATTTTTAATATGCATGCTGCTCCAGCCATGCCCGTGTATATCGCCATATTCTACATCTACATACATATTCCGCAATCCACCATACGGTGCGTGGCGGAGGGTACCTCGTACCACAACTAGCATCTTCTCTCCCTGTTCCACTCCCAAACAGAACGAGGGAAAAATGGCTGCCTATATGCCTCTGTACGAGCCCTAATCTCTCTTATCTTATCTTTGTGGTCTTTCCGCGAAATATAAGTTGGCGGCAGTAAAACTGTACTGCAGTCAGCCTCAAATGCTGGTTCTCTAAATTTCCTCAGTGGCGATTCACGAAAAGAACGCCTCCTTTCCTCTAGAGACTCCCACCCGAGTTCCTGAAACATTTCCGTAACACTCGCGTGATGATCAACCCTATCAGTAACAAATTTATCAGCCCGCCTCTGAATTGCTTCTATGTCCTCCCTCAATCCGACTTGATAGGGATCCCAAACGCTCGAGTAGTACTCAAGAATAGGTCGTATTAGTGTTTTATAAGCGGTCTCCTTTATAGATGAACCACATCTTCCCAAAATTCTACCAATGAACCTAAGACGACTATCCGCCTTCCCCACAACTGCCATTACATGCTTGTCCCACTTCATATCGCTCTGCAGTGTTACGCCCAAATATTTAATCGACGTGAGTGTGTCAAGCGCTGCACTACTAATGGAGTATTCAAACATTACGGGATTATTTTTCCTATTCATCTGCATTAATTTACATTTATCTATATTTAGAGTTAGCTGCCATTCTTTACACCAATCACAAATCGTGTCCAAGTCATCTTGTATCCTCCTACAGTCACTCAATGACGACACCTTCCTGTACACCACAGCATCATCAGCAAACAGCCGCACATTGCTATCCACCCTATCCAAAAGATCATTTATGTAGATAGAAAACAACAGCGAACCTACCACACTTCCCTGAGGCACTCCAGATGATACCCTCACCTCCGATGAACACTCACCATTGAGGACAACGTACTGGGTTCTATTACTTAAGAAGTCTTCGAGCCACTCACACATTTGGGAACCAATCCCATATGCTCGTACCTTAGGAGTCTGCAGTGGGGCACCGAGTCAAACGCTTTCCGGAAGTCAAGGAATATGGCATCCGTCTGATACCCTTCATCCATGGTTCGCAAAATATCATGCGAAAAAAGGGCGAGTTGCGTTTAGCAGGAGCGATGCTTTCTAAAGCCGTGCTGATGCATGGACAGCAACTTCTCTGTCTCAAGGAAATTCATTATGTTCGAACTGAGAATATGTTCGAGAATCCTGCAACAAACCGATGTTAAGGATATTGGTCTGTAATTTTGAGGATCCGTCCTTCTACCCTTCTTATATAGAGGCGTCACCTGCGCTTGTTTCCAGTCGCTCGGGACTTTACGTTGGGCAAGAGATTCGCAATAAATGCAAGCTAAGTAAGGAGTCAGTGCAGTAGTAAAACTGAATTGGAATCCCATCAAGACCTGGCGATTTATTTATTTTCAACCCATTCAGCTGCTTCACAACCCCAGGGATGTCTATCACTGTGTCCTCCATACGGGAATCTGTACGAGACTCGAACGGCGGTATGTTTGTACGATCCTCCTGAGTGAAAGATTCTCAAATGCTAAATTTAAAATTTCAGCTTTCGTTTTGCTGTCTTCCGTTGCCAGGCCAGACTGATCAGTGAGTGACTGGATGGAAGCCTTCGACCCGCTTACCGATTTTACGTAAGACCAGAATTTCCTTGGGTTTTCAGCAAGATCTTTTCCTAAGATATGACGGTGGTAGTGGTTTTATGCTTCGCGCATCGCTCTTTTTACAGCAGCACGAATCTCTACTAACTTTTGCCTGTCCTCATTCTCCCGATCTTTCTTGTACCGCGAGTGCAACTGTCTTTGCTTCCTGAGCATTCTCCGGATTGCGCTTTTAAACCACAGTGGGTCTTTTCCGTCAGTAACCCACTTTTTCGGCACATACTGCTCCAATGCGTGATTTACAATGTGTTTAAAATTTGGCCATAATTCTTCTGCGTCCATCGTACCGGAAGTAAATGAAGTCGATTCACTTACTAAGTGAGATGCTAACAACAGCTTATCTGCTCTTTCTAGTAAGAATACTCTCCTAGCCTTCTTGACCGACTTTTTAACTTTCGTAACCATAGTCGTAATAACAACATCATGATCACTAATCTACATCTACATCCATACTCCGCAAGCCACCTGACGGTGTGTGGCGGAGGGTACCTTCAGTACCTCTATCGGTTCTCCCTTCTATTCCAGTCTCGTATTGTTCGTGGAAAGAAGGATTGTCGGTATGTCTCTGTGTGGGCTCTAATCTCTCTGATTTTATCCTCATGGTCTCTTCGCGAGATATACGTAGGAGGGAGCAATATACTGCTTGACTCTTCGGTGAAGGTATGTTCTCGAAACTTTGACAAAAGCCCGTGCCGAGCTACTGAGCGTCTCTCCTGCAGAGTCTTCCACTGGAGTTTTTCTATCATCTCCGTAACGCTTTCGCGATTACTAAATGATCCTGTAACGAAGCGCGCTGCTCTCCGTTGGATCTTCTCTATGTCTTGTATCAACCCTATCTGGTACGGATCCCACACTGCTGAGCAGTATTCAAGCAGTGGGCGAACAAGCGTACTGTAACCTACTTCCTTTGTTTTCGGATTGCATTTCCTTAGGATTCTTCCAATGAATCTCAGTCTGGCATCTGCTTTACCGACAATCAACATTATATGATCATTCCATTTTAAATCACTCCTAATGCGTACTCCCAGATAATTTATGGTATTAACTGCTTCCAGTTGCTGACCTGCTATTTTGTAGCTAAATGATAAAGGATCTATCTTTCTGTGTATTCGCAGCACATTACACTTGTCTACATTGAGATTCAGTTGCCATTCCCTGCACCATGCGTCAATTCGCTGCAGATCCTCCTGCATTTCAGTACAATTTTCCATTGTTACAACCTCTCGATACACCACAGCATCATCTGCAAAAAGCCTCAGTGAACTTCCGATGTCATCCACCAGGTCATTTATGTATATTGTGAATAGCAACGGTCCTATGACACTCCCCTGCGGCACACCTGAAATTACTCTTACTTCGGAAGACTTCTCTCCATTGAGAATAACATGCTGCGTCCTGTTATCTAGGAACTCCTCAATCCAATCACACAATTGGTCTGATAGTCCATATGCTCTTACTTTGTTCATTAAACGACTGTGGGGAACTGTATCGAACGCCTTGCGGAAGTCAAGAAACACGGCATCTACCTGTGAACCCGTGTCTATGGCCCTCTGAGTCTCTTGGACGAATAGCGCGAGCTGGGTTTCACATGACCGTCTTTTTCGAAACCCATGCTGATTCCTACAGAGTAGATTTCTAGTCTCCAGAAAAGTCATTATACTCGAACACAATACGTGTTCCAAAATTCTACAACTGATCGACGTTAGAGATATAGGTCTATAGTTCTGCACATCTGTTCGACGTCCCTTCTTGAAAACGGGGATGACCTGTGCCCTTTTCCAATCCTTTGGAACGCTACGCTCTTCTAGAGACCTACGGTACACCGCTGCAAGAAGGGGGGCAAGTTCCTTCGCGTACTCTGTGTAAAATTGAACTGGTATCCCATCAGGTCCAGAGGCCTTTCCTCTTTTGAGCGATTTTAATTGTTTCTCTATCCCTCTGTCGTCTATTTCGATATCTACCATTTTGTCATCTGTGCGACAATCTAGAGAAGGAACTACAGTGAAATCTTCCTCTGTGAAACAACTTTGGAAAAAGACATTTAGTATTTCGGTCTTTAGTCTGTCATCCTCTGTTTCAGTACCATTTTGGTCACAGAGTGTCTGGACATTTTGTTTTGATCCACCTACCGCTTTGACATAAGACCAAAATTTCTTAGGATTTTCTGCCAAGTCAGGACATAGAACTTTACTTTCGAATTCATTGAACGCCTCTCGCATAGCTCTCTTCACACTACATTTCGCTTCGCGTAATTTTTGTTTGTCTGCAAGGCTTTGGCTATGTTTATGTTTGCTGTGAAGTTCCCTTTGCTTCCGCAGCAGTTTTCTAACTCGGTTGTTGTACCACGGTGGCTCTTTTCCATCTCTTACGATCTTGCTTGGCACATACTCATCTAACGCATATTGTACGATGGTTCTGAACTTTGTCCACTGAACCTCAACACTATCAGTACTTGAGACAAAACTTTTGTGTTGAGCCAACAGGTACTCTGAAATCTGCTTTTTGTCACTTTTTCTAAACACAAAAATCTTCCTACCCTTTTTAATATTCCTATTTACGGCTGAAATCATCGATGCCGTAACCGCTTTATGATCGCTGATTCCCTGTTCTGCGTTAACTTTTCCAAATAGTTCGGGTCTGTTTGTCACCAGAAGGTCTAATATGTTATCGCCACGAGTCGGTTCTCTGTTTAACTGCTCAAGGTAGTTTTCAGATAAAGCACTTAAAAAAATTTCACTGGATTCTTTGTCCCTGCCACCCGTTATGAACGTCTGAGTCTCCCAGTCTATATCCGGCAAATTAAAATCTCCACCCAGAACTATAACATGGTGGGGAAATCTACTCGAAATATTTTCCAAATTATCCTTCAGGTGCTCAGCCACAACAGCTGCTGAGCCAGGGGGCCTATAGAGACATCCAATTACCATGTCTGAGCCTGCTTTAACCGCGACCTTCACCCAAATCATTTCACATTTCGGATCTCCGTCAATTTCCTGCGATACTATTGCACTTCTTATCGCTATAAACACGCCTCCCCCTTCACTGTTCAGCCTGTCTCTGCGGTATACATTCCAATCTGAGTTTAGGATTTCGTTACTGTTTACGTCTGGTTTCAGCCAACTTTCTGTCCCTAGTACTATATGGGCGTTGTGATCGTTTATTAATGAGAGCAGTTCTGGGACCTTTCTATAGACGCTCCTGCAGTTTACTATTAGCACATTAATATTGTTATTCCCTGTTGCATTTTGCCTACTCCTATCTTGCCGCGTCTCAGGAGGCGTCTTGTCGGGCCTAGGGAGGGGATTCTCTAACCTAAAAAACCCCCATGTGCACTCCACACGTACTCCGCTACCCTTGTAGCCGCTTCCGGCGTGTAGTGCACGCCTGACCTATTCAGGGGGACCCTACATTTCTCCACCCGATAGCGGAGGTCGAGAAATTTGCACCCCAGATCTCCGCAGAATCGTCTGAGCCTCTGGTTTAAGCCTTCCACTCGGCTCCAAACCAGAGGACCGCGATCGGTTCTGGGAACGATACTACAAATAGTTAGCTCAGATTCCACCCCGCGAGCGAGGCTTTCCGCCTTCACCAATTCCGCCAACCGCCTGTACGAACTGAGGATGACCTCTGAACCCAGACGGCAGGAGTCATTGGTGCCGACATGAGCAACAATTTGCAGTCGGGTGCACCCAGTGCTCTCTATCGCCGCCGGTAGGGCCTCCTCCACATCTCGGATGAGACCCCCCGGCAAGCAGACAGAGTGAACACTGGCCTTCTTCCCCGACCTTCTCGCTATTTCCCTAAGGGGCTCCATCACCCGCCTAACGTTGGAGCTCCCAATAACTAATAAACCCCTCCCCCCGTGTGCCTGCTCGGACGTTGCTGAAGGAGCAGCCACATGTCCCCTCACAGGCAGAGCGGGCGATGCCATACGGCCAGCCTCCACATTGACCTTCCGCCTCGTGCGCCGCGAACGCCGCTGAACCCGCCACTCCCCTTGGGGAGAGGGTGGCCCAACCGCTCCCGGTACCCGCGAAGATGTCTCGACAGCAGGGACAGTGGGTGAAGCATGTAACACCTGGGGTGTACCTTGCGACGCACCAGACTCCCCACTGCCGCTACACTCCGAGGCAGCAGCCTGAAGACGGCTGACCGCGGCCATCAACACGCTCAGCTGTTCGCGAACAGTGGCCAGCTCCTCCCGCGTCCGTACACAGCAGTCACACATCCTATCCATCCTAAGGAAACAATTTACTGAAGAGAGTTAATCAACCTTTAACTAGACTGCTAATTCACTAAAGGCGGCTGCTTATTCACTAAACTGTGGTTGCTAGCCACTTCTTGTAGAAAACAATGAAAATAGCACTACCTGTCTCTGGACTGTATTGAAAACAAACACTAGCACTACTGGCACTATGGTTGATTACAGGGACTCACTCTGACTGTATTCAAAACAAACACGAAATCTATGGAACACTATTAAGAGCACTCGAAAATTAAAGCTTCCTAAAAGCAAATACACACGGAAGAAGAAGTGACAAGTAAGAAAAATACAGTTAATACTTAAATTAAGGTAGCTCGCTGCACAGCAGACGTGAAGCAGACAGCAGTTACGACGACACTGACACTGACTATGGCTGATTAAAGGGACTCTCTCTGACTGTATTCAAAACAAACACGAAATCTATGGAACACTATTAAGAGCACTCGAAAATTAAACCTTCCTAAAAGCAAATACACACGGAAGAAGAAGTGACAAGTAAGAAAAATACAGTTAATACTTAAATTAAGGTAGCTCGCTGCACAGCAGACGTGAAGCAGACAGCAGTTACGACGACACTGACACTGACTATGGCTGATTAAAGGGACTCTCTCTGACTGTATTCAAAACAAACACGAAATCTATGGAACACTATTAAGAGCACTCGAAAATTAAACCTTCCTAAAAGCAAATACACACGGAAGAAGAAGTAACAAGTAAGAAAAATACAGTTAATACTTAAATTAAGGTAGCTCGCTGCACAGCAGACGTGAAGCAGACAGCAGTTACGACGACACTCCTGTCTCAACACCGACACCGTCGATGAGGTCTGGTCTGTTCGTGGCTACCAGATCTAAAATATTTCCATTACGCGTTGTCTGTTGATTTAGCTGCTCAAGACAGTTTTCGGATAATGTGTTCAAAAGTAAACCACACGACGGCTTGTCTGTACCACCTGTAATGAATCCATAGGCATCCCAGTCTATACTAGGTAGGTTGAAGTCGCCTCCGACTAATATAGCACGATCCGGGTACTTCTGCGATACAGAGTGAAGACTCCCTTTGAATGATTCTACAACTGTCACGGTGGAACCTGGTGGCCGGTAATAACACCCAACAATTAACTTTATTTCTCCTAGCCCTGTAAAACGTGTCCAGATAACTTCACAATCACACTCTACTTCGACCTCAGTAGACACAACATTTTTGTCAACTGCAATAAAGACACCACCTCCTACGGTGTCTAATCTGTCTTTCCGATACACGTTCCAAACCTCACTAAATATTTCAGAACTTCCTATCTCAGGGTTCAGCCAGGTCTCAGTCCCGAGAATAATTTGCGCGCCACACGCTTCCTGGAGGGCAGTAAATTCAGGAACTTTATTCCGAACACTCTGAAAATTTACTGCTAATATCTTGAAGTGTCTTTACACTGAGCGCGTCCTGATTTCCCTGCCTGCACGTCGACTGGTGAGTGTTCATCAGGACACCTCGCATTACTGCCTAGCCTAAAAAACCCCCATGTGCACGCCACAAGTACTCCGCTACCCGAGTATCCGCTTCCTTTGTGTAGTGCAAAGACTAGGGATGAGTGCATGTTTTCTCGCATCGCGAGAAACATAGGGAGAATTTCTGCTGAAAAAAATCAGCAAAGGCTTAATTATATTTTATACAAATTTCAGTGGGCGAGAGCAGCCATACAGATGACAACTCATCGCAGCGAAGGTAAATACCACGCGCAGTGGTGTAAACTGGTTGGTTCGTCACCTTGTGTCCACTGTAAACTCGAGCGACCTTGGGTAATCTTTTGCTCAACTTGTCACAAAACTAACCACCTTCAGTAGACTCGATTGTCATCCTAAATAGTACTGAACTTTGAACCGGAATCGGATGATTTATCATAGTACTGGCCAACATCATGACGTAGTCGTAAGAATAATTTTGTAAAGAAACTACTAGTTAAAATTTACTATTGTTGTGTTTAGGATTATTTCATTTTCTGTGGACGAGAATCGTTCGTTTGATAACTGTCGTAACATTGTCACATTGTAAATGGCGTAAATGTGTGTATTTCTGTGATAAGTTAGCAACATTAAACAAAAGTTATTTACAGCTTACACAGTTGTTGTTGGTCAGACACGAACCTTACAACCGACACACATTTGTGTAAAGTTATCAGGCGTCCAGCTTTAGTTTCGTATTCCAGCTTTAGTTTCGGTTTCCGTCCCAGAAGAACCATTCCGGTTTAAAATAGGTAGTCTGTCTTTAAGCGCAAAATGTCTGGCTAAATATAACGCCTAGTCCGGCTTTTCTATTTTTGGATCTGGCAATCATACATTTGTGGGAGGTTGAGGAAAACTGTTTAAATTGTATAATAACTTCGTACGGTCATCTTTAGTGGTAGTGTTGTGTTATATGATGGGAATGTGATGGTCATACAAAAGACTGAATTTTTAACGTTATATTTTGATAATGTAATTAATCATTAAAAGCCGGATACTGATGCCTTTTAAAAAAAATACGTGTACAGCATACTGAAACTTTTATTCATATTAACATTTCCTTGATTGCATACAATACAACACATACAGGTCTACGTTTCACAATACTAACGCAACATTCTACAACAATGATGAGTGCTTGACAGCTCATTCACTCGTCATCTTGGATATCGTTCTTTATAGCCCACTTCAGAATCCCTACATAGAAAGGCAGGTGTTTGTCAGGCAGATGACGGAGTTTTTCTACGTCCTTGATCGCGTTCGACTTATCTGGAACCTTTGCTGATGGATAAGCAAGTTTTCCTAGCGCACCCCGTGGACCTCGTTGGAGGCTCAGAAGGAAATGGTGACTAAACAGTGCACTGTCCGTTGTAGAAGCTGTAATACAACTGCTTCTTGTGTTACCAAAAAGAAAATGTGAGAAAGTGTTGATAGACAATGTCGCCTTCCCTTATCTTCCAGTACTTTGAGTTTCTTCAGTAATTACGGTCTTCCTGTAGTACGCCTGCCATCATCAATTCAAGTTCAGCATTTCAGCAGCAAGTAACCAAAGTTACCTGGTTTCGAGCTTTTAAGAAGCACCTCTGTGACGACATGCGCAGCAAGCAACCTAGCCTGTTTCCTTAGGTTCCTTTGATGCTGAAATCCCTATCGCTGCATAAAAACTGTGTCCTCTCATTTGGAAAGTAATGAATTTTGTTGAATCTCCAGGAATCTGTTACGTAAAACAGAAATCTACTGAGAGTGTGATTTTTATTCTGGTCTGGGCAGTTGTTGGAGAATAGACGAAGTCTGGTGTATTTTAATGGTGCATCTTTTTACATAATCTTTTATCAAAAAGCACACTTCACTTGGACTCATTTTGCCATTGTCCTCATTGTAGACATGTATCTTGCTAGTACCGGTCTTTGTAATATATATGAAAAACATTTTGGCAGTAAGCTGCCTTACATTAAACTCATCTTGCACTGGAATGTTTGGTAGGAAGACAAGAAGCAGCAGCTCAGTCACAGCTCTGCGTTTTGCTGCATCATTTCATCGATGAGACTTCAGCTGAACGTGTAACCCCCCACAGATGCAGCTAGCATCTACTTGCAGCCTTCCAGGCGAAAACAACTGCAACACTACTGGCAATGTCATCTAGGACTGTAATTAGAAAGTATTAAACGACATCGTCAGTGCTGCTATCTAAGCTTTATTTTCAAACGAGCATAAGTCACGAGTATTGCCCCCTTGCTTTTCATTGACTGCTGCCGTTATAAAAATAACATTGTTGTTCATAGTGGAAGCTCGAGCAAAATTTTGCCAGTGTTCTACAATATTGCAAAAATAAACAGATTGTGTTTCATTATGTCGTCATGATAGGAGCGACTCAACATTGTTGCGATATTAGCTGTACCTAATGCACCAAGATCAAGTATGTTGTTTATATGTTATGATTTCGCTATATTGTTTCTTTTATTTATGGTCTGATATGTCCTAGATCTTTCACTCCCTCTGTACCCCATGCATCACAGTTCCCGAATAACAAACCCGGAAATCAAAAAAGTGCACTGTGAACATCATATCCGCAGACCGAACTCTTTTGATACACTTCAAGCTCGGTACCGCAAGTATAGAACACGAATTATGCGGCAAGCAGAACAGTGTCCCGAATTATGCGATGTTGTACCCGGACTATGCTCCACGGACTGTAACCAGGTATCACTAGTGTGTCCCACAAACATTTTGAGTGGTTCACCCGAATACAACTTTAATTTTTAGCAGCCATATATAAGCAGTGATCGCAGACAGATTATGGTGGCCCACGTCAAGGACAGTTTTAATTCCGTGGTGGTTCAAAGTGTCAACACGTTCTGCCCTGAAGTTTTAACACCCCTCAACTTCTTGGGATGAAGACGAACCCACCTACAGAACTTGGTCAATCTTGTTACAGACACTGGTAGCATAAATCACACCAAAAATGGCACACTCCTTAGCAAGAATAATTTAACTATGGTTACACAACCAACTTGCAACAACAATGTGGTGGTTAAAATCCATTCAAGAAAAATTAGAGAAGGGGCAGTCTGTCATATTAAAGGAAGAAATGAGTGGAGCAATTTATAGTTATCTATGTGATAAATCGTCCAAGTTCATCTTTGCAAGACATGTCGACAAGGCAAAAACACCACAAGGAAGCACCTGTGGCTATACGACCTGAAAATGAGGAGCCTTTGGAATAAAAAAAAAAAAAAAGGAACAAATGTTGAAAAATTAAAATGGCAGGGAAAAGTGAAAAATTCAGTAAAAAATATCAGTTGAGACATGTCTCTCGCTATGTTAAAACGATGATAGATTGTTCCGGAAATCATTCTGACGTAAAGATGTGCGAATTACTAGCTCCTTTATCCAAGTCAACTATAAATCTGCATTAGGATCCGAAATTCAGTTAACTGGTATGAACCATGGGCCTCGCCGTCGGTAGGATGGCTTGCGTTGCTTAGCAATACAGACAGCCGTATCGTCAGTGCAACCACAACAGGGGGGGAGGAAGCATCTGTTGAGAGACCAGACAAAAAATGAAATGAGCATATGGCATCGCTGGCCGCCAAGTGTAAGTCTTCTTTCATTCCACGCCACATTGGGCGACTTGCGCGCCGTTGATGAGGATGAAATGATGGCGAGGACATCACAACACCCAGTCTCCGAGCGGAGAAAATCTCCAACCCAGCCGCGAATCGTACCCGGGCCCACTTGCATGGGAGGCGAGCATATTAACACCCAGCTAAGCAGGCGGACCAGAGGCCAGACAAACGTATGGTTGCTGAAGAGAGGCAACAGTCTTTTCTGTAGTTGCAGGCGCAACAGTCTGTATGATTGAGTGATCTGGTCTTGTAGCATCAACCAAAACGGCCTTGCTGTGCTGACACTGGGAACAGCTGAAAGCAAGGGGCAACTACAAATGGTTCAAATGGCTCCGAGCACTATGGGACTTAACTTCTGAGGTCATCAGTCCCGTAGAACTTAGAACTACTTAAACCTAACTAACCTAAGGATATCACACACACCCATGCCCGAGGCAACATTCGAACCTGCGGCCGTGGCGGTCGCGCGGTTCCAGACTGTAGCGCCTAGAACCGCTCGGCCACCCCGGCCAGCGGGGCAACTACAACCGTAATTTTTCCCGAGGGTGTGTAATTCTAATGTATGGTTAGATGATGATGGCTTCCTCTTGGGTAAAGTATTCCGGACGTAAAATAGTCCCCCATTCGGATCTCTGGACGGGGACCACACAGGAGGATGTCGTCATCAGGAGAAACAAAACTGGAATTCTGCAGATCGGAGTGCGGATCAAAGCGTGGAATGTTAGATCCCTTAATTGTGTAGGTGGGCAGGAAAATTTAAAAATGGAAACGGGTGGGTTAAATGTAAATGTCGTGTGGCTAGGGCCTCCTGTCGGGTAGACCATTTGTCTGCTGCAAGTCTTTCGAGTTGACGCCACTTCGGAGACTTGGGTGTCAATGGGGATGAAATGTTGATGATAAGGACAACACAACACCCAGTCCTTCAGCGGAGAAAATCTCCGTCCCAGCCGGGAATCGAACCAGGGCCGTTAGGTATGACATTCCGTCGCGCTCAGCTGCCAGGGGCGGACAACGGGTAGGTTGAAGTTAGATATAGTGGGAATTAGCGACGTTAGATAACAGGATGAACAGGACTTCTGGTCAGCTGAATACAGTGTTATAAATACGAAGTCATATAGGGGTTATGCAGGAGTGGGTTTAATAATGAGCACACTTCACTTGGACTCATTTTGCCATTGTCCTCATTGTAGACATGTATCTTGCTTGTACCGGTCTTTGTAATGAATATGAAAAACATATTGACAGTAATATGCCTTACACAAAACTCATCTTGCACTGGAATTTTTGGTAGGAAGACAAGAAGCAGCAGCAGCAGCAGCTTAATCACAGCTCTACACTTCGCTGCATTATTTAATCGATGAGACTTCAGCTGGACGTGTAACCCCTCACAAGTGGAACTAGCATCTATTTGCATCCTTCCAGTCAAAAACAATTGCAACACTATTGGCAATGTCATCTAGGGCTAGAATTAGAAAGTATTAAACCACATCGTCAGTGCCGCTATCTAAGCTTTATTTTCAAAGGAGCATGAGTCAAGACAACTACTGTAGCCGGCCGGAGTGGCCGTGCGGTTCTAGGCGCTGCAGTCTGGAGCCTGGCGACCGCTACGGTCGCAGGTTCGAATCCTGCCTCGGGCATGGATGTATGTGATGTCCTTAGGTTAGTTAGGTTTGATTAGTTCTAAGTTCTAGGCGACTGATGACCTCAGAAGTTAAGTCGCATAGTGCTCAGAGCCATTTGAACCATTTGAACTACTGTAGGTATAAAAATAACATTGTTGTTCACAGTGGTAGCTCGAGCAAAATTTTACCAGTGTTCTACAATATTACAAAAATAAACAGATTTTGTTTCACTATGTCGTCATGGTGGCGACATTAGCTTTACCTAATGCACCAAGATCAAGTATGTTGTTTATATGTTATGATTTCGCTATATTGTTCTTTTTTTTTTTACTTATGTGTTGATATGTCCTAGATCTTTCACTCCCCCTGTACCCCATGCATCGTTATTCCCGAATAACAAACCTGGAAATCAAAAAAGTTCACTGTGAACATCATATGTGCAGACCCAACTCTTTTCATACACTTATGTACTAAATTTCCTCGTATACTCGCTTTTTTACCACCATCTATAGCCTTTTAACTTTCAAGGATAATAATCATAACTGAATTGAACACATTGATGTTATGTATATAAGCTGAACAGTGTATACAGATATTTTGTAATTAATACTTTAACATTGCCAAGGATAAAATGAAGAAAAATAGATCGTAGCCGCGAGAATCGAACCCGAACCGACGAATAGCCAGTCAGCGCACTTGACTACTGCGCCACATCAGCTATACATTAAGTATTGGTACAAAATCCCTCGTACTCTACTCGTAAATCCTTAGAGAGCGTTTTACCTTTTCCTGTCGCCTACTCAGATTTCATATTCTAGGAACTTGAAAAAGGCGTCTGCCTGCGTTTACTCACATAGTTTGAGCTAAATCCGTTAGCCCCATCTCACGCCCTCCCTTTGTTAGATTTGGAGTAGGTCAGCCCATAACTCTCACTTTCGCCTCCAGAGATCTGCTCAAAAGAGTCTAGCAGACCATCTACAGAATTCGCCATGCGTTACACGGAATTCCAGTTAAAAATAATAACCTGGTGTTGCGGGCAGCTTAGCACCCTAATTGCCGGCAGGGATGATGTCACATCAGAGCATGCACGGTCGAAAACAAACAGCTGCGCCCCTTCTTTCAGTTGATGGTAGCACAGCACACCATCGTTTGAGCTCTCGATACTGATTTCTGATTATCGTGAAGAGAGCGCTACAGAACAGGATTTAGTCCGTTTCACCCACATACCAGCACCCATTCGAAGGGAAATGGCCTGATTTTAGTGTGACTTCCGGTTCGCATTCGAAGATAAATGACATAATTTTTGTGCGATATTTAGAGAGCATTGCAGTGCATGATTACCAGTCCGCCATTGGATGTTCAGAATCCTACAGAATATACACTAAATGACGGAATAGTATCCTTTTGATGTCCGTTGGTGCAGTAAAACACACGCATACATTGAGGTGACAGTTTCATGAGATAGCGTTATGTACATACACAGATTGCAGTAGAATTGGATCACAAGGTATAAAAGGGTGGTGCATTGGCGGAATAGTCATCTGTACTCAGGTGATTCGTTTGAAAAGGTTTCTGACGTTATTACGGCCGTACGACGGAATTAACACAGTTCGAACGTGGAATTATAGTTAGAACTAGACGCATCGGACATTCCATTTCAGAAGTCGTTGTTGTTGTTGTTGTTGTTGTGGTCTTCAGTCCTGAGACTGGTCTGATGCAGCTCTCCATGCTACTCTATCCTGTGCAAGATGCTTCATCTCCCAGTACCTACTGCAACCTACATCCTTCTGAATCTGCTTAGTGTATTCATCTCTTGGTCTCCCTCTACGATTTTTACCCTCCATGCTGCCCTCCAATACTAAATTGGTGATCCCTTGATGTCTTAGAATATGTCCTACCAACCGATCCCTTCTTCTGGTCAAGTTGTGCCACAAACTTCTCTTCTCCCCAATCCTATTCAATACTACCTCATTAGTTATGTGATCTACCCATCTAATCTTCAGCATTCTTCTGTAGCACCACATTTCGAAAGCTTCTATTCTCTTCTTGTCCAAACTATTTATCATCCATGTTTCACTTCCATACATGGCTACACTCCATACAAATACTTTCAGAAACAACTTCCTGACACTTAAAGCTATACTCGATGTTAACAAATTTCTCTTCTTCAGAAACGCTTTCCTTGCTATTGCCAGTCTACATTTTATATCCTCTCTACTTCGACCATCAGCAGTTATTTTGCTCCCCAAATAGCAAAACTCCTTTACTACTTTAAGTGTCTCATTTCCTAATCTAATTCCCTCAGCATCACCCGATTTAATTCGACTACATTCCATTATCCACGTTTTGCTTTTGTTGATGTTCATCTTATATCCTCCTTTCAAGACACTGTCCATTCCATTCAACTGCTCTTCCAAGTCCTTTGCTGTCTCTGACAGAATTACAATGTCATCGGCGAACCTCAAAGTTTTTATTTCTTCTCCATGGATTTTAATACCTACTCCGAATTTTTCTTTTGTTTCCTTTACTGCTTGCTCAATATACATATTGAATAACATCGGGGAGAGGCTACAACTCCCTTCCCAACCATGCTTCCCTTTCACGTCCCTCGACTCTTATAACTGCCATCTGGTTTCTGTAAAAATTGTAAATAACCTTTCGCTCCCTGTGTTTTATCCCTGCCACCTTTAGAATTTGAAAGAGAGTATTCCAGTTAACATTGCCAAAAGCTTTCTCTAAGTCTACAAATGCTAGAAACGTAGGTTTGCCTTTTCTTAATCTTTCTTCTAAGATAAGTCGTAAGGTCAGTATTGCCTCACGTGTTCCAGTATTTCTACGGAATCCAAACTGATCTTCCCCGAGGTCGGCTTCTACTAGTTTTTCCATTCGTCTGTAAAGAATTCGTGTCAGTATTTTGCAGCTGTGGCTTATTAAACTGATAGTTCTGTAATTTTCACATCTGTCAACTCCTGCTATCTTTGGGATTGGAATTATTATATTCTTCTTGAAGTCTGAGGGTATTTCGCCTATTTCATACATCTTGCTCACCAGATGGTAGAGTTTTGTCAGGACTGGCTCTCCCAAGGCCGTCAGTAGTTCCAATGGAATGTTGTCTACTCCGGGGCCTTGTTTCGACTCAGGTCTTTCAGTGCTCTGTCAAACTCTTCACGCAGTATCGTATCTCCCATTTCATCTTCATCTACATCCTCTTCCATTTCCATAATATTGTCCTCAAGTACATCGCCCTTGTATAGACCCTCTATATGCTCCTTCCACCTTTTTGCTTTCCCTTCTTTGCTTAGAACTGGGTTTCCATCTGAGCTCTTGATGTTCATACAAGTGGTTCTCTTATCTCCAAAGGTCTCTTTAATTTTCCTGTAGGCAGTATCTATCTTACCCCTAGTGAGATAAGCCTCTACATCCTTACATTTGTCCTCTAGCCATCCCTGCTTAGCCATTTTGCACTTCCTGTCGATCTCATTTTTGAGACGTTTGTATTCCTTTTTGCCTGCTTCATTTACTGCATTTTTATATTTTCTCCTTTCATCAATTAAATTCAATATTTCTTCTGTTACCCAAGGATTTCTACTAGCCCTCGTCTTTTTACCTACTTGATCCTCTGCTGCCTTCACTACTTCATCCCTCAAAGCTACCCATTCTTCTTCTACTGTATTCCTTTCCCCCATTCCTGTCAATTGTTCCCTTATGCTCTCCCTCAAACTCTGTACAACCTCTGGTTCTTTCAGTTTATCCAGGTCCCATCTCCTTAAATTCCCACCTTTTTGCAGTTTCTTCAGTTTTAATCTACAGGTCATAACCAATATATTGTGGTCAGAGTCCACTTCTGCCCCTGGAAATGTCTTACAATTTAAAACCTGGTTCCTAAATCTCTGTCTTACCATTATATAATCTATCTGATACCTTTTAGTATCTCCAGGGTTCTTCCATGTATACAACCTTCTTTGATGATTCTTAAACCAAGTGTTAGCTATGATTAAGTTGTGCTCTGTGCAAAATTCTACGAGGCGGCTTCCTCTTTCATTTCTTAGCCCCAATCCATATTCACCTACTACGTTTCCTTCTCTCCCTTTTCCTACACTCGAATTCCAGTCACCCATGACTATTAAATTTTCGTCTCCCTTCACTGTCTGAATAATTTCTTTTATTTCATCATACATTTCTTCAATTTCTTCGTCATCTGCAGAGCTAGTTGGCATATAAACTTGTACTACTGTAGTAGGTGTGGGCTTCGTATCTATCTTGGCCACAATAATGCGTTCACTATGTTGTTTGTAGTAGCTTACCCGCATTCCTATTTTCCTATTCATTATTAAACCTACTCCTGCATTACCCCTATTTGATTTTGTGTTTATAACCCTGTAGTCACCTGGCCAGAAGTCTTGTTCCTCCTGTCACCGAACTTCACTAATTCCCACTATATCTAACTTTAACCTATCCATTTCCCTTTTTAAATTTTCTAACCTACCTGCCCGATTAAGGGATCTGACATTCCACGCTCCGATCCGTAGAACGCCAGTTTTCTTTCTCCTGATAACGACATCCTCTTGAGTAGTCCCCGCCCGGAGATCCGAATGGGGGACTATTTTACCTCCGGAATATTTTACCCAAGAGGACGCCATCATCATTTAATCATACAGTAAAGCTGCATGCCCCCGGGAAAAATTACGGCCGTAGTTTCCCTTTGCTTTCAGCCGTTCGCAGTACCAGCACAGCAAGGCCGTTTTGGTTATTGTTACAAGGCCAGATCAGTCAATCATCCAGACTGTTGCCCTTGCAACTACTGAAAAGGCTGCTGCCCCTCTTCAGGAACCACACGTTTGACTGGCCTCTCAACAGATACCCCTCCGTTGTGGTTGTACCTACGGTACGGCTATCTGTATCGCTGAGGCACGCAAGCCTCCCCACCAACGGCAAGGTCCATGGTTCATGGGGGGGGGGGGGGGAAGGGGGGGGGCAGAAATCGTTAGGGAATTCAATATTCCAGGATCCACAGTGTCAAGAATACCAAACTTCAGGCGTTACCTCTCACTTTCATTTAACGACCGAGAGCTGCAGCGTTTGAGTAGAGTTGTCAGTGTTAACAGACAAGCAACACTGTGTGAAAAAACAGCAGAAATCAATGTTGGGCGTACGACGAACGTATCCGTTAGGACAGTGAGGCGAGATTTGCCGTTAATGGAGTATTTCAGCAGACGACCGACGCGAGTGCCTTTGCTAACAGCACGACATCGCCTGCAGCGCCCCTCCTGGACTCGTGACCATACTGGTAGGACCCTAGGCGGCTGGAAACCCGTGATCTGGTCAGACGCGTCCTGATTTCAGCTAGTAAGAGCAGATGGTAGGGTTGGAGCGAGGCGCAGACCCCACGAAGCCACGGAAAATGAGTTGCCTTCACGGCACTCTACAGGCTGTTTGGTGGCACCATAGTGTTGTGGTCTGTTTTTACAATGAATGGGATGAGTTCTGTTGTCCAACTGAACCGATCATTGAGAGGAAATTGTTATATTTGGCTACTTGGATACCATTTACAGCCACTCATGGACTTCGTATTCCAAAACAACAAAAGAATTTTTACAGATGACAATGTGCCATGAGGCTGATTTGAAAAACGTTCTGGACAATTCGAGCGAATGATCTGGGCACACAGATTGCTCAACATGAATATCATCGGATATGTATGGGATATAATCGCGAGGTCAGTTCGTGCACAAAATCCTGCAGCGGCAACACTTTCGCTAATATGGACGTCTATAGAGTCACGTGGCTCAATATTTCTGCAAGGGACTTCCAACAATGGCTATAATATAGAGAAAAAAAAATGTGACAGTAGCTAATTTAAAAACTAGAGGTGAATATGGTACAGATATTTTCGGCTATACAGTTACATGGAACGGCCATATAAGTTCAGTGTTAGGGAAGGCGAATGGACGAGTTCTGGAAAAGTGCAATGTGTCTGTAAAGGTAATCACTTATCAGTCGCTAGTGCCACCGTTTCAGGAGTACTGTTCCACTGTTTGTCGGGCGCTTATAACCTCGCTGTTGTGCGCCCTAAACCACTAATCATCATCATCATCCACTGTTTGTGCACTTATCAAGAAAGTATGACAACAGACTCCGAATTCAAAGACTCGGTGTTAGGATCGTAATAGTTCGATATGGCGCCAATACGAAAGTGTAACAGAAATAAGGAGAGCAAATAGCAGACAATCATCACAGATCTGCTTCCTCCGACCCATGAGTGCCACCCACACATACGGAATGGTACGACACGGCACTACCCAGATTCGGTAGCTGAACGGAATAGTGCAATGCAGTATCCAGCTCGGTACCGTAAGCACAGAACACGAATTATGCGGCAAGCAGCGCAGTATCCCGAATTATGCCGTGTTGCACCCGACTACGCTCCACGGAGTGTAACCGGGTATCACTAGTGGGACCAGCCTTGTCCCATAAACATTTTGACTGGTTCACCCGAATAGAACTTTAATTTTTAGCAGACAGATACATGCAGTGGTCGCAGACAGGTTATGGTGGCCCATCTCAAGTGCAGTTTTATTTCTGTAGTAGTTCGAAATGCCAACATGTTCTGCCCTGAAGGGTTTAACATCCCTCTACTTCTTGTTACAGACACTGGTAGCGTAAATCACACCAAAATCACACCCCTTAGCAAGAATAATTTAAATGTGGTTACAGAACAATTTTGCAATAACATTGTGGTGGCTAAAATCTATTCAAGAAAAATTAGAGAAGGAGCAGTCTGTAGTGTTAAAGAAAGAAATGAGTGGGGCATTTTACAGTTATCTATGAGATAAATCGCCCAAGTTCATCTGTGCAAGACATGTCGACAAGGCAAAAATACCACAATAAAGCACCTATGGCTATACAATATAAAGAAGAGTTGGCTGACGTTAAAATGCGAAATATGATGGACGAACTGACTGGAATATTCCAACAGCTCCATGTAGACGACAGTTAACTTTTCGACATATATGTAAAACAGGATTTTGTTTGTATTTTTAATAAAAATAGAAATGTGTGATTTCTTAACGTTAAACCATGACTTCTGTGAGCGATGAGGAACAGCAATAGTCCAATGATGGTACTTCCCTCCGCGTAAGACGAGGGTGGTTTGAAAAGTTCTCAGAACGGAATAGAAAAAAAGTGCTTACATCGCAGAAACTTTTTTTTAATTTTTCAATGTAGTCTCCTTGTAGATTAATGCACTTGGTCCAACGATGTTCCAGTGCCTCGAACTCATCTCGAAAACCAGTTTCCTTCAGCCCTGCAAAATAGTTGTCAACTCCGGCTATCAATTCTTCGTTTGAAGTGAATTTTCGTCCACCTAGAAAAATTTTCAGTTTTGGGAAGAGATCGAAGTCGGATGGAGCCATAACAGGTAAATAAGACGAGTGTGGCAGAAATGCATACCTTAGTTCATGTAATTTTGCCATGGCGACGACGAAATTGAAACTCATTTGTCCACTTGGCAACAGTTGACTATACAGGAGCAGAGTCCCCAAGTGTATTCTTAAAATCGGCATGAGTGTCCTCTGCTTTCATATCTTTCTTTACTGCTTGAATCTCGATATTTACCATATTCGCAAATCACAATGCGGAAACATCAATACAGACAGCCATATCACCGCCACAGCTCTTCCAAGAGCACTGACTTGGCATGTGTTTACAGGCAACAGTCCAATGAATATCACGTGAACAACTCGTTGCGCTAGCGCTGACCTCTCGTGGTGATTCCGAGAACCTTTCGAACTACCCTCGTATCATCGTCACCGAACAATGTTATCGTGCTGCTGATCCTATCTGCTAAATCCTTAATTAGAATGGTTTTAGAGCGCCACACACGCACTCAGTACGCTGCACACAAAAGGAAAATGGCATTTCGGTGTTTCAGACCTCGTCATGAAATTTTTTAACGCCGTCCTACGTGTATAACTAACTTTGTTATTCTTCGTATACTACATTAAGAGGATGAAGTTTCTCAGAGAGCCATATGTGGTGCAATAATACTTGATGAAGTATCACTGCACGCCTCTAGTAGATTTGAGATGATTGTCTTCTATTTTACAGACAATATGTCCTCGTTAAAAGCCTGTTGACATTACAGCTTATTAACACCACCATGACGGCAACAGAGGCGGCCGCAGGACCGAGTTGTTTTCCTTTCTGGTGTTCACAACCTTTCATCCATGATGCCTTCTAACAGGATAACTGCCTCTGGCACCTGGTCCGAATCATGCTACAGTGGTTTAATGGTGTACGTAGTTCAAGTAACGACAGTAACTCTTGTCCTTCTTTGTTACCCGCTTCCTTACTAGCATGCCAGTGGATGTAGGGTGGAGCAGTTATGTATAGATGAAAAGACTTGTGTAGAATAGACTACTATGAAAAGCTGTAGCAATCCATTCTTCGGACAGAGACCACAACAGATAATGTAAGAATAGTAAAAGTGTTGTGCAAACACAAAGACAGAAGAATAACGTTTAATTGCTTAGAGAATCAAGAATGGCCATGAGTGAATTACTAAACAAGGTTGAACAAAGAACTTTTGGTAATTTCCAAGAATGATTGCGTATCGAAGTCGCGGGGTCAAAACGAAACATACCGAACGTGCGATCGTAAATCGATCATGCAACTCTGGTAGCGGGCGTTATGATTATGTTTACGGTGGTCACTACAGCAATGACAAAAGAAGAGCCTTACAAAAATACTTGGCATTGCTAAGGAGACGACATACCTTACTCGTCGTCGGTGTTGTCGTCATGTTAAAGTCCATTACGGTGGTCTGGATGGATAATTTGGAAGAGTCGAAGCTTGTATTCTTCCTGATACTCGTTCGTTTTCCGCACTGTCCGCAGTGAAATTGTAACGGTATTTCAGCATGGAAACTCTTCTTACGAAGTTTTACACACTTAGCACCACCACAGTTACACAGTCCCTTCTTCCCTCGTCTGGTAGTACTCCATATTTGCGACAAAAAGTCAAACAATTTTCTATGCTGGATAAACATGTGTGGTGGATACATGTGAGAGAATCCGCCGAAGAAGCATCATGAACACTAGACATTCCACTCACTAACGACATAAATCGTCTGGCTTTCCCTAGCAACTCAAAAATAATTCGCGGAGGTATGTAATTTAGAGCAACTACGGGAACAACGGGAAACAGATAAAAATGATTACAAATAAATTATCAAAACGCCCGCCACCGGAGTCGCATTATCGATTTACGATCGCACGTTTGATATGTATCATCTGGACCCCGCGACTTCGATGAGCAATCATTCTTGGAAATTACGGAACTTTTTGATAAAAATACAGCCTAATGTTTCGAATTCTTCCTTAATCTATAGAAAATCTCATGAAAGTGTATAGTTTTTGTAATACACGCGTGGAAGGCGTGTGTTTCAAGACACCACGGTGACTTGTCGATCAATGCCTCTACGAGCGAGTGCAAAATCACTTTGCAGGGAAACTTCGTAGAAGGTTTAATTTGTAGCATTCTGGTTTTCCTGTAACCACAATATTTGTAACATTTACGGTCGTGCAACACATACTGCGTCAGACAAACATTGACAAGCAGTCTAGATGAATGAATTGCAAAATCAAATTATCCCGAATATAACTGCGGTGTAGTTGAACTCTACATTCATTAAATATACATGCCTTGAAAATTAATTTTATGCGTACGCAGAAAGGAGCAATCGATTTGACGCCTGTGTCTTGGATGCCACGGCTTGGCGCGACTCAAATGTTTGCTGGTGCCTTACCTTCTGATTATTGTCGTTACCCGTGGTTTTGCCGCCGTTTACGGCTTACTCGAGATTTTGGTGACTGGGGACGGACAGTTCATGTTGCTTGCCTGGCGCTTCGTCTCGAACTGGCGCTAAGCAACGGCATGGTCTGCTGCAGAGCTCCCTGTATTGTTGAGAACTGCTTCACGTCGCGATACGGCATTAAAGGCAATATGCGGAAAAGAATAACGCACAGTTAAGGAAACTATCCAGCAATGATACAAGGGGCGTAATTAGGCTGGACGACCGGGACAATGTCCTGAAAATAAGGAGCCTTTGTAATAAAAAAAAAGGAGGAACAGATGTTGAAAAATTAAAATGGCAGGGAAAAGTGAAAAATTCAGTAAAAAAGATCAGTTAAGAAATGTCTCTCGCTATGTTGAAACATTGGTAGATTGTTCTGGAAATTATTCTGACGTAGAAATGTGCGAATCATTAGCTCCTTTGTCCAGGCCAACTATCAATCTGCATTAGGATCCGAAACTGATATGAAACATGGACCTCGCCGTCGGTAGGATGGCTTGCGTGTCTCAGCGATACAGACAGCCGTATCGTCGGTGCAACCACAACGGGGGAAGGGGAGGGGGTTATCTGTTGAGAGGCCAGACAAAAGCTAAAATGAGCATATGGGCGTATGGCATCATTGGCCGGGAGGCCCCATCCGGGGAAGTTCGACCGCCAAGTGCAAGTCTTCTTTCAGTCGACGCCACATTGGGCGACTTGCGCGCCGGAGATGAGGATGAAATTACGACGAGGACAACACAACACCCAGTCCCCGAGCGCAGCAAATCTCTAACCCGGATGCAAATCGAATCCGGGGCGCTTGCGTGGGAGACGAGCACGTTAACACTTGCAGGCGGACTAGAGGCCAGACAGACGTATGGTTGCTGAAGGGAGGCAGCAGTCTTTTCTGTAGTTGAAGGGCACCAAAACGGCCTTGCTGTGCTGATACTGGGAACGGCTGAAAGCAAGGGGCAACTGCAACCGTAATTTTTCGCGAGGGTGTGTAACTCTAATGTATGGTTAAAGTATTCAGGACGTAAAATAGTCCCCCATTCGTATCTCTGGACGGGTACCACACAGGAGGATGTCGTCATCGGGAGAAACAAAACTAGAATCCTGCGGATCGGAGCGCGGATCAGAGCGTGAAATGTTAGATCCCTTAATCGAGTAGGTGGGTAAGAAAATTGGTAAGTTCGAGTTAGATATAGTGGGAATTATTGAAGTTCGGTAGCAGGAAGAACAGGACTTCTGGTTAGGTAAATACATTGTTATAAATACAAAGTCATATAGGGATTATACAGGAGTGGGTTTCATAATGAATAATAAAATACGACGCGGGTAAGCTGCCATGAACAGCGTAGTGAAGGCGTTATCGTAGCCAGATAGGCGCGAAGCACGCGTTTACCGCAGTAGTACAAATTTATATGCCAATTAGCTCCGCAGATAATGAAGAGATCGACGAAATGTGTGATGAGATAAGAGACTTTACTCACATAGGAACGGAGATAAAAATTTAATTGTGGTGGTGGATTGGAATTCGATAGTAGGAAAAGAAAGAGAAGGAAAAATAGTAGGTGAATATGGACTGGGGGAGAGGAATCAAAGAGGAGCCCACCTGGTGGAATTTTGCACAGAGCATAATTTAATCACCGATAACACTTGGTTTAAGTATCGTAAAAGAAGTTTGTATTCATGAAAGAGACGTGGAGACATCATAAGGTTTCAGATTGATTATACAATGGTAAAACAGAGAGTCAGAAACCTATTTTAAATTGTAAAACATTTCCAGGGGTAGATGTGGAGTCTGACCACAATATATTGGCCATGAACTGCAGATTAAAACTGAAGAAATTGGAAAAGGGTAGGAAATTAAAGAGCTGGGCCATGGATAAATTGAAAGAAACTGAATTTGTTTACAGTTTCATAGGGAGCATTAGGCAACAGTTGACTACAACAGGGGACAGGAATACAGTAGCAGACGAATAGATAGATTTAAGAGATGAAATAATGAAGGCATCTGAGAATCAAATTGGCAAAAAGACAAGGCCTAGTAGAAATACTTGGATAACACAAGAAATACTGCATTTAATTGATGAAACGCGAAAATTTAAAAATGCAGCAAATTAAGCTGGCAAAAGGGAAAACAAACATTTAAAAATTGAGAAGGCCTTTGGGGAAAAGAGAAGCAGCAGTATGGATATCAAGACCTCAGATGGAAAACCAATCCAAAACAAAGAAGCGAAAAGTTAAAGCTGGAAGGATTTTATAGTGTCTATACAACGGAGGTGATGATGAAAGCAATATTATAGAAAGTGAAGTGGATGTAGCTGAAAATCAGATGGGAGATGCGATACTGCGAGAATAATTTGACAGAGCTCTGAAAGATCTAAGTCGAAACAAGGCCCCGGGTATAGACGACATTCCGTCACAGCTACTGACAGACTTGGGAGAGCCAGCCATGAAAAAACTCTTCCATCTGGTGTGCAAGATGTATGAGACAACCGAAATACCCTCAGACTTTGAGAAGGATGTAGTAATTTCAAAAAAAGTTGTTGCTGACAGGTATGAGAATTGCCGAACTAGGAGTTAAATAAGTCTTGGTTCCAAAATACTAACACGAATTCTTCACAGAAGAGTGGAAAACTGGTAGAAGCCGACCTCGGGGAAGATCAGTTTGGATTCCGGAGAAATGTAGGAACACGCGAGGCAGTACTGACCCTACGATATAGTTGGCTGGTTAGTTTGGGGGAGGGGACCAAACAGCGACCTCATCGGTCACTCCGGATTAGCGAAGGATGGGGAAGGAAGTCGGCCGTGCCCTTTCAAAGGAACCACCCTGCCATTTACCTGAAGCGATTTATGGAATTCACGGAAAACCTAAGTCAGAATGGCCGGATGCGGGTTTGAACCGTTATCTGGAACACTGTCTTTGAAATTCTGAAGGTAACAGGGGTAAAATACAGAGACGAAAAACTGTTTGCAAGTTCTACAGAAACCAGATGGGAGTTATAAGAGTCGGGGAGCATGAAAGGAAAGCAGTGTTTGGGAAGGGCCTATCTCCGATATTATTCAATCTGTTCACTAAACAAGCATTAAAGGAAAAATTTGGAGTAGGACTTAAAGTTTAGGGAGAAGAAATAAAAAACCGTAAGGTTTGCCGGTGACATTGCAATTCGGTCGGAGACAGCAAAGGACTTGGAAGAGCAGTGTCTTCAAAGGAGAATATAAGGTGAAAATTACCTATGTGTCACGTGTCAAGAGTCCTATCTAAACGTATCAGGGGTCCCATATCACTCCAACTCCAAACGCCCCACATCATTACAGAGCCTCCACCAGCTTGAACAGTCACCTGCTGACGTGCAGGGTCCATGGATTCATGAGGTTGTCTCCATACCCGTACACGTCCATCAGCTCGATACAATTTGAAACGGGGCTCGTCCGACCAGGCAACATGTCTCCAGTCACCAACAGTCCAATGTCGATCTTGACGGGCCCGTGCAAGGCGTAAAGCTTTGTGTCGTGCAGTCATCAAGGGTACACGAGTGGGCCTTCGGCTCCAAAAACCCTTATCGATGATGTTTCGTTGAATGGTTCGTACGGTGACACTTGTTGATGGCCAAGCACTGAAATCTGCAGCAGTTTGAGGAAGAGTTACACTTCTGTCGCGCTGAACGACTCTCTTCAGTCGTCGTTGGTCCCGTTATTCAGGATCTTTTTTCGGCCGCAGCGATGTGGGAGATTTCATGTTTTTCCGGATTCCTGATTTTCATGGTACACTGGTTAAATGGTCATACGGGAAAATCCCCGCGTCATTGCTATCTTGGAGATGCTGTGTCCCATTGCTCGTGCGCCGACTATAACACCAAGTTCAAACTGTCTTATATCTTTGTAACCTACCATTATAGCAGCAGTAACCGGTCTAACAACTGCGTCAGATACATGCTGTCTTATATAGGCGTTGCCGACCACAGCGCCGTATTCTGCCTGTTTACATATCTCTGTATTTGAATACGCATGCCTATAAAGTTTCTTTGGCGCTTCAGAGAATATACAGGGCGAGTCACCTAACGTTTCCGCTGGATATATTTCGTAAACCACATCAAATACTGACGAATCGATTCCACAGACCGAACGTGAGGAGAGGGGCTAGTGTAATTGGTTAATACAAACCATAAAAAAATGCACGGAAATATGTTTTTTTAACACAAACCTACGTTTTTTTTAAATGGAACCCCGTTAGTTTTGTTAGCACATCTGAACATATAAACAAATACGTAATCAGTGCCGTTTGTTGCATTGTAAAATGTTAATTACATCCGGAGATATTGTAACCTAAAGTTGACGCTTGGGTACCACTCCTCCGCTGTTCGATCGTGTGTATCGGAGAGCACCGAATTACGTAGGGATCCAAAGGGAACGGTGATGGACCTTAGGTACAGAAGAGACTGGAACAGCACATTACGTCCACATGCTAACACCTTTTTATTGGTCTTTTTCACTGACGCACATGTACATTACCATGAGGGGTGAGGTACACGTACACACGTGGTTTCCGTTTTCAATTACGGAGTGGAATAGAGTGTGTCCCGACATGTCAGGCCAATAGATGTTCAATGTGGTGGCCATCATTTGCTGCACACAATTGCAATCTCTGGCGTAATGAATGTCGTACACGCCGCAGTACATCTGGTGTAATGTCGCCGCAGGCTGCCAGAATACGTTGTTTCATATCCTCTGGGGTTGTAGGCACATCACGGTACACATTCTCCTTTAACGTACCCCACAGAAAGAAGTCCAGAGGTGTAAGATCAGGAGAACGGGCTGGCCAATTTATGCGTCCTCCACGTCCTATGAAACGCCCGTCGAACGTGTACCTCACCCCCGATGGTACTGTACATGTGCGTCAGTGAAAAAGACCAATAAAGAGGTATTAGCATGTGGACGTAATGTGCTGTTCCAGTCTCTTCTGTACCTAAGGTCCATTACCGTTCCCTTTGGATCCCTACGTAATTCGGTGCTCTCCGATACACACGATTGAACAGCGGAGGAGAGGTACTCAAGCGTCAACTTTAGGTTACAATATCTCCGGATGTAATTAACATTTTACAATGCAACAAACGGCACTGATTATGTATTTGTTTATATGTTCAGATGTGCTAACAAAACTAACGGGGTTCCATTTAAAAAAAACGTAGGTTTGTGTTAAAAGACATACTTCCGTGCATTTTTTTATGGTTTGTATTAACCAATTACACTAGCCCCTCTCCTCACGTTCGGTCTGTGGAATCGATTCGTCAGTATTTGATGTGTTTTACGAAATACATCCAGCGGTAATGTTAGGTGACTCACCCTATATACAGGGTGTTACAAAAAGGTACGGCCGAACTTTCAGGAAACATTCCTCACACACAAAGAAAGAAAATATGTTATGTGGACATGTGTCCGGAAACGCTTACTTTCCATGTTAGAGCTCATTTTATTACTTCTCTTCAAATCACATAAATGAAAGTCAAGAGGGCTGAGGTCAGGAGAGCTTGGAGGCCATGGAATTGGTCCGCCTCTACCAATCCATCCGTCACCGAAACTGTTGTTGAGAAGCGTACGAACACTTCGACTGAAATGTGGAGGAGCTCCATCGTGCATGAACTACATGTTGTGTCGTACTTGTAAAGGCACATGTTCTAGCAGCACAGGTAGAGTATCCCGTATGAAATCATCATAACGTGCTCCATTGAGCGTAGGTGGAAGAACATGGGGCCCAATCAAGACATCGCCAGCAATGCCTGCCCAAACGTTCACAGAAAATCTGTGTTGATTTCGCGATTGCACAATTGCGTGCGCATTCTCGTCAGCCCACACATGTTGATTGTGAAAATTTACAATTTGATCACGTTGGAATGAAGCCTCATCCGTAAAGAGAACATTTGCACTGAAATGAGGATTGACACATTGTTGGATGAACCAATCGCAGAAGTGTACCCGTGGAGGCCAATCAGCTGCTGATAGTGCCTGCACACGCTGTACATGGTACGGAAACAACTGGTTCTCCCGCAGCACTCTCCATACAGTGACGTGGTCAACGTTACCTTGTACAGCAGCAACTTCTCTGACGCTGACATTAGGGTTATCGTCCACTGCACGGAGAATTGCCTCGTCCATTGCAGGTGTCCTCGTCGTTCTAGGTCTTCCCCAGTCGCGAGATATAGGCTGGAATGTTCCGTGCTCCCTAAGACGCCGATCAATTGCTTCGAACGTCTTCCTGTGGGGACACCTTCGTTCTGGAAATCTGTCTCGATACAAACGTACCGCGCCACGGCTATTGCCCCGTGCTAATCCATACATCAAATGGGCATCTGCCAACTCCGCATTTGTAAACATTGCACTGACTGCAAAACCACGTTCGTGATGAACACTAACCTGTTGATGCTACGTACTGATGTGCTTGATGCTAGTACTGTAGAGCAATAAGTCGCATGTCAACACAAGCACCGAAGTCAACATTACCTTCCTTAAGGGGCTCCGGAACGCCCTATACTTGCAATGTTAAAATAACGCTTATAAATTACATCTTTCCTCACAAAGTATTTGAGGTAGGAAGTTGAACTTTTTACAGATTATTTATTGGAATATGGGCTACAACTTAACACAGGGATTTTACAAAATTTTAGTTCAGTTATTAAAGATGATTTTTTTCAATTGTAATGAAAATTCACAACATTTTTTTGCAATTTTTTATTTATATATTCAAAAATATACAGTTTTTTAGAAAAAGGCTGTGTTAAATTATGCAGAAGGTACTGTGTAACATTTACCGAAAGTTTGAAACAAATATGTTTGGAAGATACTTAGAAAACATGTAATTAGTATGAGAAAATAAAAGTTTTGGGAATCGAGCGACAAAGATTGGATTAACTTTTTAGTGCATTCCAGGTCCATAGTATGGATTATCTTCATCCTCTGCAAACTCCTCCTCCAGCTTCCTCTTGTTCCTCCTCCTGTTTACTCTTGCTTGTATTTCTAGACTCTTTACAGCCCTGTCTGCAGCCCGAAGGCGTTCCTTGTCTAAAGCAAGCATCGCTCGTACCATGTTAGAACCTATCTTCATTCCCATATTTCTAAATACCTTGCACCTTACAATGTTGCCATCATTGAAAGTCACAACAGCAACTTTACTTTTACTCATTATTATACTTCAACAAAACAGAGACTCAAGAAACAGAATTAATTACGAATATTTTCGAGATAACGAAAGAGTAAATAAACATGAAACAATCGACAATCACACCAGCGATATATATTGAACCATCACAGGTTAGCCACAACACATACTTTATCTCACATCACTAAAATGTACCTGATGAACACGGATGTTAATAATAACACCATTTGACAGCAGTTTAACAGCGCCACAGTGGGTCACGCCCATGTAGAACACATTTCAAAAAAAATTTAAAAATAGTTGTAGTCTTCGGAACTGAATAAATTATACATCTATTAAAAGGTAATAGTCTGCAGATTCAGAAAACGCAAAAAAGTAAAAATTGAACTTTTCATGATTTTGAGCCTTTCCGGAGCCCCCTTAATTGGGCCTACTGGCGGTGAATCGAGACAGTACAGTACATACTGACGAAACTAAAATGAGCTCTAACATGGAAATTAAGCGTTTCTTTTTTTCTTTATTTGTGTGTGAGGAATGTTTCCTGAAAGTTTGTCCGTACCTTTTTGTAACACCCTGTATAACAAGGTTGTTCCGAACACTCAGAGCCCGGGTCCTGTTCGCACTTGTCCTACTTCTTCTCTCTCTCTCTCTCTCGCATTTATTAAGACAAGAATATTGGCTACTAAGCAGTACATTTTATATTTTTACATGGATATTCAAACTTACGTACTTCCTTGAAATTATCTATTCATTTTTGTTTTGTTCTGCAGGACAGAATTAGATATTATTGCACTTGTTATAACGTTATTCAGTTCCTTATTTAATTATGTCTATTAAGTCGAGATTTTCTCGCCATTATGAACTTTTCACTACGCAGAATAGCGGGCGCTAATATGAAACTTCCTGGCCGATTAAAAGAGTGTGCGCCAGGCCGTGACTCGAACTCGGCACCTTTGTTTCTTGCGCGCAAGTGTTCTACCAACTGAGCTATCCAAGCACGACTCTCGGCCCGTCCTCATAGCTTTGCCCCCGAAAGGCAAAGGTTCCGAGATAAAGTCTCGTTCCGGCACACAGTTTTAATCTGCCAGGAAGAGTCATTTCCTCGCCATGTTTCTCTCGGAAATAGTGAATAGAATTGACTGCAAAATCTTGACCTGGAGCTTGCCCTGTAGCTGCCGTGTGTACTGCTTCCCCGTCACTGACCCTACATTTAGCCAAGGCTGCACCAAGCTTAAGAGTGATTACTGTTTCATGTCCTTTTCTACTTTTCACTTGTGACGATAGAACGTTTTCAGACTCGAGTACTTGACATCAATTCGACAGGTTGGTCTCAGAAGCAAATAACACGAAAACTTTACGGTAGTTATTTAAATGATCGAAATATATGTAAAATTATCAGCACTGAATGAGAGTTTGTCTTTCACATACTGTATCATTTGTTAGATTATGTTTAGCACTTTACCTACCCTGGTGTCATTAAAAATGTTCCGTGGACTTTACAGTATTACCCTGTACATTTGATTTATTGTCAGCACAGTGCTGCTTAGTCTCTAGGATACATACTTGAGCTCCACTCGCTTCTGCATCTTGCCCCTCACTTTTATAAGTAGCACACTGTCCATATCTCCAACTTTAACATTTTAGAAGTACACGTGTCCATTTCTCCTTTACCGGTGTAGTTCGTTCTCATCAAAAAATATTATAACGTTGACAACTAACCCTCACATATCTCCAAGAAACCATTTCGAGCTATCTTTTATTTGTTTGCACAGCGAGCAACCGTCTGTACCTAGTATAGACATAATTGAGTGTACAGTAACTATACGCACTGTCATCTGTAACATGGCTGTGTTGGGTCACGCGATCAATTTAGTTCCAGCTGTGTTGGGACCTACAGTTCGCATTGTCAAGTAATACACCGTAAGGTTCATTGTCTAAGTCAATTATAGACACAGATTCTGACACTACGTAAGATGTACAGAATTATTACTGGTACCGGTATGTACTTATTCTCGACAAACTTGATTTCAACCTGATTTAATCGTCTTGAAGGGTAACTGGACATGGAAGCTGATGTTCATGTATATTTGATAATCAACCAGAAATACGATTCTGTAAGGAATCGAACTCACGTGTGTAAAACAACTTCAGACGTCTGATTACTTCCAAATGAGTTAATGTCTTAACTATATATGCATCAAGCGAAAAAAAGTTTAGGGAAGGTTTGAAATTATGTTTAAAGTTAGAAGTTGCTAAACGCTCACACTATGAAACGTCGGATGAATAGTCTGGATAATTTGTGCTCCATTTTGAATTAAAGCTAGTTTTTTTTACGCATCTCAGTGTTTATGACGTCATATCTCTCGAACTAAATGCTGTTAAGGTGACATAATTTTGCAGGTACATTTAGTGATATTTTTAGATACTGCTGCGGATTGTGTTGCTAATGAATTAGAAGAAATAATAAATTAAAATGTCAAGTCTGGTGTTGGTGCATTATAAGTGATAGCTGTTTCTTCACGCATCTAACTGTTTACGTCGTCATATCGTCTGAACTAAGTGTTGTACAATAATATAATCTTGCAGGTACATGTGGTATATGTGAATAAGTTTCGTAAAGGTTTGAAAATACGTGTAAATTTTGTTGGAAGTTTCTCAGTGCTAGAGTCAGGGTGTTTTCCTGCTGTCAGTTATGCTGTCTCCAAACAAAAAGAGAGTTTATAACTGTAACACTTGTCTTAATAAATTATAATTTTAGTATTATACCTCTTAACTTGTAGACCATGACAATTTTTTTTAATTCTGTCAATAACTACGCGAAATAATGAAGACCAAAGTTTTGTTGCTCCTGGGAGTCGTTAGGTATATACGCAACCTGCAACTAACCCTGGATTCCGGGTTAGCGGCGTAGTAGTAGACATAATTTTTGCCTACCGCGGTTTATGTTGGCAACAAGAGAGGTGTCCGCTGTCAGAGGGGCGAAGGGCACACACGGAGAAAAGAGAAAAGTGACCTGTGCATGTGCACAGCATCAGTAGCGACGTCCAGCAGTTTCATTATTTGGATGTAAGACTCAATGTTAGGGTTCATGTTGTAGCATCGGTGCCAGGTGAGCTGAAATGCCTAAAAGTCACAGCCACTTCTCTTGGCGCGGATACGGTACGGCATGAAGCGAGGACGAAGTTGTGGCGACGACCCTTGCCAGTAAACCTCGAGCTCATCAATCAGTCAGGCTGCATCCAGTCCGTTGATCATGGTGTCCGTCGATCTGGAACTCTTGGGGGGGCGCCAACACAGACGTGGCTTATCGCGCCTTGGACACGCGATAGGAATCCCGATGCATTCAGTGGCTCTATTTTACGCTAGCAAAACATGATACTCAGCACCGTCCCCCACAGGTGACGATAACATTGAGATTCGAGGATCATATTTAAAGCCGTGAGCAACTCATTGTTAAAATTCCGATTCCAACAAGTATCGCAATCTAAAGATTCTACACTACTACATGTTGCTATATTGTGATGAAATTAGCATTAATCACTTGACCACAGGCAGTACTCCCAAAAAGGCTGACATCAATGTCCTGTTTCGACAGCTTACTGTAATTGAATTCCTAGTTAAAGACGAGTAATGTACTGCTGAAATTCACCTTAGATTTCAGCGTGCCTTGGAGATGTCTACATTGGCGCCAGCAATGTTAGGAAATGAGTGAAACATTTCAAAGATGGAAACACAAATATCGAAGATGAGTCAGGTAGTTGCCCTGGACTGCCTACATGGAATGCAACAAGGAAAGAGTTGATGAGCTCATTAGAGAAAATGGAATGTCACAATGAATGAAATCGTTGCAGAACTTGCAGTAGAACGCAGTGCTGTGCAAGAAATGATTCAAATATTACGTTATCATAATATTATCATCGATTGCATGCATCCCTAAATTAATGTCAAAGTTGCAGCTTTTACCTGAGGGAATTTGTGGCTATACCTGTAGGATCGGGCAGGGAGGGGACTTCTCTTTGTATATCATCGGGTTTGTGAAAGTTGTAAAGTTTGTACCCATTGGATCCCATATTTATCAATTGAAGACCACAAACTCTAGAAAATAACCACGACCCAAAGCCTTCGACAGAGATTTAAAAATGAAGATGTTTTTGTGACGAATATCACGGCACACTAAGAAAGCTTTTTTCCATCATCAGGAGCCTGAAACCAAACGCCACACTATGGAATGGAACCATTTGGTTTTGCCATCGAAGTAGAAAATTAAGACAGTGACATCTTCTGGGGAAAGTCATGGGCACTGACTTCTAGGATGCATATGGTTGTCATTCTGATCGATTTTCTTGAACCTGGGCAACTGTAAATTCTGACTGCTATATTACATTCTGGAAGCTCTGTCACACATTGTGTGATAAATGTCCTGGGAAGAATGTCCTACAACAGGATAACATGCATCCTCACACTGCTCATGTCACTTTGCAGAAGATCAGGACATTTGAGTGGGGGAAACTCTTCCACGTCCTCCTTACAGCTCCAACTTGGCACCCTCTGGCCACTGTATTTTCAGTTCTTTAAGGTACAGATATGAGGCCATTGCAGTGAGACAGTGGAGAATGTTAGGCAATGAATGCATTACTACCTTTGGGAAGCTGGAACAGATTGCTTTCAAACGGATATTTTCAAACTTGTAAATAAAATGGGAAAAATGTGTGCAAAGAAATGGAGACTGCTGAAAAGTGACAAAGTATGTAGATGAAGATGATATACTTTGTTTTTTAATAAAATAAAGATTAAAAATCCTAAAAGTGTAAGTTTTCTCTGTGAATTTCATTGATAAAATAATCTAGAATTATTAGCCAAGGAGATCAAGGCCAGGAGGATTGTGAGATTGAAGCATGTATTGTATGGGCAGTTCCCATTCCTATGTACGTAATTCAAACTGGTACTATGATGGAGACAACCAATTGGCATGGGATTTGAAGCAGCTACTGCAATCAATCTTGTACTCAGAATGGTGTGCTATCACAGTTCAGCAATGGCCATTTATTTGGATTGATAGCTATTGGTGGTTGGTGGGCATGCCTATGTAAAATACTGTACAAAACTATCTTATGTGCCCACCCAGCACATCCAGTCTCAGTCATATTCTGTCCTATCAGAGGCATGCCCACCTGTGAAAGCAGTCACGTCATTTACCCGCTTCTGCTGTACATTTTTTACAGTCTTTTATATAAGCATGCCCACCAATCACCACTACCGGTAGCTATCAACTCAAATGAATGGTCATCGCCCAACTGTCACCAAGAAGAGAGTTGACATCCAGTGGTGGGATGCCCTGCTGAGAATAACATAACAGACTGACTGCAATGTCTGCTTCACATCCCATGCTATTTGGTTGCTTCCTTCACAATACCAGTTTGAATTGTGTACACATGAATGGGAATTGTCTTTCCAACAAATCATTCAATCTCACAATCCTCCTGCCTTCAGTCTCCACTAGTCCCTATCTCCCACCCACCTCCAGCTTTGTGTCATTGCTCCCCACTTTACTCCATTCTCCTCACGCCTCCCACCCTCTCTCTGCAGCCTTCCTCTTCTCCTATTCTATCCTCCCCTACCAACCTCTCTTGCACATGTGCACCCTGCCTGACCCTAGACAAACATGTTACTGCCACATTCCTATCCTGCCGAGTTGCTGCCTCTTGCTCCCATACATCAACTGTTATCATCTTAGAACCTCCCTCTGTCCCCTTCCATACAACCTCTTATCTCACTGGCACCCTAGTCGAGTATTGAGGCCTTGTATGACTGTTGGATGTCCATGAAAAACCATCTTCTCCACAGATCACTAATGGTCTGACTTACAAGGTACGATGTTGTTTTATGTGAACTCTGAGTCTGAAGACACAAATAAGAGCACTGATGCTCCCCTACATCTTTAAAATAGTGCAACAGATCATTTTATTCTGCAACACTAAATATGGAAAAAGCAGGGATCATGTCATAAATGACTGAATATTGTTAGGAGCAAACAATTGAACTTGATCCCACAGCGCATGTTTGTGATGCCCTTGGGAAGTATGATGTATCTTACAGCCATCCTCACCACAATGACAGTAGCCGTAAAAAGTTTTCAGTATGCTTTCAGTACTACTATTTTGCTGCATGTGCTGTTTCTTTAGCCACCATGTGCACCGACATCGCTTGTGCAATGTCATCATTTTGTATTTTTTAACCACATTCTAAGTACGAACAAATTCTTTGTCTGGAGTATCTCATGTTCTACACATAGTGTAATGATCACATAAATTAAATGATCATTACTTGCATGCATTTCATTGCTTTGTGGAAATCAGTGTGTTTTCAGGGACAGTCTTCTTGCTAGTGCTTCTTTTGCTCTTGCATCTATCTGTTCCATCATATCTAGTAGATTACTTGTGGAGTAACAATCTCCAGATCAGTAATCCACAGTGTGGCATAGAAATGCCAGTCACCGTAGTTACCATATCAATACATAAAAGAATCAAGACTGCTTACATTAGTAAGGCACTATTTGCTGTTGCACATTGCAAAACTATGCCCAAACCTATACTTTTACAGTGAGAGAAGTCAATACAGTAGTAATAGATAATCAATTTACCACATACATGTTCTTGTGCACCACATGAATGCATAATGATGGAGCTCCTGTGCAGCCTCACTGAAAACAAGATCCAGAAACACATTGAGCAGGGGAAGAACTTTTGCAGAGAGATGTGAACGCAGTTGGGTCTTACTGCAAATGTGATTCTTTCATATCAGACTTTGTATGTGACATTTTCCAGTAGAAGACAAAAAAAAAAAAAAAAAAATAAAAATAAAAATAAAAAAAATAAAAAAAAAATAAAAATAAAAAAAAAATAAAAATAAAAAAAAATAAAAGAAAATAAAAAAAATAAAAAAATACACATATTTGGTAAACTGCTTGTCCAGTGCCAGAAAGTTGACTGCTTCAAATAAAAATTTTCAGTGTGGGAACTTTGCTTATTAGTAGGAAAGTGATTCTCATCTTTGAGCTAAGACAAACTGTTCTCTATGCATGCTTATAGTCTCATTTCCCTTGAACTGAGATAGAGATTTTATGTATTTCCTCATGTTAGTTTCGCTAACATTTACACCGAGAAGACAGATACGCAATGAAGTACTCTCCTCCTATGTCAGTAATGCAGACATTTCACACAGTATCAAACACTTTGATAAGTGTGTAAACCCTACTGCAGTCAGACGTTCCTGTTTGATACTTAAGATTTTACTTTTATCAATTTTTTTCTCCATTATATCACAGGTGAACTGATATAACCAAAACGTATATCAAAACATGTTCTCTACAATGTATAGGAAGCAATTGAAAGTGTAGTTCATTCACTTTGTTTCGTTAATTTCAAGTTAAGCTCCATGATCTGCAAAAGCTCCACACAAAGACATTCAAAGTGTTCATGTGTTTTAAACATTTCAGTGTTGATAAATGTGGTTTTACTATCCAAGAACGAGAGATGACTTGCCATTAGAAACAACTTTAAATTAACTTGGTTCCTTACAACATCCAAATGCTTAGTACAACATGTGCATTAATTTCCATAATATAACACCACATTCTGAGTACGAGTAAGGCAGATGAAAGAAAAGTCATATCAGTAACCAAATCAGCAAAAACAGATCAGCAGAAACAGATCAAAATGTTCAGTTTGGGAAAGTAAAATCAGCCACAGCCTTTTCAAATGAACAATCCAAAAGTTTGCCTTAAGTAATTTATGGAGAGAAAGGATAACCTGGATCTAGGTAGCTAGGCAGGCATTTGAACTGCCATCCTGCCGAATGACATTCCAGAGTCTTACCTACAGACTGTGATGCTCAGTCAAATTAGTAATAATACCTTAATATCCTATTACATTTATTTTCAGTGACCGTATTTTGGAAGGGGAGGGGGGGGGGAAAGGGGGAGAGGGAGGGAGGGAGGGGGAGGGGGGGGGGAGAGAGAGAGAGAGAGAGAGAGAGAGAGAGAGAGAGAGAGAGAGCACTACAGAAGCCGTGATGAAAGAACAAGGAGTAAATATGTGGTATTCTTTGATGTTTTAGTGACTGTAATTATTGTTAAAGAAAAGTGAACAATTGAATATAGAGTTTTTAGTACTGTACTTCACGTATTGGACTCTAGAGGCAAGACAGGTTCATAAATTATGTGGTTGTTAAACCAATCTTTTTGCAGTTGTATTTTATTGAGTCTGAGGCAAGACAAATCGGTTGACTTATAAACATTCGAATATTAATATGAGAAATGGTGACTGTGTTATTGGTGGAAGTTGAAATATACCAAGACTGAACTAAAAGTATTCTTTGAGTACTAAATTATTTCAAAAGGCGAGGGAGGGGGGGGGGGGGGGGGGAAGAGAGAGAGAGAGAGAGAGAGAGAGAGAGAGAGAGAGAGAGAGAGTGTCAAGAGAGTCTTATGAATTCCTGTAACAAGCATTATTCTTCAGAGAAGAAGGTTTTGGATTTCGATGGAGCCGGCAATCCAGAGAAGACCGGCTGTGCAGATCAAATAAGTCAACTGATGTGAGAGAGATATGAATTTGCAATATGTACCGTTCGTAGTGTCCGGCCATTCCTATAAATCCCTTCATCTGTCTTATGTTTCTAGGATATGGAATTTCTTTAATACCTCTGATGCATTCAGGGTCCTTTCTAATTACCTGCACCCCTACCATATGCCCTAAAAACTTAAGCTCTTAACACACAAAATATGATTTGGCTGGCTTCACAGTAATACCTTTCTCTTTAAATATCTCTCTGGTTTAGACCTTCCAGTCTGCTCCAAACCAGAGGACTATGATCAATCCTGGGTACGATGCTACAAATAGACAGCTTAGGCTGCACCCCACTTGCATTGCTAGTTGCCTTTTCCAAATCAGCCAGCCGCCAAAAGGAGCCGAGAATGGCCTCAGAACCGAAATGGAAAGCGTCATTCCTGCCGACATGTGCTGCTACATGCAGCTGGTTGCACCCAGTGCACTAGATAGCCACTGGCAGGGCCTCCTCCACATCACGGATGAGACCTCCCGGCAAACATACCGAATGCACAGTGGAATTCTTTCTCGCCTTGCCTGCTATCTCCCTGAGGGGCTCCATCACCTACATAACATTGGAGCTCCCAATGACTAGCATACCCACCCTCTGTACTTGTCCGGATTGGGCAGGAAAATCGACTGCTGGCCCAACAGGAGAGGCATTCCGTGCTGGCTCAGAGTTATCAACAACACAGGGAAGCACCTCGTACCTGTTGCTAAGACATAGGGAGCCAGCCGGCACGGCCCGCTCCCTCTTTCGCCTTCTGCCCAGTGACACACAAACCCACCACTGTCTGCCACCCACTCTGGAGTGAGGACGGACCAGTTAGATGTCGCGTATCGAAAGCAGCAGTAACATCCGGGCCACCAGGGGATTCCACTGACGCCAAAGGTGTTGCAGGTCTCGTCACTGGCACCCCGACATCACCGCAACTTCGAGCATTAACTAGAAGTTTATTGATGGTATCCAACACAGCTTCCAGCTGTTTACGGACAGCAGCCAACTCTCCTTGTGTCTGCTCACAAGAAGCAAGGTCTCAAATTGCGCAACTGAGTTTGAAAATATACTAAAGGAGAAGAAAGTAACACTAAAAGTTGGTGTGCAGATATCTCGCTGAACTCTGAGACCGCTAGCTATTAAACAGAAATACATTTCTCTACAAGGAAAATTTTCACTTGGAAGCCGCCTTACACAAGCTGCCGCTACACTATATGAAACGCAATGTTCATTGAGAAGAAAGACAATGCACTGCTGATAAAGTTGTTTTATAAAATTGGCAGCAATAGCAGTTCTCCATTGCGGGAACCTCATAGAGAAACAGCTGAAAAGAGGCTCCATGTCAATAAATGGGCTTAAACAATATGATCAAAAAATTTGAAGAAACAGGTACATTAAGGGGGTGCAACATGGAGAGGGATGTTGCTCATTCCCAAGGCAGTCGATTAAGTTGCTGTCGCTATAGTTGTGTAGCATATTCCTCAAATTCTGCTACCAGTATTTGAATTCTGTCACAGGAATTCTCTCTCCCCTGGTCAAAAGGTCAAAAGTTCAAAAGATTTTGTGGTGTATTTTACACTGGTACCCCTACAAGATTCAGGGCATAAACCAAATGAAGCCTAACAACAGGCTACATCATCACAACTTTGCCCTTATTCTTTTTGACATGCATAGAAATGAATATGTGTATCCAGAGAATAGTCTTTGGGTGTATGAAACACGATACTGTGAATGCACAGAACTGTGGTAGATGGGGTTCTACTTCGCCACATGTTGTGCACGAACATCCACTACATTCACATTATGTGACTTTGTGGTGTGTTTTCACAAGCACCTTCACTCTTGACCCATTTTTCTTTAAGGACATGACACTTCACAGACCTGTTCCTTCTCATTATAAGGGCTCCCTTGTGCAACACGTGATTCCTGCTTTACAAGAACACAACTATGTCCACACCACTGTTTTCATGCAAAAGGGAACAAAACCACTTGTCACTTGCACCATGAAAGATTTGCTTTGAGAAACATCCAGTAATAACCACATTATCTCTAGGCAATATAAAGATATGTGGCTTTCCAGACATGCACTAAATCCACATGACTTATGGTTGTGGGGATATCTGAAAGATCGTGTCTATCAGGAATGTGTCAGGGCTCTTCCTAATCAGATTTATAGCATACAATGACATACTGCTCTGATTACACTGGATATGCTGCAAGCACCGGATAGATGCAGCATGTTGCTTAGTCAGCAGACCATACAGAACATGTGTTGTAACTTGTAACCCTAATGCAATAAACATCCCAGAACCATGTGTGATTGTTCCTCCTCTTTTCCTGCAGACACACCACAGTCTGACTGCTTACAGCACTATGTTTTCAACTGGCAGTAGAAAGTGGCACTATTATTTCTTTCAGCATACTCCACTAGCACACCAATTAATGAACATACCTACAGTGTTCCAATGTCCTGCAATGTAGCACTGAAGCACTCAGAACACTGTCAGTTTAATAGTAACCACCTAGTAGATGTTTAAAGTCTGCAGGTGGCATAAAACAACATCTGAAATTGTGCTAAATGCTTTCTCACAAAATTATTTTGAGCAATTATCTCAGGGGCACACCCAAACTGTCAATGGTTGCAAAAACGTACTTGACCTCTTAGCAACAAATAATCCTGAGCAGACAGGGAGCATCTTGATGGCAGATGCAGGGATTAGGTGACTACAAGGTTGTTGCAGGAAGACTGAGCACTGTAACATCCAAATGCTAAAAAATAAATGGAAAATATATCTACATAAAAAGGCTGGTAAAAATTTGCTTGATGCTTTCCTAAGAGAGAATCTTCACACCTTCCAAATCAACTATGTAAGTGAAGCCCAGATGTGGTTTAAATTCAAAGAAATGGTATCGACAGGTTTATACTATACACTTAATAAGAGATGGAATTGATTCTCCATGGTACATAAAACGGGTCACCTGAACACTGTTGCTGAAGCAATGAAAATAAGCATATCAAATTTAAAAGCATGCAAATTCTCCAAGACTGGCAATGTTTTGCAGAAAGTCAAAATTTAGTGCAACTTTCAATGGAGATACTGTTTTCACAATGGAATTGCCTCGAAATCTGGCAGAAGACCCAAAGACATTTTGCTCGAATGTAAAGTACACCAGCAGCAAGATGCAATCGGCAACTTCGCTGTGTGCGATAGCACTGGTAATGTTACTGATGACAGTGCCTCTAAACATGGTTTACCAAAATTTGTTCACCAAAGAACACGAATTAAATAGTCCAGTATTCAAACCGAGAACAGTTCGCAATAAAGTAAATTATAGGTAGATATCCTCAGTGTAGTGAAGTAACTAAATCATTTAATAAAGGCAACTCTTCCACTTCAGGTTGTATATTGATTAGGTTTCTTTCACAGCACGCCAATATAATAACTCCACATTTAGGAAACAAATACAGCTCTTGATGGAAGATCCATACCTACGCACTGGAAAGTTGCACAGGCCACACAAATAATCAAGAAAGAAAACAAGAGTAACCCACTCAATTACAGAGCCATATCTCTAATGTCAATTTACAGTATTGTTTACAAACATGTACTGTTTTCAAACATTATGTATTGTCTAAAAGGAAATGACATATTGTCACAAGTAACCACAGAGTCAGCAAATATCATTCTTGTGTAACACAACTAGCTCTTTATTCATGCAAAGTAATGATTGCTAGCTAGTGGATCTAAAATTGATTCCCATTTCCAGATTTCCACGAGGCTTTTGGCGTCACTTCCCACAATAGACTCCTAATCAGATTCGGCACTCGTGGCGTAACACTTCAGTTGTGCAACTGAATTTGTGATTTCGTGTCAGAATTGCCACTCTTCATAGTAACTGACAGAAAGTCATTGAATATAACTGACGGGGCATCTGGTATTCCCCAAGAATATGTTACAGGTCCGCTTCCATGATCTATATAAATGGTTTAGGAGACAATCTGAGCAACCCTCCTACATTATTTGCAGATGATGCCGTGATCTACTGTTTAGTGAAGTCGTCAGAAGATCAGAACTAATTGCAAAACGATTTAGACAAGATACTTGTATTGTGTGAAAAGTGGCAGTTGACTGAATAATCAGAAGTGCGACATCATCCACGTAACTACTAAAGGGAATCCGATAAACTTCGGTTACATGATAATTCACTCAAAACTGAAAGCTGTCAATTCATCTAAATACCTAGGAATTACAATTACAAATAACTTACACTGGAACTATCATGTAGATAATGTTGCAGGGATCGTGAACCAAGGACTGTTTTATTGGCATAACACTTAGAAGGTGCAGAGGATCTGCTAAAGACTCTGCTGCGTTGTATGGAATCCTTACCAGTTAGGATTTAAGGAGGACATCGGAAAAGCTCAAAGCAGGACATCTCATTTTGTACTACTATGACATTAGGGATGCAGTGTACAGATCTGATGGACAAGTTGGAGTGACAATTATTAAAACAATGGCGTTTTTCATTGTAGCGAGATCATTTCACGACACTTCAGTCACCAATTTTCTTCACCAAGCATGAAAATATTTTGTCGACTCCCATCGACACAGAAAGAAATGACAATCATAATAAAATACGAGAAATCAGAGCACACGTACAAAGATTCACATGGAAATTTTTAAAGCCGTTCAAGAACTGCATAATACAGAAACAGGCTGAAGGTGGTTCGATGATACCTGTGTCTGGCACAGGGCAAATTACAGAATAGTTGGGCAGCTTGTCTATTCTTTCAATGTTTCCCTATACTGCCTTTTCCATTGCCAAGTTACCTATTTCTGGCCGCCTTAGTGTTTGTCCCACTAATTTAAACCATCTTTTGTTGAACATGTCCCAGAGACATCTGCACATAAGTAATTTTTTCTATTGCCCTTTCATTTCACATTTAATCTGTCCACCAAATGTCAAACAGCATTTGATAGTTGTACGTTTCAGATACTTAAAGCTTCTTTGCCTCTAGTTCTCTCACAGTATATACTTCCCTTCAAAACAATGCAGTGTTCAAGATATACAGTTTCAGTGCTTATTCACTGCTCAGTAATAACGCCTGCCAACAGACTAATTCATATAGCTACATCACTGCTCTTGGATGGATCATATTCTGCTTTAACAACATCAAACATATATCTTTTGTCAGAGTACTAGTACTTTAACTACAGCTTTTTCTTCCATCATACATCTTACAAACTGATCCATAACAAGAGTGTGACTGAGCCAGGTTGTATTTGGATATATATTCCAAAGGGACAAAGCTAAACTTTATGAACTATTATCCAGGTTTAAAAGTGCTTGGTGACTTAGACAAACCATTTCAAGTGAATTCTATGTTGTTTTCTGCAGTTCGACGAAGTCAAGGCCAGTTATCTTGTTCTCCACCTTATTTATTCTTAATGTGTAATGAATTCAATGTTGCCAAGACATTTAAGTATTTGTTTTCCTCATTTTAAATCTCTTCACTATGTTGTAAATCTGAACGTAATGCCTACAACATTTTGCTGTCAGCGACTGAAGAAATATGGTGTTACTACAGATTTTCAAAATTTGATGAAAGTATCCTGTTGCTATCAGGCTTGGCACAGTGCTGAAGTTCTTGGTCACATGAACAAATTTTTCCCTGAATTTGACTGCCGTTAGCCTCACTTACACAATAAATACTAACTTGAGAAAAATGTGCACATAACTTCCTTTTATCTCTAAAGAATTTCTTTTCTTAAGGCACCTGTGTCCTCAAAGAAACACTGTATACTCCTCTAATGGAAAGTGACATATGCACAAGCTGAGGTAATGAGGTAACTTGTGTCAGCCAATTAACATTGCTCAATAACAATTTTTCAATAATTTCGTTAAGAGTTAAAAAGACTAGCACAACAAAAACACTGGACATTTTATTCTCCATAAGCATACAACATAATATATATAGTAATTATTTTTGAGCTTTTTTGCAATGACAACAACAATGATGAAATTGTCTTTTGACAACTGTGTGACAACCATAAATGTCACTAGAGATTAAAGTATTTCCAGATATTGAACAACAACCAAGAATTCTTGAATTCTGAATGAAAGAAAATACTGCTGCCTCTTAATACAACAAGACATTTACAATAAACACCCAAAAGGTGACATAATATCAATTTAACAAAACTTTCAGACAGAGTGATAGATTATCTGGTATCTTCTTTTACATAATTGAGAACCATTTGTTGTTTAGGGCAGAAAGTGTTACTATTTGCAGCAACACAAAAAGTTACCAAATTGCACATGTGATACAACATGTAAGGATCTAGTTAAATATATTAATTTTTCAATCTTCTCTCTTAGTTACTTTCATTGTTTCTGAAGGCGTAATATGCAGATTCCTCCACTCTCCATTCTTGAGGGAGTTTAAAAAAAAATAATAAAATAAAAAGAACCACACACACACACACACACACACACACACACACACACAATACCAAGTCTAAGATTCACTACAATCCAACTGAATATACATATTAAACAATGAATGCATACTCATGGAGAACAATCTACAAAGAATAAGCAACTACACTTTTTAAGTACTGTACTTCTGAACATCACAGATAGATCAACTGGAAGCACTGTCATATTGTCTTAAGTCAATATTTTTTTTCATAGTAAAACATGTCAGCATTAAGTACACTACATGTATGTTTAATAGTAGAAATGGAACATTGCAATCTAGTGACTTCAGCTTGGCATGTATTGTACCATAAATATGCAAATGTTCTTCATATGTGAACAGTACAGTAAATTTTTTCCTCATTATTACATTACATAAAACACATGTATATGGATGGAATTAAAATGAATCATTACAACACCAGTCTTTTTGCTACAGTTCTTACTAATTCAGACATTTCTCTTTCTCTACACATACACAGAACATGACATATCACAGATTTGTACTGGACTCAAACAATTACTAACATATAGTATTGTGCACCTTTATATTTTTAAATAGAGAAAGGAATGAACTACAGTACTTCATTACAGATAATTTTATTAAAGTCACTTTCTTCTTACTAAATATTCAATGTACACAGATCAGTTTATAATTTTTAAACATTACACAACACTATGTGTACCAAAAAGTACATAAATACTGAAAACATCTGCTGGCATTAAGATCTATAGAGTAATCTGTAAAAAAAGAACAAATTTCATCACATACAAAAACATGCATATTTTATTTTTCACTTTTGTTGATAGAAGCTGTCATTTAAGCAACTCAAATTATTGAACTTCAGCTTACAAACTGTGACATATGCACAAAATGAGAATAGGAACACAGTCTAGTTCAGGTTCAAAACTAAATGCTGCTATGTTTCAAGCCATGCACACTACGAACTCTCCTTGCAGATGATAATTCACAATCAAATGCACTAACAGTTAAAATCCATTTCCAAAAATATAGGCTTCTCAACTCCCATCTTCACCATGTCAATAACCATTCTAGCACTTCCTGCACTTCCAACTCAACAAACAGTATAGTTGTGCTGTTCAAGCACAAGAGACACCACAAAACTCTTGTCTGTGGGATGATTACAAAAATAGTAAACACAAATGCTTCCTAGAGATGCATACTAATTACAACATTAACACCTTGAATGTTTAACACTTAGATTGGAACATGCACAGGAGTTTCAGATACCTAACCCTTCTGACTAATGGGAGCCACAACTGTTGAGATAACACCTCCCAGACCTGGCAGAGTTGATGATCCCATAAGGAACATGTCGACCTCGCGTGCTGCTTGGCGCCCTTCTGTGATAGCCCAGACAACCAGTGACTGGCCTCTGCGACAATCTGATAATAAAGTAAATTGTAAATTAACTGATCAGTGGATTGAATAAAGATAACAACTCATCAGAAAATGTAGGTACTGAATAATAAGAAGGCATATAAAGAAGAAATGAAACATGAAACTCAGTTTATTCAATTGTGTTCTAAGCTATCATGGGCCAGTCCTTATTAGTGTGTTGATACCTTCCGAGACAGTGCTAATGTCAGCATCACCAGCTCGCGTAAAAGGATACATACAATACAGTTCTTGGCCTGTCAAGTGAGATACTTTCTTAAATAAACAATGCACTTATTTTTCTATGCAGTCCTCATTTTGGTCTAGGGACCACATCCAAAATGTTTCAAGCAGGTAGCTCCCACCTCCTGATTGTGATTCCAGAAACTCTGCAAAATATCCTCCTTCAGTTAACACAACCTCTTCCTTGCAGACAAAAAATTTTCAGGCACTACTTCTTTCAGATGAGGGAAATTGGGTGGAAGGCTGACAAGGAGGGAGAGTCCGCTCTAAAAGAGCAAGATTTTTAGGCGCAGGCCAGGAATCAAGCAAAAACAAGTTACTTTGGCCAGCTATTGGCCAAAAGCAGTGCTCATACCATAGTTATAGTTTCCTTACACCCATTTCCCACTCTAGACTGCTGTGAAAAATATTCCCTACCACCCTTGCAAGATCACAAAGGCAAAAAACTATCATAGGGGGCAGCACAATGGATAACTTTCCAACCAGTTAACCATACAGATTAACAGTCGGTATAATTTAATATGAATGCATTAAGGCACTGATGTTAGTTGATCTTGATACAACTCTATTGACACCTCTAATTTCCATGGTTCCTTTCATATGCATTTCCTCTTCAAATCCCAGATGGTTGGAGTTGAAAACAAATTCTTTACTGCATTATGAGATAAATTACTTTGTCCCATCTACAAATTTTTGGGTAGATTCCACAATATGCTGTGCACCCTCAAGCTGATACTTTGTTTGAAATTTTGATATCTTCTGTCTTCCAATTCTGTAGCACTGTTTGAAGCGAAACAACCACCCACTGCTTCCCTTGAAATCACTGGAATCTATGACCTGCGCAATTTTATGTGCGTAACGTAGTTGGTCAGTATCATGCACACCCCGTAAATTGTATCGCGCAGCCTTGAAATGCACGAACACCAGTTTTTGTAACAAGTGTGTCTTGCCTCCTCATGAATATCCTACTTTTTCTTATGCACTACATGGTCATATTGATGTAGACTTACTCAAATCTGTTCATAATTGTTTTTTTACTACGCTGCAGATGATCTCTCATTAAGCAATTGTGTTTAGTACCTGCACCTTGGACAACAACAGTCCCTTAATACGTTTCACTGATGACAGGATGTGTGTCTTCCTGTCAGACAAGGATTATGAACTACCTGGCTAGACACCTGTTTCAACATCACTTTCACTTATTAAGCACATATCATCATCACTGTGCTCCTCATGTACATTGTCTGGAAAATCAAATATACACGACACCAGACATTGCACTAACTTACCTTGCACAACACAAATACACAGACGATGCCCAAGTGAATATCCCCATAACAGAATACTGCTCCCACCAGTTTGCGTCTACGACACATGGTCATGCTTCGAGCAGCCATTCGTTCAGCTGACAGGGTGCCTTGACACAGTTGTCAACCTGTTTTAACAATAAATCGGATTCATCCGACCATGTGACATAATTCCATTGATCTGCAGTCCAATCTTAATGATCCCATGCCCACTGTAATCATAATTGACTATGCTGTTGCATCAACATGGGACCATGCACAGGTCCTCTGCTGCGGAACACCATGTTCACAATTGTATGCTGAACGGTGTGTTCCAAAACACTTGTGCCAGTGTTCTCTGCAATAAGTTCTGCCGCAGATCACTGCCTATCCTGCTTTAGAGAGTGGAAAAGCCTCCAATCCCTATGTTCTGTGATGAAATATGGACATCCAACTTCTAATCACCTACTCATGATTTCAGCATTCTTCAACCGCTTACCACAGATGCTCACAACAGTAGCATGTGAACAGCCAACCAGCTTCATTATTTCTGAGATGCTCGCTCTCGTACACTAGGCCACATCAATCTGGCTTTTGTCAAAGTCTCTTAAGTTGGCATATTTCTGCATTATCGCTTTTTTCATCTGTCAACTTCGGCAACTGTTTTAGACATACTGTAATGTTTACTTTGTTTATCATTGCCATTGCTCTACTTTGTATCAACACCACTAGCACTGTAGCACTGTTATGAGTTAGTTGTCAACTAAGCAGTTCAACTACACTCCGTAGCCTCGTGCTGTGCACACAGTTACCTCTAGTCCCATCCTCTGTTGCCATCAGTAGCCAATATGGCAGACAACACGTGGGGGCATCAAATGCTGTAATCATAATTTCCCTTTGTGACCTCACACTCAAGGGGTTCCTAGTGAGGTTGATAAATCCGGTGAATATGATCAACGTTCCAATTAGTGATAAATCAAATACTTCAGTTTTTCCACTTCAAAGCACTTTTGTGGGCTTGGGCATCCCTCATCTTACATTGTTTCATCCAGTTTGTGGATGCTATGCTACTCTTCCTGACTACTTGTACGGCAGCTGATAATATGAATCACTTTTAAGGCCCAGAAACCACTGACCATAACCTTTCTGGCTGATGAAACAAACTGTTTTTTGTACAGGACGCCTGGCTTCCACCAACTGCTTAGATGGTTGTCATGCCTAGCATAGAGTCATGGAACCAGTTCTCATCTAGTTTCAAACTGCTGCACAAAATCAGTTAGATTCTTTTCAGGAAAGTTCTCCAATTACTGAGAAATTAATTGAATTTGTTCTTGAGTAGCACACACTGAATGTGGCATGTGACTTGCACAAAGCATTTTCATAATGAATTCTTTGAGTAAAATATCACATGCCCTTTTTTCATATATACAAATGGTGTTACTTATTTCGCATATCATTTAATATCACTCAGTATCATATTGTTCATGTTGCCCAATTATAGCTTGTGCTCCAACTCTACTGACCTCATGGTCGACCAGGTGCTGAAACCTGATCTCCTTTCCTCGCTGTCTTCCCCATTACTTTCAACTTAGAATTTCTGAATGGGGTCATCCCCAAGAAAAGTGTAGCCACATCTGAATACAACAGCCAATTTTTTAACTATTAAAAATGGAGGAGCAGACTCCTTGTAAGCCTTCACCATCTTTCAATAAGTTTTTGTGAACAATAACTGTTCAAATCAGAATTCTATGACGGCACACTATTCCAGTTCCCAAACTTGAACTTACCACTCTAAGAAGCTGTTCAAACATAACTATTCTTAGGATCAAATTAACAATTACTTTGCATCTTGCACAACACTGTAGCAGTATTAAAAAAAATTCAGTGGTAACGATGCTCTCCTTACCAAACTGAGAACCCTTCACCTTGCTCTTGTTACATTTAGATATGTGATCATCTATAAAGCAAAACATAAATCTATCACCTATCGGTTACAAGTGATTCACCAAACAACTGAAAAATAAAGTAAATGATTAATGAACTATGTATACACTTTGACCAGTCTCTCGTTGCTGTCCCAATTGAGTCAGAATGTTTGGAAGCTCAATTTTACTGCTGTTTAGATAACTGTTTTCTGACAAGTTAAATATGATACTTCATGCATGATCATCAGACCAGACCTGTTAGCTCTGAAAAACTCTCGATATTCCACTCTCCCAATTTTAAGTCTTTACATTGGTTCTACGCTTGATAAATGGGAGCATTAAAACAAGGTGGCAGACATGTCACCAGAATAAAAGTAGGAGGATTCTCTGTTATAATTACCAGTAATTTATCTATGGTTCCTTGAATGCCTCTGCATGATGGAGAAACAAAATAAGATGCTCACATATGATAGCTGCTGAAAAATATTTTTAGACAACCATCATCATAATTTTGATGGTCCTTATATCAAACTAGTCTCCTTTGGATGCAACATATTTATCCTAATGTTTCTGCCAGTCTGCAGAGACATGCTAGAAACCATTTTTTAAAAGGCTCTTCGAAATCGCTTCCACAGCCTTCACCATTGCTTCTAATGATGGAAAAGAAATTTTAAAAAGTCACACGATGCTAAATTCAGACTATAGGTAAGGTGAGAGATGCATTTCACATTTATTTTTATAAGCTGTTCAGTAGCAACAATTGCAATACATGACCATTCATTATCATAGAGCAAGCATCCAGCGTGTTTCATGGATATGCAGTCATTTGTGCTCCACATGGACTTGCAAAGTTTTTGAGGTATCCCCATAGTATTGTCCAGTTATTGATGTGTGTGTAGGTTCAATGAATATAAAAAAAATGGGATAACCATAATCTGCAGAAGCAACCACTTTTGCTTTTTTGGTAGGGTTGATGGTGATGATTTCCAAACTGAGCTTTGCTGTTTACTTCCAGGATCAAAGTTATCAGCAGTGATTATCTTTGAAAACCTCCAAAGCTTCCTCTAATGTCAACTTCAACTGCATGCAGACCTACATGCAGAAGTCCCTTTGTTCAGGAATCACCAGTCTTGGAACCCACCATGCATAAAAATATCCGATTTGTAAATTTTCCATCACCTACTTTTGGGTGACACCCACTGAAATTTTCACCATTTCACAAAGTTTTGTGTGGTTATTTGTCAACCATGTCTCACAATGACAGCAGTAGCATTGATGTTCTCTCCTGTGAGAGCAGTGACTGGAACACTGGGTCCACCTTCCTTTGAAATTTGTTGCCTTCCTGTGTAAAGAACTTCAACCCTCTTTGAGCTGTATTGCAGTGAAAAAAAAAAACTCTCCACAGGCCTCCTGTAACATTGTATAGGCCTTAGCTGAAGATCTGATGAGACAAAAGTGGAATTTCAAAGCTGTGTATTGTTCGTGAAGCACCTCCATTGCTGCAGTAGGTGATACGGGACATGTCTCAGCTTACCCACTCTCACAGAAAGTAACGAGGAGTGCTAACAATGAAGCTAATACAGGAGAGAGAGAGAGAGAGAGAGAGAGAGAGAGAGAGAGAGAGAGAGAGAGAGAGAGTGAGAGTTTTAGACATTTAAGCTAACAGATTATCATAACGCTAAATTCTTGCACAAGACATTATGGCCATAAAAAGTTACACTCATTCTTTATTGAAATGGTGTTATGATAACAAGAAAAAAATGTCAGAAAGAAAACCAACACCTTTTTAGTTGTTTCAGGGACAACAGTCCATACGATTGACTGATCTGGACAAGTAACCTCAATCAAGATCATCTTAATGTGTTGGTAATGTAAAAGGTCGAAACCAAATGGAAACAACAGCTGTTATCTGTCCCGAGGGCATGCAGCTCGGCTGTATACCTTAATGAAGATAGCATCCTCTTGGGTTCAATATCCAGAGATAAAAATAGTCACCCAAATTGCTCTCTAGGTGCGGATTACTCAGGAGGATGTTATCAGGAAAAATGAAACTGACATTTGATGAAATCTTAGATCCCTTAATCAAGTACGCAGGTTGGAAAATTTTTAAGGAAATGAATACATTGAAGTTAGATATAGTGGGGACTGGTGAAGTTCAGTGGTATTATGAACAGGACTTCTGGTCAGGTGAATACGAAGTTCTAAATACAAAATCAAAGAGTTAAGTGCAGGAGTAAGTTTACTAATAAATAATAAAATAGTATTTTGGGTAAGCTACTATGAGCAGCATAGTGAACACATTATTCTAGCCTAGATGGACATCCATCACAGTTGTAGAAGTTTAGATGACAACTAGCTCCACAGATGAAGAGACTGAAAGAATGTTTGACAAGATAAAATTATTGAGAGAGTTAAGGGAGACAAAAATTTAACTGTGATGGGCAACTGGGATTCGACAGAAAGAAGAGAAGGAGGCAGCAAAGGATAACCGGTAGGAGAATACAGACTGGAGAAAAGTAATGAAAGAGGAAACTGCCTGGTAGAATTCTACACAGAGCATAAATTGTCACTTACACTTGGTTTAAGAATCACGAAGGAAGGTTGTGTATGTGGAAGAGACTTTGAGACAGTGAAAGGTTTACAATTAATAATGGTAGGCGATAGATTCTGGAAAGATATTTTAAACTGTAAGACATTTCAGGGGAAAATGTGGACACAGACCATAATTTATTGGTTCTGACCTGTAGATTGGAACTGAAGAATTTGCAGAAATGCACAAAATTGAAGAGATGGGGCTGAGATAAGTTGGAAGAACCAGAGTTGGTTGAGAGTTCCAAAGGGAGCATTAGGCAAAAGCTGACAAACAAGCAAAAGGAATACAGCAGAAGACAAATCGGTAGCTTTTAGAGATGGAATAGTGAGAGCAGCAGAGGATCGAATAGGTAAAACTGTAGGCCTAAATCCTTGGATATCAGAGAAGATAGTGGATTTAATTTAGGAAAGAAGATAATATAAAAATGCAGCAAATGAAGCAGGCAAAAGGAAATACAAACATCTAAAACATGAAGATGACAAAGTGCAAATTGGCTAATCAGAAATAACTGAAGAGTAACTATAAGTCTAGAGAAGCTTACATCAAAAATATCTAGAGGCCTTTGGAGAAAATAGAAGCACCTGTATGAATATCAAGAGATCACATGGGAAACCAATACTAAGCAGAAAAGGGAAGGCTTAAAGGTGGAAGGAATAAATAGAGGGGATGCCCAAGGAAATGAACTTCACAGCAATATTATAGAAAGAGAATAAGAAGTAGATAAAGCTGAGATGGGGTATGCTGCTGCAAGAATATGACTGAGCACTGAAAGATCTAAACCAAAACAAGATCCCTAAGATACGTGACATTCCCACAGAATTATTGAGATCCTCAGTAGAGCCAGCCATGACAAGATATGAGACAGGCAAACTAATTCCAAAGAAAGCAGATGTGAATAACATTGAACTATCAGTTTGATAAGTGATGGTTGCAAAAAAGTGACACAGATTATTTACAGAAGATGGAAAAACTGGTACAGGCCAACCCCGAGGAAAGTCAGTTTGGGTTCTGGAGGAACACTGGAACACATGAGGCAATACTGAATTGGTAACTTACCTCAGAAGGTAGGCTGGAGAAAGGCAAACCAATACTTTTAGATTTCGAGAATGACACTGTAGATTATACTAAACTCTTCGAAATTTTGAAGATGACGGGTAAAAATACAAGCAGGATAAGGTTATTTACAACCTGTACAGAAAATTGACAACAGTTCCAAGCATCGAGGAGCACGAAAGGGAAGTAGCGGTCGAGAAGGGGGGTGAGATGGGGTTGCTGCTCAACTCCAGTGTTACACCAAGCAAGTAGTGTGATAAGCCAAAGAAAAATTTGGAGAAGTAATTAAAGTTCAGGAAGAATAAATAATAACTTTGATGTTTGCCAGTGACCTTGCAATTCTGTCGAAGATAGCAAATGACTTGGAAGTGCAGTTGAACAGACTGGACAGTGTCTTGAAAGAAGGTAAAAGAGGGACATTAATTAAACCAGGCAATGCTGAGGGAATTAGATTAGAAAATAAGACACTGAAACTAGCAGATGAGTTTTGCAGTTTGGACAGTAACATAACTGATGCTGGCCAAAATAGAGATGATATAAAATGTAGACCGGAATGGCAAGGAAAGAGTTTCTGACGAAGAGAAATTTGTTAACATCAAACAAAAATTTAAGTGTTTCTGAAATCTGTTCTGCATGCATTTGTCTGGAGCATAGAATTGTATGGAGGTAAAACATGGACAATTAGCAGGCCAGACACGAAAAGAATAAAACCCTTTGAAATGTGGTGATACAGAAGAATGCTGAAGATTAAACGAAGTACGTCACTTAGCTACTGAGGAGGTGCTCAATAGAAATGGTGAAGAAGTAAATGTGTGTAGCACAGTTTGGCTAAAAGAAGGAATCAGATGATAGGACAGATTTTGAGATGGAAAACATTGCAGAGGGAGACCAAGACATGAGTATAGTAAGCAGGTTCAAATGGATGTGGGTTGCTGTAGTTATTTTAAGATGAAGAGACTTGCATATAATAGAGTAGCATGGAGAGCAAGTACCACAACAGCAACAGCAGCAGGGCAAAATGACATAGCCCTTCTGTATGAGTAATGCAAGTGTAGGAGATGCTATAAAAACTTAACACACTTGTCGAGATAATTCAAATACAAATTGTATAATTATTTACAAAGCATGACCAGTGGGAAATAATACACAAGAACACTCCTTTGCTACCTATGAAGAATACCGAACACTGACAAATGCAATGGAGGATGGATCCACAGTTATATAACTGAAGATGCAATTGACCATGCCCATCAAATCAGCACCTTTATCGAAGAAGGCAATGAAGTTTTTCTATTTATTTGTTTAGCATCAATGTAATAGTGTAACTCCTCAGTTAATAGGAAAATGTTTCCTGCACAGAAGCATGTAATAAGGATAATATGTGGTATCTACTCAATCCCTTTTTTTTTAGATTTCTTTAAACAGCTGGGCATACTGAAAAAGCTTCACAGTACGTTCCCCCCTCCCCATTACAGTCAATCACATTTTCAAACCAACAGTAACATTCATATATATAATAACAGGACAAATACCTCGGCCTTTTTGTGAAAAAGAGAGGCATAGAATATTCAGCCACAAAAATGTTTGACCTCTTACCCAGTGATATGAAGAATCTAAAAGTCAATAAAAATTAATTTCAAACACAAACTGGAATCATACCTTCTTGACAAGTCTTTTTACTACATAGAATAATTTCCTAACTCACTAACTAGCATGTAAATAAGTCATTACATACCTCCAGCAGCAAAAACACGAGGTACTGAAGTTGAATACTGTCCAGTAGGTGTTTCCACATTACTGCGAGGATCAAGATTCAGTTCCAATTCATTGGCAATGTAACGTTCTGGTCCCAGGAAGCCCATTGCAAGAAGCACCAAATCACACTTGTACACCTGTAACAAACATTCAGGGTTTATCAGTATGTCTGCTTAAGGTGCAAAACCGTATACTAACATCTGATATTGCTGGAGTAACAATGGTTAAACAAAACCAAATAGAGCTCCTAAAAAAAAAGGATGAAACAGTAAACACCCACAGCATCTGTAATTTTCTTGTTTTGAGTAGTCCCTTTGTGTGTCTCACTTTTAGATAGTTCCTTCTATGTTCGCGCTGGGTGGGCGGGGGAGGGGGGGGGGGGGGCTGGGGGGGGGGAGGGATGCATATATCTACTAATGATATTTCAGCAAAGATGAAAGTGCAGTAAGACGTATTGCTCAGCTACCATCTAAAATGTACTAAAAGAATTTTTTTGGTAAAATTTAGTATACTGTAATGACAGTGTACTCTAAAAAGTAAAAGTTCCTGAGGGGCAAATATCATCTCTCTAACAAGGCAATAGATGTGTAGCACTATAATATGTAATGTTCTTAGCCACTATGTAATGTATCATTAACTCCAGATGTTTTCCCAGAAAGACAAGTATGCCACTGTTAGACCTCTCTATAAAAAGTGTGACTTCACAGATTTTTTTCTATGACCATCCAGTGTCACTCCTTACATCATTTTCCAAACTTTTTTAAAAGCCAGTGTACTCTAAGGTTATCAAACACCTTTGTATTTCAAAAATGCAATTCTACTGACTTAACTATTTATTCATTTACTGAGCATGTAATAAAAGTTTTAAATGATGAAATTTCACCAACTGGAATTATCTGAGACTTGTCTAAGGCATTTCATTGGCTGGCTCTGAGCACTATGGGACTTAACTTCCGAGGTCATCAGTCCCCTAGAACTTAGAACTACTTAAACCTAACTAACCTAAGGACATCACACACATCCATGCCCGAGGCAGGATTCCAACCTGCAACCGTAGTGGTCGCGTGGTTCCAGACTCAAGCGCCTAGAACTGGTCAGCCACTCTGGCCAGCGCATTTCATTGTGTCAATCATAATATTCTGTTAGAGAAGCTAACTTTTTTATGAAATACATAGGTCTGCAAATGTATCATTTGGTTCTTATTTTAAAAAAAGAAGAATGCAGAAAGTTACCCAAGGCTACAAAGAGACACGCCATATCATCAGAATGTGAAGCCATTACTTTGCGAGTCCCACAGTGTTCAATCATTGGCCCAGTTCTGCTTTTGCTTTATGCTAATGATCTGCTATGTATCTTCATTCACTGTCCATCTTATGGCATAATATTCTGGGGCAATTTCTTACTTAGGCAAAAAGTATTCATTGCAAAAGAAAATAATTAGAGCTGTGTGTGGAGTTGTTCTTGCGGGTATCTCTTCAAGCAGCTGGGCATATTAATCTCTGCCTCATATTGCTTTTATTCTCTTATCAAATAATGGAAAATTCAGGATGGAATGTAACAATATTATGAAAAGGATAGTTGCTACTCACCACATAGTGGAGATGCTGAGTCACAGACAGGCACAAGAAGAAGACTGCCATACAATAAGCTTTTAGCCAACAAGGGCGGGCGCACGCACGCACGCACAGAGAGAGAGAGAGAGAGAGAGAGAGAGAGAGAGAGAGAGGAGTCTCTAGCAGCTGGTGTGTGTGTGTGTGTGTGTGTGTGTGTGTGTGTGTGTGTTTTTTGACAAAGACCTTGTTGGCCAAAAGCTCAATGTGTGACAGTCTTTTTGTTGTGCCTATCTGTGACTCAGCATCTCTGCTATATGGTGAGTACCAACTATCCTTTTCATTTTATTCTCTTATGAAATTTGTTATCAACAATCCATGTTTGAGAGCAACAGAAATATTCACAAGTACAACACTAGAAGAAAAAATGATCTGCTTACACTTTAATAAATGTGCAAGGGCTATCCAGAAAGCAAAGAGACATTTTGAAATTAAAAAATTAACAATTTGGAAAACCTAATTTTATTATACACAATTTAGAGCTACATTCTTCAGCTATTTTTCCACATAACCACCATTCAAACTGAGGCATTTATCATTTCATGGCATAAGTTTTTCAATACCATCTTCATAGAAATCTACCGCCTGCGATTGCAACCACTGGCTTATACTTGCATGCACTTCGGCATCAGTACCAAAGTGTCATGTAGTGAGCCATGTCTTCATTGCTAGGAAGAGATTGTTGTCACTCAGTGCTAAATCCAAGCTGTATCGTCGATGATTAAACACCTCCCATCTAAAACCCTGCAGGAGCTCTCGAGTACAACTGGCCTTGTGTGGACATGCTTTCTCACGAAAAAACAAAACTTGTATTTGACAATATCTCTCTGAATTAATTGTTGTGCCAAATTCAAAGAAATCAACACACAACTGACACAATTCACTCAAGTCACATCACCAGTTACGATACAATCGTTAACTTTTACCATTTATCTGGTAATCCTCTTTGGTTTTTTGTGATCTTGCATCAGGATTTTGGGAACCTACCTAGCACAAAATTTGTAGTAACCAAGCCACCTCCACCACAATTTCATGCACCAGACTCAGTGAAACTGGAGGAAAATGTTGCAAAAATTCTGTAATCATGAGAAACAGTTGCTCCTTGCAGTAGATTTTTCATTATGTTATGAAGTAAGATATGACTCGGCAAATGAATGGTAACGAGATGGGGAGCTATTAATATCAATGGGGGCTACTCTGGAAAGAAGGTAGAGCTGGCAGAGGCTGCAAGTAAGATGGGGTTGGACGTTTTAGCTGTTAGTTACATTCGGGTAAGGGGGTGAGAAAGAAGAGGAAGTGGGAGAATAGAAGGTCTACCTGTCAGGAGTCAAAGCAGGAATAGCACAATGGGGTGTAGGGCTTTACATCAGGAAAGAAATTTAACCCAGCGTAGTTGCAATAAGGTATGTAAACGAACGACTGATGTGGATAGATGTGACAGTGTCTAGCAAGAAAATTAGGATTGTGTCTGTATATTTGCATGGTGAAGGGACAGATCAAGATAAGATGAATAGTTTTTATGATGCACTCAGTGATGTAGTTGTTAGACTAAAGGACAAGGACAGTGTTCTGCTCATGCGTGATTTTAACGCCAGAATTCGAAATCGAACAGTGCAATAAAGGGGCTGGGGTGGATGAAATTAAGTCGGTACTCATCAAATACAGTGGAATGTCAGGTCTTAAATGGCTACACAGGTTAATTGAAATGGCGTGAGAGTCAGGACAGGTTCCATCAGACTGGACGAAAGTAGTAATCACACCAATCTTTAAACATGGAAACAGAAAGAGATTGTAACAACTACAGAGGTATCTCTTTAATCAGCGTTGTGGGTAAAATCTTCTCAGGTATTGTTGAAAGGAAAGTGCGAGTATTAGTTGAGGACCAATTGGATGAAAATCAGTGTGGGTTTAGGCCTCTTAAGAGGTTGTCAGGACCAGATCTTTAGCTTAAGGCAAATAATGGAGAAGTGTTACGAGTGGAACAGGGAATTGTATCTATGCTTTATAGATCTAGAAAAGGCATATGACCAGTTCCTAGGAGGAGGTTATTGTCTGTTCTATGAGATTATGGAATAGGAGGCAAACTTTTGCAAGCAATTAAAGGTCTTTACATAGATAGTCAGGCAGCAGTTAGAGTTGACAGTAAATTGAGTTCATGGTTCAGAGTAGTTTCAGGGGTAAGACACAAGGCTGCAACCTGTCTCCACTGTTGTTCATATTATTTATGGATCATATGTTGAAAACAATAGACTGGCCCGGTGAGATTAAGATGTGTGAACACAAAATAAGCAGTCTCGCATATGCGGCTGACTTAGTTGTGATGGCAGATTCGATTGAAAGTTTGCAAAGTAATATTTCAGAGCTAGATCAGAAATGTAAGGACTATGGTATGAAGATTAGCATCTCCAAAACGAAAGTAATGTCAGTGGGAAAGAAATATAAACGGATTGAGTGCCAAATAGGAGGAACAAAGTTAGAACAGGTGGACGGTTTCAAGTACTTAGGATGCATATTCTCACAGGATGGCAACATAGTAAAAGAGCTGGAAGTGAGGTGTAGCAAAGCTAATGCAGTGAGCGCTCAGCTACGATCTTCTCTCTTCTGCAAGAAGGAAGTCAGTACCAAGACTAAGTTATCTGTGCACCGTTCAATCTTTCGACCAACTTTGTTGTATGGGAGCGAAAGCTGCGTGGATTCAGGTTACCTTATCAACAAGGTTGAGGTTACGGATATGAAAGTAGCTAGGATGATTGCAGGTACTAGTAGATGGGAACAATGGCAGGAGGGTGTCCACAATGAGGAAATCAAAGAAAAACTGGGAATGAACTCTATAGATGTAGCAGTCAGGGCGAACAGGCTTAGATGGTGGGGTCATGTTACACACATGGGAGAAGCAAGGTTACCCAAGAGACTCATGGGTTCAGCAGTAGTAGAGGGTAGGAGGAGTCGGGGTAGACCAAGGAGAAGGTACCTGGACTCGGTTAAGAATGATTTTCAAGTAATAGGCTTAACATCAGAAGAGGCACCAATGTTAGCACTGAATAGGGGATCATGGAGGAACTGTATAAGGGGGGCTATGCTCCAGACTGAATGCTGAAAGGCATAATCAGTCTTAAATGATGATGATAGAGTACAGCTATTATAAGACAATCTCAAACTGTACATAACAAAAAATATACTCGCAATTTATGTATAAAAAAGGTAGATAAATACAGCAACTGCAATTTTTTTTTTATTTTTATCCACAAGCAAACATCTTTAAATGTGGTATATTATAACTATGTAAGAGCTTTGCAAATACTGAAATTATACCTCTACATAATGTGAAGTGATTAACTTGCCATTAACATATTCAGGGTGTATTTCATTGAACAAATTTTCAATGTATAAAAATAAATAATACACTCAACATTTTTAATTTATTTTGTCAGTCAACAGGCAACAAATCTGTAAATCAGTCTCCAATGGTGACAATGACAATTATTATTACAATGTTATGTAAGGACTTGGTGGTGGGCTCAGCCTATTTCATATTATTTTGATGTTTCGCTATGGATCATACTGTTTGGTTATGAATTAACTATTGTTGGATTCACAGAGTGGGTGCTGTTTTTTTAGAGACACCTGCTGTGAACAACATTTAAACTGTTTTAGACAGAACTGAGCTGACAATTTAAAGTTTCAGAAAATTTTATCATTGCAGCATAATTGTTACTGTTACTGAAATATTAATGTGTGCTCAAGGCCTCATACAGAAGTTTTGTTTAAATAACTGGGGATCTTTCCAAATAACAAGGAAAACTTCTGAAACAATGTCAAAGATAATTCAGTTAAATCAAAAGACCAAATGAGCAGTGTAAGTGATGCTAATCAAAATGATGAGGTCAACAAAGGATTTAAGAACCCATACCTCTCATCATTTTCTGTCAAAGCAGAAAGGAGTTCAATTGAAAGATGTCCCACAAGACAGAACAAATATTGCCACAGAATGAGATAAATGAGGTATCACACAAATAAAAGTAAGGACTGGCATGGCTCAAACCCACTGACACGTATGGTCAGGGAAACTTGGGATAATATGGCACGCAGATGGATCACAAATGGAGTTTTTAAGAAAAGATGATGATTATATCCAATTTCCATTTTCACTGTTTTACCTAAAAATTATATGCTAAAGTCTGTCTGCAAACCCTCTGGCATCGCAAGGAGCAGTTACAGGCTGTTCCACAAAATTATAAGCCCCTCTATAGAATGTCTTTCAAATCACTGGTGACACTGTGTGCAGACAAGCTCTTTAGTATGTGTGCCACTAATACACAAACACTACATGGAAGTTAGTAACCAATACAACAAATGCAAATCAACAGAATCTATGTAATCCACTGAGGACTGGACTGCACAGGAAATTCTTAGTGTTCTTGTATGGTAGTTATTGCCTTCTTCTGGGAGGGCTAAACCCACAAGTGATGCTCTCACCGTAGTTTACAGTTAGCCTGTATTGCAAATTTCTAAATATTTAAATGGCATGATTATATGTGCAACGATATTGCACCAAAATGTAGATATCTCAATAGTAACCCTTTCGCCACTACGGATGTGCTCTCTGCAGACTGTTCTGAGTAGTGCTTTTGTTATGGCTGTACTACTTGCCAAATGCTGGTGCCTGTGCTGAGTGATGGCACTGTGGTCACTATGAAATACTTAACTGATTTTAAGAAAACAATTGGTGAAAAAGTATTTTTCTGCACATATTCAAGTTTGATAAGACTCAATACAGGACTGAATTTTTATTCATTGCATGTCATAGTTAGTGCAATGCATCAAATTAAGTAAAACATTGCTGGAAATTTTAGTGGGTTTGCAGAGGTAAAAATGCATACTGTGAACTTTGTTTATGGTTGATTTTATTAACTCATACATCACAATGTATGAAATGTAGCTAAGATATCAAAATGTTATTTAAAATTGAGAGCAGAACAATATCTCATTTCATTCTCAAGTTATTTATTTTCAAATCTGATGGATGGTCCATCCCTTTCCATCCCTGCACATTGCAGATCATGTGGTCTTAACAATCATCATATTTCATAAATGGTTCAAAATGACAAAATGATTTTTTTTTGTTGCGTGCACAGAGGCATATAATCTACGAGATAAATACTCAAAATTTTTTTATTCGGCGAGGTATGTAAGTAACTTGTCCTCAAGAGCGAGACAGCAGCAGAATGGGATTGTAGATTGTATTTTACTGGTCCTGTTGTCTACATAGCAGCTTATGCATAAGACATTGGACAAGTCAAGTTATAAATATAGAGGCTGAAAGTCATTTCAAGGCATACATATTTAAGCTTACAATAATACACTTTACACGTAAGTATTTATATAACACATTTCATAAATTTAAATATTCTTCAATGGAGTAAAAGCAGTGATGCTGTAAATATGACTTTAGAGATTTTCCAAATGTATTGACCTCAGTGATAGCTTTTATGTTTTCAGGAAGTTTGTTATAAAGCTTAACTCCCATGTGAAAAGTACCTTTTTGGCACAGTGCTGTGCTGATTTGAGTCATATGTAAGTTCCTGTTTTGTCTGGTAAAGTGCTAATGTATATCACAGTTTTTTTGCAGTCTCTGGTCCTTGCCTATTACATTTAATTTAAAGAACAAAAGGGTTTCCATAATATATACACATGGTAATGGAGGAATACCAGATTTCTTAAACAGGGGTTTACAAGAGTCTCTAGGCTTGCACCCAAACAAGATTCTAATGGTCCTTTTTTGTAGTTTAAAAGTGCTATTAGCTGTTTTAGAGTTTCCCCAGAAGGTGACCCCATATCTAAGATGAGAATGAAAGTACGCATGATATGCATTCAATACTGTTTTCTCACTACAGCATGATTTTAATGAACAAAGAAGGTAACATGTTTTGCTCAGTTCTGCATTGAGATATTCAATATGCTTATTCCATCTGATGTTACTCTGCAGCCAAAGTCCTAAGAATTTGGTTTCAGTACTGTTACCAACTGGTTCGTCATTGATAGAGACTGGTGGGATAAACATGTCCTTGTTAGGAACATTGTGGAATTTTAGAGCAACGGTTTTCTTACTGTTTATTACAAGCTGATTACTCTGTGCCCAGCTGCTAAGTTGTTTCGTGACCATATTTACTGTCTGCTGTAACTGTTCATCGTTGTCTCCTTTTAGTAGAATCGTGGTGTCATCTACAAATATGATTGTTTTGTGTGCATCAACATGTAAGCTTAGATCATTTATGTACAGAAGAAACAGAAGGGGGTCCCAATACTGATCCTTCGGGTACACCACATTTTATTTGTTTATAGTCAGATAAGTGATTAGATACAGTTTTTAGTTCAATATTTGTGTGCTTGACGCACACTGCCTGCATACGATTAGTCAGGAAGGAACTGATCCACTTGTTGGACAGACCTCGAATACCATATCTTTCTAGCTTTGATAGCAGAATTTTATGGTCCACCATGTCAAAAGCTTTTGACAAGTCAATAAATACTCCTATTGTTTCCTGTTTTTTGTCCATCAGGTTTAGGATGGAATTGATGCACTCATAGACAGCAGTTGTCGTTGACCTCGTATTTCTGAATCCATGTTGTTCATTACATAGGATGCTGTTTTTATTTATAAATTTCATAAGTTTCTCATACATAACTTTTTCCAGTACTTTAGAGATGCAGGAGGAAATTGTGATGGGTCTGTAGTTGCATTGTCTTTATCCCCTTTTTTACATACAGGAATAACTTTTGACGTTTTTAACACATCAGGAAAAGTGCCTGCCTGAAGTGAGCAGTCGCATAAGTGTGTGAGTACTTCAATTAGGTTTGATGCGCTCTTCTTTAACATTGTTGCAGGTATACCATCAATACCTGCCGATTTGGAATTTTTTAGTCCTTTTATTGCTTTAGCTACTTCATCTTGTGAAACAGAACTGATGTACATTGATCCTCTACATGCACTTATTTTATATTCATTTGCCTGGGTGCTCTTAAAGTTTGACTGTAACATATTTTCAGCAACACCTGTGAAAAAGTTGTTAAATGTGTTGGCTACTTCTAAAGGGTTTGTTACTTTTTTATTTTTATGTGATAGTGTTATATTTTTGCAAGGTTGTCTGTATTCTCCACATTATTTTTTTTATAATACTCCACATAGCCTTTGATTTATTAGCTGAATTATAAATGATTTCATCATTATGCATTATTTTTGCTGCTTTTATTACTTTTTTTAATATTTTGGAGTATTTTTTATAGTATGCGCGTACTACAGGTGAGGAATTTTTTGAGTTACATATTTCATGAAGTATGTCTTTTCTTCTGGCATGAAACCCTTATTCCCTTTGTGATCCAGCTGTTTGTTCTAGAGTTTCCCCGTATGGTTAATGTTTTCAGTGGGAATGCAAGTTCAAAGAAATGGGTTAATGTATCAATGAAAGTATTGAATTTTTCATTTATATCTTTCATTTTGTACACTCCTAGCCATTTTTCTTTCTGTAATAAGTTGTTGAAGTAGTTCACATTATGCTGATTATAACTTCAATATGCTGTTCTGAAAGACATGTTGTTAATAACACTGCCTTGTACTTTTATGCTTAATATTTGAGCAAGATGATCACTAAAACCTGCATTGAATATTTTTAGTGAGGTGTTGTGTAAACTCTTCTTGACTAGAAACTGATCAAGAGCTGTTTGGCAAGTTTCTGATACTCAAGTAACTGCTTTTACTTCAGCCTTTAAATTGTAGGAAGTTGCAAGGTTCAAAATGGTCTCCCTATTTCCACTATTTGTGAGGAAGTCAATATTGACGTCACCACAGATTATCAATTCACAATCCATTTTATTTACTTTATTTAGCAATGACTCCATTTTGTTTAAGAAAAGTTCAAAATTCCCGGATGGTGATCGGTAAACTGTAGCAATAACCAGGTTGAACTGAGTAATTTTAAATTGCTACCCCACCCTGCTTGCTGTTTTTCCTGCAGTAGTAACCAGCCAAGACAAATTTGTTTATTTTCGTATTCTGGATTAATTCTGGGTTAAGCCAGTGCTCAGAAATGCATAACACTGAGATATCATTAAGTTCATTTGTTAATAGAACGTTAATTTCATCGCTCTTGTTATGCAGGGATTGCACATTATGGTGATAAATTTTTAGTTCGGGCGTATTCACGATTTGGTAATTGGGAATCATATTTACAGCATCACATACCTCTAGTTTAAATTAGGAACGTCAGCAGTGTTGTATTTTCGTTCTTCTTTCTTGTTTATTTTGTTTTCCTCACTGTTGGAACGATGTTCAGGAAGCTAATAAATTGTTCTTACAAGTATTTCTTTAATTATTTCACTAACACGATCACAAACAAATCTTTGCCCTTCATAGTTGAAATGCATTCCATGCTTCGTGTGCAGCTTTCGATGCAGCTTGCTTGTATCCAGTACATCACACTTAGCGTATTGAGAACACAGTTTCCTTATTTTAATGTTTTAATGTTTGTTTTCCGAATTTCTTTGTTTACACACGAACTATAAATCACATCATGCCTATGAGGAAGTGTGGCAACTACTGTGTTTCTGCATTTATTAGCTTGTAAAAAATTCTGTAGCGTTTTCACGCAAACCTCTGCTTCATTTTTTGTCATATCGTTTGAATCCATTATACAGACGATAAAGTCATTTTCTTGCATTAATTTCGTCTGAGAGTTAATATCTACAACATTTTACATCCTGCTCCCGGTTTCACTACACTAGTCACTGCTATGTCGCGATTTTTCTCACGGAGCATGCTGGATAGATTCCTGCCATGACTGTCTGTTAGTAATAGTACATTACTCTTTTTCCCTGATGATCTGTGTTTGTTGTTGACATTATTTGAAAAAACGCTATTCATTTTCAGTTCACCGACTTCTTCAAGTTCACAATCATTTGGAGAGTCGTTATCATAGTCACTTGTTTGCAAAACATGATATTTGTTTTTTTCCGAAAATGTGACAGTTTTAGCAGACTTTGTTGTTCTTTTTGTAGTTGGAACACTATTTTTGTACGACACTTTCACCCACTCAGACGATATATTACTTTTGTCTTGCATCACTTCACTTAGTGTTGGCTTCGATCGCAGATCCTGATTTTCTTTCTTGAGTGAGTCAATATCGCTTCTTAAGGAACTGACTATGAATTGTAAGCTAGCAATTTGTTCTTTTAGCATTGTTATTTCAGTGTTACAATTCTTACAAACTCCCTTTTTAACAGCATAACTGTAACTATTTCTCAAGTTATATATCTAAAAACAAAGATGATGAGACTTAACAAACAAAAGCGCTGGCAGGTCGATAGACACACAAACAAACACACACACAAAATTCAAGCTTTTGCAACAAACAGTTGCTTCATCAGGAAAGAAAGAAGGAGAGGGAAAGACGAAAGGATGTGGGTTTTAAGGGAGAGGGTAAGGAGTCATTCCAATCCTGGGAGCGGAAAGACTTACCTTGTTGTTGTTGTTGTTGTGGTCTTCAGTCCTGAGACTGGTTTGATGCAGCTCTCCATGCTACTCTATCCTGTGCTAGCTTCTTCATCTCCCAGTACCTACAGCAACCTACATCCTTCTGAATCTGCTTAGTGTATTCATCTCTTGGTCTCCCCCTACGATTTTTACCCTCCACGCTGCCCTCCAATACTAAATTGGTGATCCCTTGATGCCTCAGAACATGTCCTACCAACCGATCCCTTCTTCTGGTCAAGTTGTGCCACAAACTTCTCTTCTCCCCAATTCTATTCAATACTTCCTCGTTAGCTATGTGATCTTACCTTAGGAGGGAAAAAAAAAAAAAAAAAAAAAAAAAAAAAATGGGAAAATAGGACGGGTATACACTCGCGCGCGCGCACTCACACACACACACACACACACACACACACACACACACACACACACACACACAATCCATCCGCACATACTCAGACACAAGCAGACATTTCTCAAGTTAGATTCACACACTTCTACACTCGCAGCCATCTTGCCTATATGCGTAAACCACTCAATAACAGTTCAGGAAAATCCATGGACTGCATTTAAACACATCCTCAGGACCTAGTGAGAGGTGGATCATGACAAGTTAACTCGTCCACAGCAGTTAAAGGCTTAACTATGTCACATACTTTACTCCTCATAAATCTGTATCTGCTAAGAACTCCTTCATTCACCGCTGTTCTCTATCAGTCAATACTTATTGACTTATGGAATTTTTCATAACTACACACACACACACACACACACACACACACACACACACAGCAGGTATTTCTGAGAATGTCAGAAACCTGTTCTTAAGTTTCATTAATGCTGAAGTTATATCTTCTCCTGAAACAGGCGAAATTTTCATGTCTAGGCTGTAACTGAAGTGTCGACAGAGCAGGAACCAATGAAGACAGGCTTATTTTGGTGTGCTAGTGGTAGGAGCAGCCTAGCCCTATAGATGTCAAATGCTAATTGCTTTGAATTTAATATTCAGCAACAGTTGACCCACCTGAAGTTGCTTCAAACATATACATGCACCGACTTCTATAGAGAACCAGTGGAGAGAGGAATATATTTGGTAACAGTGGATACTGCATGTCTCAATTGGACCACAGCACAGCCAGAGAGACAGATTATCCTCATGGCCTTTAGAAATACTACAGCTTCATTTACTATAGAAGGCTCAATACTGGAGAACTGCAACGCACATGGGCCAATCTATACTGATAGTCTTACGTCAAATGCTCTGATCTGAGCTGGTGGCACACATGTCATTCCATCAGCTTTCATTGTCCACAAACAAAGAAATACCTCAGTCTGTGGTGTGCACTTTAATGAGATATTTTGTGTTCTTAGTGGCATTATAGAGAATAATACTGTGTTTCATTGGACAAGTCCCACTCCCTCCTGCAGTGCTTGCTGTGTACCTGCTTTGTGCTACTGGGATACCTGCAATCTGGCAGCTTCCATTATTGAGCACCACTGTGGACAAAATCATGGAATGTTCAATGAAAACAACATTTAATCTTGATTCCAATGTCTTGAGGGTAATCAAAATAGCAATGACTTTACCAGACATATTTCAGAGCCACCATGTTTAGAGACTCCTATTACAATGAAGGAAGTGGGGGTGTTCACACGTAGGTATCTGCAGAAATTTATTGATGAGGGAGGATAAATTGAATTTTTTTCATCCAAGTTTTTGACTTTGGAAGAGTGTCATGCTAGAAGAACTAAATATTATAGGTGACACAAAAAGCTTCAGCTCAGATTAATGATTGTTATCCCTGATGCCTGAGAATTCTGTAATGAATACTCCAGACACCATAGGAGGAGGGGGGAATTCTATCTTGTGCATTTGTATGGCTCCACTTGAGTTGAAATAGTGTACAGTGCTGTTACCACTCATTTCTCATTTGTGTACTGTCATCCATCTAATCATTAGTATAAAGTTCATTTTAATCAGATATATCCTTCTGGCTTTTTCAGATTTTCACTAACATAAGGAGACAGCATCCACTAACACATCAATCCCAAATTGCCTTAGGACATTTTGAGGAATACAACACTAAAAAGACTGCTTGCACTTCCTCCCAAGTCAAATTATTTTATTGAGCACATCTGGGATACCAAAAGTAAGATTGGCATTCCTTAAAATCAGTTTCAACAAGTCTCTATGAATGCTTTTACTGAAACTGTCCTGATCACAAAAAATGACCAGTTTTGACTTAGTTGCGGATGGCAACTGGATAATCATGTATCAGTATGGCTGCCCGATGCATTCAGTATCTTGCGGAGCCCATGCCACAACATGTTGCTGTTATAATTAGGGGAAAAAAGCTACAAAGTTGGTGCACTTAATTAAACTGCTCAAGAGGGTATATATTACCTTCTCAGTGTCTGGGACTTCATCCATTTTCCAACGACCTGTATCATCCTTGGTCCAATTGACCGTCACTGTACGGATTCCGCAGACATTGCCTTTACCATCGTCAAGGAACTCCTAAGAAAATATGTATCCATTAAAAACTTATATTTAATCATACCTGCAAAATATATTTTGCTGCAAACGCTTTTACTGTGTTAGTATAATGATTGTATGAGAGGAAACTACAATAAATAAATAAATAATGCAGCTTTTATATAAGTGAGCCATTAGCAGTGCAGCAACTGTAAGCCTGAAAGTTCTCATTGCTAAAACTTGTGAATGCAAAATTGTTATCCTTCTGGATAACAAAGGACAAAGATTATCCAATAGGTTAAAAGAAATTGTTCTAGTTTTTAGGTGAACTATGCTACAGGTGTTTCTACTGAGGGGAAACCTCTAATGTTTAAAAGAGTCTACAGTGAGCCAACCAGATTTTTACAGAACTTCCCATTTTCTTCTGAAGTGAAACAAACAAACAAACAAAAAATAGCTTTAAAAGCAAAGGACCATGAAATAGGAGGATAAATCCGACATTTACTGCTTGTAATTGCTGGACTAAATCAGTAACTATGAATGAAAATAAAATTTAAGGAAATACTAAATGGAAAATCAGTTCAAGTTCTAGAAAAGTGAAGGCACAAAACAAGCAATGTAAAACTTCTGTTTAGTGTTAAAAAGGCAAAAAACCTAGATATCTTCACAGCACAGCAAAGCACAACACAACAACACAACACAGCACAGCACAACAATTCTTCTGTCGTACTACACATCATATGCTTCAATTCTCCTCCATTCCAGTTTTCCCCCTGCCCATCATTCACTAACATACATGCTGTATTCCAAACATACAAGTACATTCTCAGAAATTAAGGACTGTGTTTCATAACAGTAGACTTTGTTTGGCCAGGAATGCACTATTTGGCAGGACTAGTCAACTTTTTATGTCATCTTTGCTTTGTCTGTCATTGGTTATTTTGTTTCCATGGTAGAAGCATTCCCTAACTTCATCTACTTCGTGACTACCAATTTTGATCTTAAGTTTCTCTCTATTCTCATTTCTGCTACTTCTCATTATTTTTTGTTTATTTCCAGGTTACTCTCAGTCCATATTCTGTACTCACCAGACTGCTCATTCTATCCAACAGATCCTGTAATTCTTCTTTACATTCACTGAGGGTAGCATTGTCATCAGCAAATCTTATCATTAATATCCTTTCACCCTCAGTTTTAATCCCAATCTTATACCTTTCTGTCATTGCTTCTTTGCCGTATAGACTGAATGGCAGGGGCACAAGACTGCACCCTTGTCTTACACCCATTTCAATCCAAGCAACTCATTCTTCATCTTTCAATCTTACTGTTCCTCTTGATTATTGTACCTCGTGTATATCACCTATATTTCCCTTTAATTTACTCCTATTTTTTCTAAACATTTTGGACATCTTGCACTATCTCACACTGTCGAAACATTTTTTATAGGCATACACATCCTACGATGGTATCTTTATTTTTCTTCAGTCTTTCTTCCATTATCAAACTGCCTCAAAATGATTGTCATTTAACAGGTCCCTAATTTTCTTTTCCATTCTTCTGAATACTATTCTTGTACGCAGCTTTGATGCACAATATGTTACGTTGATTGTGCAATAGATCTCACATTTATCTGCTCTTGCTATCTTCAGTACTGTGTAGATGATATCTTTCTGAAAGTCTGGGGTACATGCCAGTCTCTCAGAATCTACACACCAGTTGTATAATCATTTGGTTGTCATTTCCCTCCTCGATGATTTTATAAATTCTGACAGAATGTTATCTATCCATTCTGCTTTATTTCATCTCAAGTCTTCCAGAACTCTCTTAAATTCTGATTAATACTTCCTTTCTGATACCAGTTTCTTCTTCTGTCAAATCATCTGACAAGTCATCCCCCTTAGAGAGCTCCAGTGTACTCTTTCCACCTATCTATTCTCTCTTCTGCAGTTAACAGTGGAATTCCAATGCACTCTTTAATGTTACCACCTTTGCTTTTGAAATCACTGAACTTTATTTTGACTTTTTTATATGGTGAGTCAGTCGTCCTAAAAATCATTTCTTTTTAGATTTCTTCACATTTTTCCCCGCAACTATTTCGGCTTTGCTACCCTGCACTTCCTATTTATTTCAGTCTTAAGTGATTTATATTGCTGTGTTCCCCTCACTCCTACAACCACTCCCCTCATTATAACAACCAACAGTCCTCAAAACCTTCCTATTCGACTGTCTCATCCTGTACTTCCAAAAGGCCTTTTAAATTATCAAAGTTAGAAATTCTTAGGCAAGTGATGATCAAGTAGGGTCTATTTGAGTAAAACACAATTTCTATAGGAGTAAATATAATGGAAAACCGAAAAAAGGCGAGCTCATGTTAACAAGGAAGGCAGGGCTGCAGATTATTGCGAATATTGTTCAACTAAAGATGCGAAGAATGAAGTGAAAGAAAATTTCCCAGACAGGATTAGAAGTACTAAGTGAACAGATACCAGTGCTAAAGTTTGCAAAAGCCTCTTTAGCAGAAAGCTCAGAAAGTACTTCAAGAAACTATCGTGCACCAAATCAGTATGGAAGTGAAACATTAACTGTTCGAGAAGAAGAGAAGAAACTAAAAGCATCTACATGTTAAGCTACAGACACATGAACACTGCAGTTAGTAGCTATGTAGTGGTAGAAGGTATTATCAAAGGTGTCACAAGGCTAATGACTGTGAAAAGTATTTTATTTTACATCTGAATACAACTCACCTTACTAAGAGTGCTGAAACGACGCGGGTCACGCCCAAATTTCACCTGCACTTCCTCATGCCCATAATCAACCTTGAATACACGTGGGAACTGTGGCCAAGGATTATCCTTGCTTCGCCTTGCTGGTGGTTCTGGTAGTATTTCGAAGGTGGTAATTGATTTGGCACCTTGTCTAAGAGATGTTGCTATACAGTCACAGCCTGTGTCACCACCCCCTAGAGGCAAAGCCATAACACAATGTAACATATGTTGTTTGTATTATACTTAACATTTGAGAAAAATGAAAGGAAAATATTACAGATACTGATAAGATACTTCATCGAAGGAGCTTGTGTTACTTAATAGACACGAATTATAATAAAATAATCAGTCTTGATAAAACGAGACATTTTATTTGTGGTAACCAGTTTCAGTCTTGAAACCCCATGTTCATACCATAAAGACCCCTGAAACTTAACAAGTTTCTATGAGAGGAAATCTGAAATTACATTATATTTTAACTATATACAGATTATGAAAACAAAATATGAAATTTTTTGTCCATCAGTGATATGCATAGACACTGAGTGGAGCTGTAGTGTATGCCAGATGGAACTCAGCAGCTGAGTAGTTCCACCCATTAATTGTATAGAAAATACAATAGTGACATACATAAAAATATCAAAAACGTATGTTATTAAAAGGATACAAATCAATATTAACTGCCAAATGCATTAAAATACCATTTGTAATAATTAGAAAGAAAAGCAGGTTAAGATAAGAGAAACAGCCACTTATGGGCAATATGTAAAAGTAATCAGCCATAAAAGTCTTGTCACAAAAAATTTTCAGAGTATGTCAAATTGATTCCATTCTTTTAGATTTCTAGAAGGCTTCCTACACCATTTCTCATAAGCAATTTCTAATTAAATTGCCCACCTACAGAGTATTGTATCAGTTGTGTGACTGGATTCGTGATTTCCTGTCAGAAACATTCAGTTCATGATATTTAATGGAAACTCATCGAGTAAAACAGAAGTAATATCTGGCGTTCCCCAAAGAAGGGTTGTAGGCCCTCTGCTGTTTCTGATGTAAACAAATGATTTAGGAGACAATCTGAACAGTCCTCTCAGATTGTTTGCAGATGATGCTGTTACTTACCATCTTGTAAAGCCATCAGAAGATCAAAATGAATAGGGAAATGATTTAGCGAAGGTGTCTATATGGATCAAAATGTGCCAAATGACTCTAAATCATTAAAAATGTGAAATCATCCACAAGAGCACTAAAAGGCATCGCTATATTTCAGTTACATGAAAAATCGCACAAATCTAAAGGCTGTAAACTCAATTAAATGCTTAGAGATTACAATTACAAATACTTCAGCTGGAAAAATCACACTGATAATGTGGAGAAAGCAAAACAAAGATTGTGATTTGCTGACAAAACACTTACAAAAAGTAACAGGTCTACTAAAGAGTCTGCCCTCTTCTAGAGTACGACTGCATGATGTGGGACCCACAGCAGATGGGATTGACAGAGGGCATAAAAAAGTACAAAGAAGGGCAGCTTGTTTTGTATTATTGCTAAATAAGGGAGATTGTGCCACAGATATGATATACTAAGTGGGGTGTCACTCATTAATACAAAGACTTTTTTTGCTGTGGCAGAATCTTCTTATGAAATTTCAATCACCAGTTTTCTCGTCAGTGTGTGAAAATATTTTGTTAGACCTACAGAGGAATAAATGACCATCATAAAAAAGAGAAATCACAGCTCACATGGAATGACTTAAATAAATGTTCATTTTTCCTGCGCTGTCAGAGTGAAATGGTTGAACAGTAAATAAGTAGCTTAAAGCTGGTTCAATGAACCCACTGCCAGGCACTTAATTGTGAATTGCTGAGTTATTATGTACATGTAGATAATACAGGAAACAGAAACATCAGTGCAAAGATGTAATCAAAAATGATGCTGCCAGTTGCCCTGGACGTGGACAGGAATGACTTTATATACATCAATATAAGCATCTGTGACTAGGGAGATGTCTATCCAGACATATATCATCACAAGATATTCCCAGTCAGCATCGAGACAAAGACACCGATGCTTGTCGATGTACCATAACAAAATAAGTATATTTCTTGTCCAACAGCACAAATTATGGATGGCTATGCATTGGTCACATGTTGCAAAAATATTTACACATATTAGGGCAACACACTGACATACAAGGAAAAGGCACAACAAAAGGACTGTCACAAACAAGTAAGCTTTTGGCCAAAAATGCCTTCATCAGAATTAGACCCCCCCCCTCTGCGCACGCAGTCTATTCCGATAAAGGCCTTTTTCACCGAAAGCTTACTTGTTTGACAGTCTTGTTGTTGTGCCTATCTGCGAATTAGTATCTTCACATATAGTTCCGCGAAAAAAAAAAAAAAAAAAAAAAAAACACACATCTTGGGTTGTCGGGTGTTCTGCCGGATATCAGCGTCGTACTTGCACGATATTTCGGTCACGTAGCTCGAGACCTTCATCAGGTGCGACCTGAGACTGCTCCTCGAGTGGACCTGGTCCAGTATTTATGCCTATGGCCTTCCCCCTCCACCAACGGCTGCAGGCGCTTCCTCTGTGGTCCGCGCCCATTCCCTGCGACCTGTTGGAGCGTTGCTGCTCCGTTTTCCGTCCGCTGAGGTTCTAGGTGTTCCCTCTGCGGTCCGCGCCCACTAAACCCGCTCCTGGGGCTTTCATCTACCGTCTGGAGTACCAAGCGTTCCCCCTGCGGTCCGCGCCCGCTCACCACGACCTGTTGGAGCGTTGCCGCTCCGTTTTTCGTCCGCTGCGGCTCTGGATGTTCCCTCTGCGGTCCGCGCCCACCAGTCCCACTTCTGGGTGTTCCATCTTCGGTCTAGTGCGTCTGGCAGTCCGTCAGGGGCTCGTTTACCATCTCCATCTCTCTGGTTCTTCTGTTTGTGTAGTGTTGCAGCTGGCCCCGTTGCTCCTTTAACAATTCCAGAGCCGGATCCCAGGCTCTGCTTAGCTGGTACCCTGTGTCACGATTCATAAGATCATCAGCCATTTTAATCTCTATCGATTCTCTTATAACACTGTCCCAGAATCTGGGTGTTTGTGCTAGAATCTTGGTATCCTCATACTTCATGGCATGATCTAGTTCTAGGCAGTGTTCAGCAATGGCTGACTTAGTCACCTGTCTTAATCTAGTGTGCCTCTGATGTTCTTTGCACCTGATCTCCACAGTTCTTGTCGTCTGGCCAATGTAGGACATGCCACATTGACAAGGTATATTGTAAATCCCTGGTTTTCGTAACCCCAGGTCGTCTTTGACACTCCCCAGCAGTCCCCCGATCTTGTTGGATGGACAGAAAACACACTTGATATTGTGTTTACTGACCACCCTGCACAGAAGAATGGGGTTCTGAAGACTTTGGTCCACAGAGCACGTGCCCTGTCAGACCAAGAGAATCTACCCATAGAGATAGAACGTCTCAAAACAGTTTTCTCCAAGAATGGATACACGAACAGACAAATTGAGAGGGCACTCCGACCAGCCACTATACCACAGGTTCCTGAAGAAGACCATGATGAAGCAAAGAAGGTGGCATATCTGCCCTATGCTGGCTCTATTTCTGCCAGAATCAGTAGGATCCTCCGTAAACACAATATCAAGTGCGTTTTTCTGTCCATCCAACAAGATCGGGGGACTGCTGGGGAGAGTCAAAGACGACCTGGGGTTACGAAAACCAGGGATTTACAATATACCTTGTCAATGTGGCATGTCCTACATTGGCCAGACGACAAGAACTGTGGAGATCAGGTGCAAAGAACATCAGAGGCACACTAGATTAAGACAGGTGACTAAGTCAGCCATTGCTGAACACTGCCTAGAACTAGATCATGCCATGAAGTATGAGGATACCAAGATTCTAGCACAAACACCCAGATTCTGGGACAGTGTTATAAGAGAATCGATAGAGATTAAAATGGCTGACGATCTTATGAATCGTGACACAGGGTACCAGCTAAGCAGAGCCTGGGATCCGGCTCTGGAATTGTTAAAGGAGCAACGGGGCCAGCTGCAACACTACACAAACAGAAGAACCAGAGATGGAGATGGTAAACGAGCCCCTGACGGACTGCCAGGCGCACCAGACCGAAGATGGAACACCCAGAAGTGGGACTGGTGGGCGCGGACCGCAGAGGGAACATCCAGAGCCGCAGCGGACGAAAAACGGAGCGGCAACGCTCCAACAGGTCGTGGTGAGCGGGCGCGGACCGCAGGGGGAACGCTTGGTACTCCAGACTGTAGATGAAAGCCCCAGGAGCGGGTTTAGTGGGCGCGGACCACAGAGGGAACACCTAGAACCGCAGCGGATGGAAAACGGAGCAGCAATGCTCCAACAGGTCGCAGGGAATGGGCGCGGACCACAGAGGAAGCGCCTGCAGCCGTTGGTGGAGGGGGAAGGCCATAGGCATAAATACTGGACCAGGTCCACTCGAGGAGCAGTCTCAGGTCGCACCTGATGAAGGTCTCGAGCTACGTGACCGAAATATCGTGCAAGTACGACACTGATATCCGGCAGAACACCCAACAACCCAAGATGTCATTAGATCGCCGGGAAAGCCTGAAGAGTTACAAAAAAAAAATATTTAAAAACCTAGACATACTGGTGCTAATTTTTGTAGTTGATAAAAGGTACAATAACTAAGATGATAATGCATAAAAATAAAATATAGTGGCTCATAAAATTTCATGAGAAAATTAGTACAGAGTGCATCTTGCAAATAGGAAGTGTTTAAACATCATAAAAATTAATAAAAAATTGGTTGATAACACTTCTGTACACAGTTAATATGTTATATAATACCTGATCTCCCTCGCAGAAATTTATGTTAAATGTCCGTGATTTTTTATAGTCTGAAGATAATCTTTCACAGTGAAACACGCCATCATAAAAAACATCTTTTTTGCAATCAAGATTAATTATTTTATAAAAATTAAATTTAGATCACTGGGTTTTCCAAATATGTTATGAAAAATTAGATGCAAGTTACTTTTAGGCCACATATCTTAACTGCACTTTCTGGTAACATTAAAAATTACATATTCCATCAAGTAAATAGTTACTGGTGTTCCTATTGCACGTTACCATGAAGAATTTGTGATCATTGTCTGAATATATTTAAAGCCACTGTTACTATTAACTAGTCTCTCAGGCAAAGTTACTAAAGTTTTCAGAAAAATCTCTGATTTATTGGAAAATTTATTTGCAATATGGACTGAAACTTTCATTAGCACCTTAGCAGTCAATTAGAGAGGCATCACATTGGTAAATTCCTCAGTACAACAATTTTCTGCATATTCCATCCACTTTTGGATGTCGCAATTCCAGTTGTAGTAAACATATGTAAACATATCTCACTTATATGTTCCCCCTCCCCACTTAGCCCATTCAAATTTGGTGGTGGTTTTCAATTCCAGGAACTACACTCATCATAACCTAAGGTAAAAATGACTAATTTGACACACAGAAGTACAGTACTGTACTGTTGTTCATATATATATTGGCAGTCTCTGACAACCTGCGACCTATTGACAAGTGCTGATCACAGACAGTAGTGATGTAGTGGCCAAACATAAGCAATAAACCATATGTAACTCAGTCCCTGGTTTTTTCTTTTTTCCATGTATGGTATAGTGAGGTTCAGTGTTTGATTAACTCTCAATAGATGATTTTCTTTTTTGTGTTGGAAAATGTACCGATCTGTCATGGTTAAGAAGTTAACGAGGCAGTTCACTAATGAAGAAAAGTGGAACACTATTCAGGAAGCAGACAAAAATCCATACATGAAGCATTTTGATACTGCACAAGAACTGAACATTCCTCCATTGACACTGAAAGCAATAGTGAGAAAGTGAAAAACGAGCAAGTGAAAAATAATTAAAGTTGCACGTCTTGGAGGAAATGGCAAAAGAAAATGAGTGCATGAAGATCAGTCTCCAGAACTGGAAAGTGTCCTATGGAAGTAGCTTAAAAAAGCTTGTGCAGATAACATTCTAGCTGATGGTGCTGCAGTTTGTGCTAAAGCTACATATTTGGCACAATAGTTGGGACTCCAAGATTTCAAAGCATCCAATAGTTGTATCTATAGGTTTAAGAGCCAATACAATTGACTGTATAAATGTGTTTGAGGTAAGGCTGCAAGTGTGAATATTGAAACTGTTGGGTCATGAAAAAACACTCTTCCACCCATCACTGAGAGGTACAGTCCCAATGATATTTTTAATGCAGATGAAAGGGCCTATTTTTTCATCTTCTGCTTGACAAACCCTGGAGTTTAGAGTAGAAAAATTCCGTAGCAGAAAATTTATCAAAGAGGCTGACTGTTCTACTATGTTTCAATGCAAGTGGAACAGAAAAGTTGGTGCCGCTAGTAACTGGAAAGGCAAAAAGTCCACAATGTTTCAAAAATTTGCAGAAATTCCCATGCAGATATACATCTAATATGAAAGCACGGGTAACGACAACTAAATCTGAAGAATATTTGCATGCTTGGGATACAAGATTGGATGTCAGAAACAGGAAAATCGTCCAGAATGAGACTTTCACTCTGCAGCGGAGTGGGCGCTGATATGATACTTCCTGGCAGCTTAAAACTGTGTGCCCGACCGAGACTCGAACTCGGGACCTTTGCCTTTCGCGGGCAAAGGTAGAGCACTTGCCCGCGAAAGGCAAAGGTCCCGAGTCGAGACTCGGTCAGGCACACAGTTTTAATCTGCCAGGAAGTTTCAGGAAAATCGTCATCTTCATTGATCAACATGCAGCACATCCTCCAGATACGTCATATCTTTGTAATATAAATATAATGTCTCTTCCTGCCAATTGCACACGCCACCTCCAGCCACTCTGACAAGACATTATAAAATATCTGAAACAAAAACAGAATAATTCTTGTCCAGAGGAGGTTCATCTGTCTTCATAGTACCGTCAAACAGGATGATTTCGGACACTGGGGCGAATTCGGACAGTATGGCTTATTTGCTCTTTGCCACTGCATAGAAATAAAGAGTTACTTATTTTAACGTCCATGTGCAAGTTATTTTAAGTGCAAGATTGCATTTGTCGCTTTCCACAACTTTTATTTTGCGTCAATTGTTTCCCTAGGTGAATAACTGATGAACAGTCTCAGTGTTAAAAATCCATGCATTATCATAAAGTGGAAACTTTTTACTGTTCCGCCGAGCAGGAAGTTATAGTAATCGTAATTGTCGACGCGCTCAGTGGCCAACAGCATTGAGACAATCTCTGAACAAGTTTGTCGAGTCTCTCGTGCAAGGTTATAAAACAACAATGGTTTTTCTAAAACTGTGTACTGTGTAGGGTGATTTCGGACAGTGCCAAGAACATATAAGAGCAGAAGAGGTGCTACAGTACGGTGTAATTATGACCCGAAACTTTTAGATAAAGCTGTTCGTGATATTCAGAGTGGTAAATTATCATACAGAAAAGCGTGTGATTTGTATGGTATACCTAAATCAACCCTACAAAATAGAGTGCAGAAAGCACATCCGAAAAAATGGGAGGACAGCTAGTGATAAATAAAGAAGAAGAAGTGTTGAAGCAAGGTATCTTGACGGCTGTACATTGGGGATTTCCCTTCACTAAACTGGATATTAGATATTTAGTTAAAGGCTACCTTGATAAATCTGGCCGAAAAGAGAAGAAATTCCGTAATAATTTGCCAGGAGAAGAATGGGTGCATTTATTCCTCACACAACAGTCACAAGATCTTTCAGTTTGCTTAAGCGAAAATATTAAACAACCTCGTAGAGAACTTGTCTGTAATATATAAAATTCATTATATTATTCCATATCACTTATTCATAACAAAGGGCTACCTCAAAATGTGCAAAAGCCACCAAAATCAAATAAAAAGCATGTAGAATTTTTAAAAAAGGCAGTAACTGTCCGAATTCGCCATCTATACAGTGTGGTCCATTGATCGTGACCGGGCCAAATATCTCACAAGATAAGCATCAAATGAAAAAACTACAAAGAACGAAACTCGTCTAGCTGGAAGTGGGAAACCAGATGGCGCTGCCATAGGTCAAATGGATATCAACTGCGTTTTCTTAAGTTGGAACCCCCATTTTTTTTATTACATATTCGTGTAGTACGTAAAGAAATTTAGTTGGACCACTTTTTTCGCTTTGTGATAAATGGCGCTGTAATAGTCACAAACATATGGCTCACAATTTAAGACGAACAGTTGGTAACAGGTAGGTTTTTTTACATTAAAATACAGAATGAAGGTACATTTGAACATTTTATTTCAGCTGTTCCAATGTGATACATGTACCTTTGTAAACTTATCATTTCTGAGAACAAATGCTGTTACAGCGTGATTAAAAAAATGGTTCTGAGCACTATGGGACTTAACGTCTGAGGTCATCAGTCCCCTAGAACTTGGAACTACTTAAACCTAACTAACCTAAGAACATCACACACATCCATGCCCGAGGCAGGATTCGAACCTGCGACCGTAGCAGTCGCGCGGTTCCAGACTGAAGCACCTACAACCACTCGGCCACCACAGCCGGCACAGCACGATTACCTGTAAAAACCACATTAATGCAATAAATGCTCAAAATGATGTCCGTCAACCTCAATGCATTTGGCAATACGTATAACGAAGTTCCTCACAACAGTGAGTAGTTCGCCTACCGTAATGTTCGGACATGCATTGACAATTCGCTGGCACATGTTGTCATGCATTGTCTGTTGATCACAACAGCACATATCCTTCAACTTTCCCCACAGAAAGAAATCCAGGGACGTCAGATCCGGTGAACATGTGGGCCATGGTATGGTGCTTCGACGACCAATCCACCTGTCATGAAATATGCTATTCAATATCGCTTCAACCGCACGTGAACTATGTGCCGGACATCCATCATGTTTGAAGTACATCGTCATTCTGTCATGCGGTGAAACATCTTGTATTACGTAGGAAATCAGCATACATTGCACCATTTAGATTGCTATCGATAAAATGGGGGCCAATTATCCTTCCTCCCATAATGCCGCACCATACATTAACCCACCAAGGTCGCTGATGTTCCACTTGTCACAGCCATTGTGGATTATCCGTTGCTCAATAGTGCATATTATGCCCGTTTACATTGCTGCTGCTGGTGAATGACACTTTGTCGCTAAATAGAATGCGTGCAAAAAATCTGTCACCGTCCAGTAATTTCTCTTGTGCCCAGTGGCAGAACTGTACACGATGTTCAAAGTTGTTGCCATGCAATTCCTGGTGCATAGAAATATGGTACGGGTGCAAGCGGTGTTGATGTAGCATTCTCAACACCGACGTCTGAGATTCCTGATTCTCGCGCAATTTGTCTGCTACTGATGTGCGGATTAGCTGCGACAGCAGCTAAAACACCTAATTGGGCATCATCATTTGTTGCAGGTCGTGGTTGAAGTTTCACATGTGGCTGAACACTACCTGTTTCCTTAAATAATGTAACTATCTGGCAAACGGTCCAGACACTTGGATGATGTCATCCAGGATACCTAGCTGAATACATAGCACACACCCATTGGGCATTTTGATCACAATAGGCATACATCAACACGATATCGACATATTCCTCAATTGGTAAATGGTCCATTTTAAACGGGTAACCTATCATGAAGCAAATACTGTCCGCACTGGCGGAATGTTACATGATACCACATGCTTATGTGTTTGTGACTATTACAGCGCCCTCTATCACAAAGCGAAAAAAGTGGCCCAGCTAAAACATTCATATTTCTTTACGTACTACACGAATATGTAATAAAAAAAGGGGGTTCCTATTTTTTAAAAAACCAGTTGATATCCGTTTGACCTATGGCAGCGCCATCTAGCAAGCCAACCATAGCGCCATCTGGTTTCCCCCTTCAAGCTAGGCAAGTTTAGTTCTTTGTAGTTTTTTCGTTTGATGCTTATTTCGTGAGATATTTGGCCCAGTCACTACCAATGGACCACCCTGTATACTGTAACTTTGGACAGAGATTTAAACATATGTAAATGCAAAGAGGTTGGGCAGAGATGTCAGTCGAGGCGGAAGTACAGAGGCAAAGATGTTGTTGAATGACAGGTGAGGTACGAGAGGCGGGAACTTGAAATTAGCGGAGGTTGAGGCCTGGTGGGTAATGGGAAGAGATAATTTGCCTCTGTACTTCCGCCTTGACTGACATCTCTGCCCAACCTCTCTGCATTTATATATATGTTGCCTGTGTGTGTGTGTGTGTGTGTGTGTGTGTGTGTGTGTGTGTGTGCCTATCCTTTTTTCCCCCAAAGGTAAGTCTTTCCGCTCCCGGGATTGGAATGACTCCTTACCCTCTCCCTTAAAACCCACATCCTTTCGTCTTTCCCTCTCCTTCCCTCTTTCCTGATGAAGCAACCTTGGGTTGCGAAAGCTTGAAATTTTTGTGTGTGTTTGTGTGTTTTTTATTGTTTTTATTGTCTATCAGCATACCAATAAGAGACAATAAAAACAATAAAAAACACACAAACAACATACCACCCCCCATGAACCATGGACCTTGCCATTGGTGGGGAGGCTTGCGTGCCTCAGCGATACAGATAGCAGTACCGTAGGTACAACCACAACGGAGGGGTATCTGTTGAGAGGCCAGACAAACGTGTGGTTCCTGAAGAGAGGCAGCAGCCTTTTCAGTAATTGCAAGGGCAACAGTCTGGATGATTGACTGATCGGGCCTTGTAACAATAACCAAAATGGCCTTGCTGTGCTGGTACTGCAAATGGCTGAAAGCAAGGGGAAACTACAGCCGTAATTTTTCCCGAGGGCATGCAGCTTTACTGTATGATTAAATGATGACAGCATCCTCTTGGGTAAAATATTCCGGAGGTAAAGTAGTCCCCCATTCGGATCTCCGGGTGGGGACTACTCAAGAGGATGTTGTTATCAGGAGAAAGAAAACTGGCGTTCTACGGATCGGAGCGTGGAATGTCAGATCCCTTATTCGGGCAGGTAGGTTAGAAAATTTAAGAAGGGAAATGGATAGGTTAAAGTTAGATATAGTGGGAATTAGTGAAGTTCGGTGGCAGGAGGAACAAGACTTTTTGTCAGGTGAATACAGGGTTATAAATACAAAATCAAATAGGGGTAATGAATAAAAAAAATAGGAGTACAGGTAAGCTACTACAAACAGCATAGTGAACGCATTATTGTGGCCAAGATAGATACGAAGCCCACACCTACTACAGTAGTACAAGTTTATATGCCAACTAGCTCTGCAGCTGACTAAGATATTGAAGAAATGTATGATGAAATAAAAGAAATTATTCAGGTAGTGAAGGGAGACGAAAATTTAATAGTCATGGGTGACGAATTCGAGTGTAGGAAAAGGGAGAGAAGGAAACATAGTAGGTGAATATGGATTGGGGCTAAGAAATGAAAGAGGAAGCCACCTGGTAGAATTTTGCACAGAGTACAACTTAATCATAGCTAACACTTGGTTTAAGAATCATGATAGAAGGTTGTATACATGGAAGAACACTGGAGATACTAAAAGGTATCAGATAGATTATATAATGGTAAGACAGAGATTTAGGAACCAGGTTTTAAATTGTAAGATATTTCCAAGTGCAGATGAGGACTCTGACCACAATCTATTGGTTATGACCTGTAGATTAAAACTGAAGAAACTGCAAAAAGGTGGGAATTTAAGGAGATGGGACCTGGATAAACTGAAAGAACCAGAGGTTGTACAGAGTTTCAGGGAGAGCATAAGGGAACAATTGACAGGAATGGGGGAACGAAATACAGTAGAAGAAGAATGGGTAGCTCTGAGGGATGAAGTAGTGAAGGCAGCAGAGGATCAAGTAGGTAAAAAGACGAGGGCTAATAGAAATCCTTGGGTAACAGAAGAAATATTGAATTTAATTGATGCAAGGAGAAAATATAAAAATGCAGTAAATGAAGCAGGCAAAAAGGAATACAAACGTCTCAAAAATGAGATCGACAGGAAGTCCAAAATGGCTAAGCAGGGATGCCTAGAGGACAAAATGTAAGGATGACAAATGTAAGGATGTAGAGGCTTATCTCACTAGGGGTAAGACAGATACTGCCTACAGGAAAATTAAAGAGACCTTTGGAGATAAGAGAACCACTTGTATGAACATCAAGAGCTCAGATGGAAACCCAGTTCTAAGCAAAGAAGGGAAAGCAGAAAGGTGGAAGGAGTATATAGAGGGTCTATACCAGGGCGATGTACTTGAGGACAATATTATGGAAATGGAAGAGGATGTAGATGAAGATGAAATGGGAGATACGATACTGCGTGAAGAGTTTGACAGAGCACTGAAAGAACTGAGTCGAAACAAGGCCCCCGGAGTAGACAACATTCCATTGGAACTACTGACGGCCTCGGGAGAGCCAGTCATGACAAAACTCTACCATCTGGTGAGCACGATGTATGAGACAGGCGGAATACCCTCAGACTTCAAGAAGAATATAATAATTCCAATCCCAAAGAAAGCAGGTGTTGACAGATGTGAAAATTACCGAACTATCAGTTTAGTAAGTCACAGCTGCAAAATACTAACGCGAATTCTTTACAGATGAATGGAAAAACTGGAAGAAGCCGACCTCGGGGAAGATCAGTTTGGATTCCGTAGAAATGTTGGAACACGTGAGGCAATACTGACCTTACGACTTATCTTAGAAGAAAGATTAAGAAAAGGCAAACCTACGTTTCTAGCATTTGTAGACTTAGAGAAAGCTTTTGACAATGTTAACTGGAATACTCTCTTTCAAATTCTGAAGGTGGCAGGGGTAAAATACAGGGAGCGAAAGGCTATTTACAGTTTGTACAGAAACCAGATGGCAGTTATAAGAGTCGAGGGGCATGAAAGGGAAGCAGTGGTTGGGAAAGGAGTAAGACAGGGTTGTAGCCTCTCCCCGATGTTATTCAATCTGTATATTGAGCAAGCAGTAAAGGAAACAAAAGAAAAATTCGGAGTAGGTATTAAAATTCATGGAGAAGAAGTAAAAACTTTGAGGTTCGCCGATGACATTGTAATTCTGTCAGAGACAGCAAAGGACTAGGAAGAGCAGTTGAATGGAATGGATGGTGTCTTGAAGGGAGGATATGAGATGAACATCAACAAAAGCAAAACGAGGATAATGGAATGGAGTGGAATTAAGTCGGGTGATGCTGAGGGAATTAGATTAGGAAATGAGGCACTTAAAGTAGTAAAGGAGTTTTGCTATTTGGGGAGCAAAATAACTGATGATGGTCCAAGTAGAGAGGATATAAAATGTAGACTGGCAATGGCAGGGAAAGCGTTTCTGAAGAAGAAAAATTTGTTAACATCATGTATAGATTTAAGTGTCAGGAAGTCGTTTCTGAAAGTATTTGTATGGAGTGTAGCCATGTATGGAAGTGAAACATGGACGGTAAATAGTTTAGACAAGAAGAGAATAGAAGCTTTCGAAATGTGGTGCTACAGAAGAATGCTGAAGATTAGATGGGTAGACAACATAATTAATGCGGAAGTACTGAATAGGATTGGGGAGAAGAGAAGTTTGTGGCACAACTTGATCAGAAGAAGGGATCGGTTGGTAGGACATGTTCTGAGGCATCAAGGGATCACCAATTTAGTATTGGAGGGCAGCGTGGAGGTTAAAAATCATAGGGGGAGACCAAGAGATGAATACACTAAGCAGATTCAGAAGGATGTAGGTTGCAGTAGGTACTGGGAGATGAAGAAGCTTGCACAGGATAGAGTAGCATGGAGAGCTGCATCAAACCAGTCTCAGTACTGAAGACCACAACAACAACATCATCATCATCATCATCATCATCAACATACCAATGCTTTCGTTTGGTAAGTTACAGCTTCTTTGTTTTTAGATATATTTTTCCCCACGTGGAATGTTACCCTCTATTATATAAGACTCAACTTAAAATTAAATGTTGATAGCTAACTCTTTTAGATATGTTCCTAAAATATGGATTCTTATTTTGGAGGCTAGAGGTAATGCTCTCGTGTCAAGTGATATACTTGCATTTCAATTGGCTGTTGGCTTAAATGCACACATCCCGCAGCTTGGATGTTGTCAACATCACCATATTTAAAATATTTTTGCTTCTTGTACACTAATGGATAATTTTGAGTTTCCTGGCATGATATTCCAAATGTGTTCTCAAAAAGGCATGATTAGAATAATAATTTATTGATATAGCATGTCAGGATGTGTGGCATTACGAGATTTTCTGTTATCTCAAATGTGGTTCTACTAATTACACATTTTCACTAAAAAATAAAATTTTTTTTAAAAAACCGAACTAGGTATTTTTCGATAGTACTTGTCCCACTTATGATGTTCCAAAATCTGTGGTCCTTCCAAAAAGTCTACTGTCAAGCAGTAAGTTCGTATGTTTCACAACTGATCTTGTCATTGTACTTTAAATGATGACATTATAAGCTGCACAGCTAGACATTGTTACGATACTGTTGTCTACTTGTGATCTTCTGATTTATTTGTAACTATTTTGGCAGAAAACAACCAAGATGATCAAAATTTTGCACACATGAAAAATTTAACTTTAAAGTGTTAGGATTTCACTAATTCACAGATAAGAGAAAATATAAAATGCAATTAGGAACTGTTAGCTAACATTCATTAGAACAGGGTCAGACTCCTGTTGCAGGCCGACCCGTCACAACTTTTTCCACTAATTCCATTATTAAGCGAGGTGTGAAATGACTTGCCCTGTAACGCATCAGTTAATTCACAATATGTTCCTTATAAAAAGCTCATAGAGCTAACTTTTAAACATGGTAGTCATAGCCTGTTTTCGAATATTCTCCCAATATATGACAACACTATCCTTCACCATAGCCTGAAAAACAGTAACATTCTTTTTTATCTTGTTCATGCATCTGGTGACCACACAATGCTTTATTTTTTACTCCTACCATGGTATCACTATGGAAACTGAATGGCTGGCGCGCTCTCTCTCTCTCTCTCTCTCTCTCTCTCTCTCTCTCTCTCTCTCTCTCTCTCTCTCCCCCCCCCCCCCCCCCCCCCCCCCCCCCCCCCCCCCCCCCCCCCCCCCCCCCCCACCCCCCCCCCCCCACACACACACACACACACACACACACACACACACAGAATGTAAAAACCTCACCTATAACTATGACATCCTTATCCTTTGCAAGAAGAGCAGCTGCTGCTTCTGTTGGCTGGTTACCCATTTGACGTTTCTGCCATGCTTCCAAAAATTCCATAGCGAAGTGAATGCCGTTCAGCTGACGCCCTGGAATGGGCAAGTCACGAGGCCATGTTGCACCCATGCAAAGCAATAATGCATCATATTCTTCCAAGAGATCCTGCAGAGGAAACAAAGAATTTAAACAACAACTTTATGTTGCTCTTCATTTGACGTACCTGTACGTGCCAACTATTAAAAAACACATTATTTAAGAGTACTAATTAAAAAATAACTAATATATATAAGTATGTTTCTGCAAACATAGGCTGTGATGAATCAGTTCCTTTGAAGGTTACCAGGAGGAGCAGGGGACAAAAGGGGCTGAGGAAGTAGGGGTTCAGTAACATCAATATAGAAATATTTATGAGTTCCAATAGCACCAAAGATCTAAATTTTAAGTGTGTCAGTGAGCCACATTTACTCAGTTACATATTCCTCACTGAGTGCCACATAGAACTTGGGAAGGCTGCATTATGAAGAGTGAATTGGTAGCTCCAACCTTGCTAAGTCCTGAAGTGTGTCAGTTTATCACAGGTAATCCTGTACAAAACTTCAGTTCTCTTTCTTTGTTTTTCTTTCTTCTTTTTCTTTTCTCCACCTCCACCTCCTCCTCCTCCTCCTCCTCCTCCTCCTCCTCCAAGTCCCATTATCTTATTGTTGTACATTTGAATAGTTACAACAGTTGGTGTTCAGAGGGCCTTCTCATTAGGTGTTGAAACCATTTATGTTGGTACTCTTTCACAACTTCCCTTAAACTGCTTTAAACAAGTGATCTCCAAAATTTGTGAATGTGAATGCTTAATTTGGCTAATTAAACTTGCACCTAATACATCACTTCTGCTGTTTCTGTTCTTTTCTTTCTTTCTTCAACTAGCATACAGTATTGCATGTGGATTGTGTCAGGTGGAGCAGATGAAGGGAAATAAGATGCGGGCAGCAGGAGGTAGGGGTGGGAAAGTGCAGGAGGCAGGTCGCAGGTGTCAGATGAGAATGTAGGACAGGCAGTAGATGCACGAGATAGGAATGAGACATATAGGCACCGTAATCAGTGAATTCATGCACTGCACTAAAGTGGTAACATGGGGGATTGAATTGGGAGGGCATGACAGGACACAGGAAAGTTTGTCATGTGGAAAGAGGATGTGTGTGTACGAGGTTATTGGAGATTGAAGCCAACAGGATTATGTGAATAAAGCATTTGTGGCCATACAGAGATAGATAGGCGTGTGTGGGAAGGGGGGTTGCGGAGGGGGGGGGGGGGGGGCGGCACACTCTAACCTGAAAGGGGATTCATCCAAAAGCCAGTGCAGTTTTCATTCAGATTTGTTTTTGTACATGTTGATGACTCACTGCCTTTACTATCTGATGTCATTTCTTTTGTTGTATTTCTGTATCTTTTTCCCTTAAATCTGTGTTTCTGAAATAAACTGGCATTTCACATCCACATACTTCAGTTTTAATCCTGCTGGTCTATTGTTGCCATTGGTCTCATTTTATTCAGTGAAAATTTCGTACTATCACTATCGTATATTTTGTTTCATTTCGTTTTACCTACTTACAGCAGATCTTTTTAATTAGCAAATACTATAGTTTAATGTTGCCCACATTTATAGATTTGTGGCTGTCCTGTTTCTGTTCTTGTGATTTTAGCCACATTAAATAAGTCGCTTGCCAATTTTTAGATATAATAGTTAATGACTATGGCTTTTAATTGTGATTTAAAAGTATTAATTAAATTTCTTGAAATTCCACGTTTCACCAGTATTTTCCCTAATTTTGGTCTGTTAACCCTCTCATAAGTATTCTAATACTTTCAGGCCATAATTAAATATTGCATTAATACAAGATGACACCTTTCTAGAATCACAAATGTTATTTCTGTCAACTACTTTGTACTATTGGTCGTATTTTTTTATTTACTTATGTATGCCTATACTTTGTATGCATTATTTAACATTGACATGCCTGTACGTGTGGCAATGTTTTCAGTCACCTTATTAATGTTTTTAGGACACACTATTAATGAAGCCTATTTCTATAGCCACAGATGTTATTTAACAGTCATACGAATCTCTATTTTTATGTTTATCCAGGGTATTCTGCACATCTACTATATTTACATTATGAAATTCATTCATTTCACTATCACTTCTACCAAATACTGCTGTTTCACTATTGATACTTATGTATTTGTAACAACTGATCCATTTATTTTGAGTTTATAATTCTCATAAATTTCCAGTCTCAGTTTTTGCACTTCTATCATTTAATATGTGGGGAATGTTCAAGGAATTTTAATTTTAAAAATAGGCAAAAATCTGAAATAAATAAATAAAAAAACAACTTGACGAATTAATTAACACAGAAACTATGAAGAAAGATGAAACTTGCTTAGTCTGCTTTTCTTGCGTCTCCTAACTACTGATATCCCCCTTTTAATGTCACCAATTTTCTTATTGTTTAGCAATATTAAGATTATTTTCTTTTCAAATCGCACTATTATTAAACTCTTCATTTAAAAATTTTAGTCTTATTTATTTCAGTATGTTTTTAGACCAGGTGCTTCATTGGCCATTTTAAGAAGTATTGTCCTGCTCTATATTATCTGTTAATCACTTAATAATACTGTCTAATGTTCTTCTGGAACCATCTCAAACTTGTCTGTTTTTAGACTTAACTAAATTTTGCTATTTTCATTCATTTTATTACATCCATTTTCTTCCTTTTAAAATTTATCTCCTGAGTAATTTAATTTTACCTGTGAGAAAATAGTGGTTTGTCTCTGCACACACCTCACCCAAAACCACCTTGTATCAATATACCAGTTCACGTTTAATGCTGCAGTACCTCCCCCAAAAAAATCTAGTCTCAATATACCAGCCCACTTTTTAATGCTGCAATCTATTACTGACTAAACCTCACTACTACCAAGTATAGGTTTGTACAGATGTGTATGAAAATATAATTAATTATTCTGGCGTTATTGAAAGCACACCGACTCAACAGTTTTCCACTGAATTTAATTAACATTCACCAAGTGATCAAATTAATTTAGGCATTACTACTTTTCCAGTTCTAGCACTGAGGTCTACTTATATTTAAATAGCATATTTATAAATTATGTTCAGTGATTCTTGAAGCAACTTGCGAGACTTTTCTGCCTCTTATTTCTCATATGATTGGTGCATGAACTTTTACTATATTTCCATGGCATCTACCTGATTGATCTTTATAACAATAATTCATTCTCTAATCCAACAAGCACTTATTTTCACAATATATATATATATTGATCTCTGCCCAAACTCTTTGCCTCTGTATATGTCTGCTTGTGTCTGTATATGTGTGGATGGATATGTGTGTGTGTGCGCGCGCGCAAGCGCGAGTGTATACCCGTCCTTTTTTCCCCCTAAGGTAAGTCTTTCCGCTCCCGGGATTGGAATGACTCCTTACCCTCTGCCTTAAAACTCAAATCCTTTCATCTTTCCCTCTCCTTCCCTCTTTCCTGACGAGGCAACTGTTGGTTGCGAAAGCTAGAATTTCGTGTGTATGTTTGTGTGTCTATCGACGTGCCAGCGCTTTCGTTTGGTAAGTCACATCATCTTAAAAAGAAAGATGATGAGACTTACCAAACAAAAGCGCTGGCAGGTCGATAGACACACTAACAAACACAAACATACACACAAAATTCTAGCTTTCGCAACCAACGGTTGCCTCGTCAGGAAAGAGGGAAGGAGAAGGAAAGACAAAAGGATATGGGTTTTAAGGGAGAGGGTAAGGAGTCATTCCAATCCCGGGAGCAGAAAGACTTACCTTAGTCTGCTTGTGTCTGTGTATGTGTGGATGGATATGTGTGTGTGTGCGAGTGTATACCTGTCCTTTTTTCCCCCTAAGGTAAGTCTTTCTGCTCCCGGGATTGGAATGACTCCTTACCCTCATCATCAAAGTTTTTATCCATTCACAGGAGCAAGATGAAGAGTATCCTGTGAACTCAATGCTTTAAAGGATAAAGGAGCATGCAGTTTAGTCACACCAAACAATGAAGGAAATGAATCAAAAGCCACTGCCTTCTGGGTAAAGTGGGGAATTTGAAAGACTACAGGGAACATGCCCTCAACAGAAAAAATATGTATGCAGATCTAGAATCACTGGATTAGCAGGTTAATTGCGGGATTATTCAGTTATAGCCTGTTTCCTATACTGGGAACATTGACAAATTCACTAAATAAATGAAGAAACAGCCACAAGGTTAAAAAAAAAAACACACACACACACACACACACACACACACACACACACACACAATAAATACGGCATTATAATTCATTTTTTCCATTACCATAAACTGAAAACATCTTAAACATAGATATCTCATCATTTTCTTGTGCAAGAAGCTCATCACATACAAATAAAGTGCAACAACCACATGTAAATTAAATTTATGGTACTCCTGCTATCACTATAGCGACTGTGAAGTAGTTACCTTAGCTGAAATGTCTTTGCCAACATTTATGTTTGTCTTGAATTCAATACCCTCTTGTGCCAAGAGATTGACACGGCGCTGTACAACTTCCTTTGACAATTTCATAGTTGGGATGCCATACTGGAGAAGACCACCAATGCGATCATTTCTTTCAAATACAGTCACCAGATGACCAGCCTAAGAAGAAAAAGAAATATACTTCAGTTTACTTCCTTGCTTTCATTTAACTTTTACTGTCTGACATTTATTTACACAATTTATCCAAGGACAGGCTTACAAGCTGCACTTGTAAAAAACAAAGCTATATTTTGTGCTTGTTAGTAAGAGGAATACATAGATATTGATCATTTCTCTTAGTTTCAGCATCTCTCATTTCATCCACCAATCACTCACTCAACAACTTCTGGTATTTTTTATGCATATAATTCCTAGAGCGCAGCATCCTGTAGGGTCACAAAACTGTTGACACTATTGTTCATACCCTTGTCAGAGGCACAATCACAGACAATGTCTAATTTTGCAATCTTTTGTTCTAATGGACTATTATTAAATAATTTCTTGTTTTTTCTTTCACAAGCAGTTAGTTCTGCTTTCTCCACCACCGGGCCGACGGCGGGTCGTTGGCTGCATAGTATAGACTGGCCCCTGTTTCGCTTGTTGCAAAGGCCAACGATATTCAGAGGACAAACTGCCCAATGATGCATACACACTGTTTTCTGCCTTTTTAACAATAATTACTGTTAGTTGTTTTTCTTGACTGATTGGAGGAAGTTTTAAAGTAAAGAAATAAGACATGTTAATGAGCTCCATTGAGCAAAATTTAACATTATAATAAAATATATTTTACATTGGCAGAAATAACATGATTAGTTTTTACACAGTAATGACAAAAAAGAAATTAAATACTTTTCCAAGTTAACTGTCTTTTCCAAGAATGGATTTTGTTCCCCATCACTCGCTTTTCCTGCAACTCAGCTTCACTCAGTCACTTACTCACATGTAGGCAAGCAGTTGTAGAGTATGACCCAACATGTGTGTGTGCGCCTTTCAAATGGCAAAGTGAGCATGCCAGGCACGCCAGGCACCTACATCACAATGTAGATTGAAGAATAATAGTGGGCAAAAAGTACTGTGCATGCACAGCGCAACTTTGCAGCATCCAAGCGAGATCTGCATGGCTATATTCATTGCGCAGAAAACTGTGTCATTAGACAAGATAATATCGACCACTTTCATCAGTTTTGATCACGTGTGTCTCCGGTGCCCTTATATCACATAATGATGTAATCTTCATTTATGCTACATTAAAAGACAAGAATGTGGCTACGCTAATCTTTTGAGTTCTCTCAGTATATATTTCAGAATATTCTCTCTTTATATGGTAAAGATAACAAGGACTTTTTCATGTTGTTGATCATTTCTGGTAGAAATTTCTATTTACAGGGTGTATACGTGGATAACAGGGGGGGGGAGAGGGGGGGGGTGGGGAAATCCCATATTTTTTCCAGATTTCCAGTTAAAAATACACTTTCTCTCGGGTGAAAACATGCGTTTTCCATGTTAAGTGACAGTATATTATCCCATATCAATCCTTTGAATGGTTCCGTTTTGGAAATAACTTTGATGTGCAGCAACACATACGCTGCGTATTTTCATATTACGAAAGTATACATTGGAATTCCACCAAACACCATGTTACTTTCCGAATCATTGAAATCAAGATAGCGATGTGCATTTGTAAGCCAGTCATAGCCTATGTCACGTGATCTCACCAGCCAATGGCAGTGGATATTCAAGGCATATAACACGTGATGATGTCAGCCAACAGCATCATCACTGTTAAGTAGCATGAACACACAAACAGGGAAAGTTAGTTAGTTTAAATTAATATACATAGTGTTGCTACAATAAAAGAAAAGCTTTCACATATAATATTTGTCTCCTAAGATTAATAAGCTGCAAGAGAAACTAAGCTTTCGCTTATAATGTTGATTTTTTTGCGCGTGTTACATTTAAGATATATCACACAAATGTTCCAGTAAAATGTTTAATAATGACACAAATGTCTGATCTTCAGGGTTCGAAATTATTCTAAATGACCCGTCATCAAAGAGTTGATTTTTAAATGAGATTCAAACGCTCTGTGATTTAATAAATTCATGGTACGTCCTCACACACAGTTCAACTTACGTAAAAGGATATTTACCTTGAAAGTAATGCTTTTCAAACCACCATTCACAATATTTTCCCACGACCTGTTAGAAATGGGTCCGTTTCAGCAGTTGCCAGTGAGCGCAGATAACAGGCGACACCGCGTTTGCGCAGCTATCATGACGTAGGAAGCCCGTATGTACGTGTATGCGTAAAATAATAAAAGATCATACATTATGTCATAAAAGAAACAAGACGTCAGAAGATACTCCAAGAGCACTGGAATTTCGTGAACCATACTAAAATGTACACATTTGAAGTGCATACTTAAGTGCACATTGATATGTCCAGATTTCCAATGATGTAGACCTTGACAGTAAAAAACCGAAATTGAAAACCAGCAACAATGGGAACAAAGTCATAAAATTGGAGAAACTAAAAATAGAATGAATGCTTCAAAATCCACTACAGAAAGGGGGTAGTTGTCCCCAAAAAAAGCTTCAAATGACTGACGTCATTTCACTGTCACTAATAAACTGGAGAACGCGGTCGGCTGAGCGCGTGTCATCTGCTAAAATCGACGATAGATCAGGCGATAGCTGTAGACAGGAGCGTAACGGATTAAAATAGGGGCATTCAATTAAAAGGTGTCTTACCGTCCACAGCTGAAAGCAGTGGGGACAGAGTGGGGGAGGATCGCCGCTTAAAAGATGTCGATGGCTAAAAAGACAGTGCCCTATCCGGAGTCTAGCTAAAATTACCTCCTCCCGATGACGCGTTCGGGAGGAAGAGGTCCAAGCGCAAGGAAGGGCTTTCACTTCCCGCAATTTATTACAGGGAAGTGTTGACCAATGCGCATGCCATAAATGAGCAACTTGGCGACATAAACCGCTCCGTATATCGGTGAAGGGAAGCGACTGAATAGCTGGCCGAGGAAGAGAGACTGCAGCCTTGGCCGCTATATCGGCCGCCTCATTCCCACAGATACCAGCGTGTCCCGGGAGCCAGAGGAACGCCACCGAGACGCCCCCCAGGTGGAGCAAGCGCAGACAGTCCTGAATCCAGTGGACCAGAGGGTGCACAGGGTAAAGAGCTTGGAGACTGAGGAGAGAGCTGAGATAATCTGAGCAGATAACGTACTGTATCCGCTGATGGCGGCGGATGTAGTGGACAGCCTGGAGAACAGCGTAAAGCTCCGCAGTATAAACTGAACACTGGTCGGGAAGCCGAAAGTGATTTGGGGTGTCGCCAACAATATAGGCACTCCCTACACCTAACGATGTTTTCGAGCCGTCGGTGTAAATAAATGTGGCGTCCGTCATTTGTGCACATAGAGCAGCAAATGCCCGACGATAAACAAGTGTAGGGGTACCATCCTTGGGAAATTGACAAAGGTCACGGAGCAGGCAGATCCGGGGACGGAGCCAAGGCGGTGCTGTACCCCAAGTTGTCAAGAAGGTTTTAGGAAAGCGGAAGGAAAGAGAATGGAGCAGTTGACGGAAGCGGACTCCCGGGGGTAGTAGGGAGGAGGAGCGGCCTGCATACCCTACATCAAAGGAGGCGTCGAAAAAAAGGTCATGGGCTGGATTAGCAGGCATGGAAGACAGATGGCTAGCATAACGACTCAGGAGGACTGCTCGCCGATTGGACAGCGGAGGTTCAGCAGTCTCAGCATAAAGGCTTTCCACAGGGCTAGTGTAAAAAGCTCCAGACACTAAACGTAATCCACGGTGGTGGATAGAGTCGAGACGCCGAAGAATAGACGGCCGAGCAGAGGAGTAGACTATGCTTCCATAATCCAATTTCGAGCGCACTAAGGCACGATAGAGGCGGAGAAGGACCACTCGGTCCGCTCCCCAGGAGGTACTATTCAGGACACGGAGGGTGTTAAGCGATCGCAGACAGCGAGCCGAAAGATAGGAAACGTGGGAGGACCAGCACAGTTTTCTGTCAAACATAAGACCCAAGAATTTAGCGACGTCTGAAAACAGAAGGTTGACAGGACCTAGATGTAAGGAGGGCGGAAGAAACTCCTTACGTCGCCAAAAATTGACACAAACGGTCTTACTGGGTGAGAAACGGAAGCCGGTTTCGATGCTCCACAAGTGGAGGCGATCGAGACATCCTTGAAGACGACGTTCAAGAAGGCTGGTCCGTTGAGAGCTGTAGTAGATCGCAAAATCGTCCACAAAGAGGGAGCCCGAGACATCAGGAAGGAGACAATCCATAATTGGATTTATGGCGATGGCAAACAGTACAACACTCAGCACGGATCCCTGGGGTACCCCGTTTTCTTGGGAGAAAGTACGGGAGAGAGTAGTGTTCACCCGCACCCTAAAAGTGCGCTCTGCCATAAATTCGCGAAGAAAAAGGGGCAGCCGGCCTCGAAAGCCCCAAGAGAACAGTGTGCGGAGGATGCCTGTCCTCCAACAGGTATCGTATGCTCTCTCCAGATCGAAAAATATTGCTACCATTTGGCGTTTCCGGAGAAAATTGTTCATGATATAAGTGGAGAGAGCAACAAGATGGTCACCTGCAGAACGATGCTTCCGAAATCCGCATTGGGCTGGTGTTAAAAGACTGCGGGATTCCAGCCACCAAGCTAAACGGTAATTCACCATACACTCCAAAACCTTACAGACACTACTCGTGAGAGAAATGGGGCGATAGCTAGAAGGGAGATGTTTGTCCTTTCCAGGTTTCGGAACGGGAACGACAACAGCTTCCCGCCACCGTCTGGGAAAGGTACTGTCGGTCCAAATTCGATTATAAAGGCGAAGGAGGTAACGCAGACTATGGGTTGATAAATGCAGCAACATTTGGACATGGATACCATCCGGTCCTGGGGCAGAGGAGCGAGAAGAAGAGAGGGCATGTTGGAGTTCCCGCATGGAGAAAACAGTATTGTAGCTTTCGTGATTTTGAGAGGAGAAAGCAAGATGTCGCACTTCCGCTGCACGTTTCTTCGGGAGAAACGCTGGTGGGTAATTTGAAGAGCTCGAAATCTCAGCAAAGTGCTGACCCAACGAGTTAGAAATTGCGACGGGGTCCACTAAGGTATCATGCGCGACAGTGAGCCCAGAGACCGGGGAGAAACTAGGCGCGCCTGAGAACCGTCGAAGCCGACTCCAAACTTCCGAGGAGGGAGTGAAGGTGTTAAATGAGCTAATAAAGAATTTCCAGCCTGCCTTCTTGCTATCGCGGATGACGCGACAGCATCGCGCACGGAGCTGCTTATAGCGGATACAGTTGGCCAAAGTAGGATGGTGACAGAAAATGCGAAGAGCACGTCGCCGCTCACGTATTGCGTCACGGCATGCCTCGTTCCACCAAGGAACTGGGGGGCGCCGGGGCAATTCGGAGGTGCGTGGTATTGAACGTTCCGCAGCTGTAAGAATAACGTCGGTAATATGTGTGACCTCATCGTCGACGCTGGGAAAGCGACGGTCATCGAATGTCGCTAAAGACGAAAAAAGTGTCCAATCGGCTTGGGCAAATTTCCAGCGTCGCGAGCGCATATATGGCAGTGGAGGCTGCAGTTTAAGGACACATGGAAAGTGGTCACTCGAGTGTGTATCATCAAGGGCGAACCATTCGAAGCGCCGAGCTAGCGGAACAGTACCGACCGCAAGGTCCAAATGAGATAAATTTGTCGTGGAGGCAGACAAAAATGTGGGGACCCCAGTGTTGAGGCAAACTAGATCCGCTTGGTGGAAGACGTCTAGCAATAGAGAGCCACGTGGACAAGGATGTGGAGATCCCCGAAGCGGGTGGTGGGCATTGAAGTCCACAACCAGCAAATAGGGGGGTGGAAGCTGACCAAGAAGATGAAGGAGATCAGCTCGTGCCATTGGTGTGGATGATGGAATGTATACAGTACAAAGAGAGAACGTGTATCCAGAAACGGAAAGACGGACGGCGACAGCTTGGAAGGAACTGTTTAAGGGGATTGGGTGATAATGGAGAGTATCATGGAGAAGAATCACGAGTCCTCCATGGGCTGGAGTGCCTTCAACAGAGGGGAGGTCATATCGGACGGACTGAAAATGGGGGAGAACAAAGCGGTCATGGGGACGCAGCTTTGTTTCCTGAAGACAGAAGATGACCGGCGAGTAGGATCGTAAGAGGACCGACAATTCATCCCGATTGGCTCGAATGCCGCGGACATTCCAGTGGATAATGGACATAGGGTGATCAGAAATTGGAGGAATGTGACCAAGGGTGCTGTCAACTCAACGACTGCTCAGAGCTTGCGAGCGACAGCATGGAATGGCATTCAGCCGAAGGCAGAAGATCCTGATCCATAGGTTGGTCAGGAGCAGCCCCTGCCACCAGCGATCGGCCGGTTGACCGGCCACCAGCAGTGCGCCTCGGCGACACAGAAGACGGCCGAGGGCGATTTCCGCCAGGTGGTGCTGTAGATGGGACACGCCTTGGCGGAGAAGGAGAGGAACTGGGTTTCTTTGTAGCCTTCTTGGAAGTATGATGTTTAGATGAAGGAGGAACCGATGGTTGTGAAGTTGCGGTACGCAAAAACTCTTCACGAGTATGCTCTTTTTTTGAAGACTTGGCGTCTGACTTGTGGGCTCGAGATTTAGCAGAACCCGACGAAGGGTGAGCCATAGAGTGGGCAGGCGAAAGTGGTGAGGTTGAACGGGCGATCTTTGCGCTGGCCGATCTGACGACCGTGGTACTAAAGGTGAGGTCGCAAGTCTGCGTGGCCGCCTCCTTTGTTGGCCGAGGAGAAGCAAGGACAGTCCTGTATTTTCCTGTCTGAGGCACGGTGGGCTGTCGACTGGCGAATAATTTTCGAGCAGCAAAGGTCGACACCTTTTCCTTCACTCTTATTTCCTGGATGAGCTTTTCGTCCTTAAAAACGGGGCAATCTCGAGAGGAAGCAGGGTGGTCACCCATACAGTTGATGCAGCGAGGGGATGGAGGTGGACAAGCACCCTCATGGGCATCCTTGCCACACGTAACACATTTGGCCAGATTGGAACAGGACTGGCTGGTGTGATTGAACCGCTGACATCGATAGCAACGCGTAGGGTTTGGGACGTAAGGGCGAACGGAAATTATCTCATAGCCTGCTTTGATTTTCGATGGGAGTTGAACTTTGTCAAATGTCAAGAAAACAGTGCGGGTTGGAATGATGTTTGTGTCAACCCGTTTCATAACTCTATAAACAGCCGTTACGCCCTGGTCAGACACAGATATGATAGTCAGATGCTTCTATAGACCACCTGCATCAGCAATCGTAGTAGTTGAGCGCCTCAGAGAGAACCTGCAGAACGTCGTGAAGAAGTTTCGTGATGATACTATTGTAATAGGGGGAGACTTCAATCTACCAGGTATAGAATGGGATAGTCACACAATCAGAACTGGAGCCAGGGACAGAGACTCTTGTGACATTATCCTGACTGCCTTGTCAGAGAATTACTTCGAGCAGATAGTTAGAGAACCAACTCGTGAAGCTAACGTTTTAGACCTCATAGCAACAAATAGACCGGAACTTTTCGACTCCGTGAATGTAGAAGAGGGTATCAGTGATCATAAGTCAGTGGTTGCATCAGTGACTACAAGTGTAATAAGAAATGCCAAGAAAGGAAGGAAAATATATTTGCTTAACAAGAGTGATAGGGCACAAATCGCAGAATATCTGAGTGACCACCATCAAACGTTCATTTCTGAGGAAGAGGATGTGGAACAAAAATGGAAAAATTCAGAAACATCGTCCAGTACGCCTTAGATAAGTTCGTACCGACTAAGGTCCAAAGCGAGGGGAAAGATCCACCGTGGTATAACAATCATGTACGAAAGGTACTACGGAAACAAAGAAAGCTTCATCATAGGTTTAAGAGTAGTCGAATCATAGCTGATAAGGAAAAGCTGAACGAAGCGAAAAAGAGCGTAAGGGAGCAATGAGAGAAGCATTCAACGAATTCGAACATAAAACATTGGCAAACAATCTAAACAAGAACCCTAAAAAGTTTTGGTCATATGTAAAATCGGTAAGCGGATCTAAATCCCCTATTCAGTCACTCGTTGACCACGATGGCACCGAAACAGAGGACGACCGAAGAAAGGCAGAAATACTGAATTCAGTGTTCTGAAACTGTTTCACTGCGGAAAATCGTAACACGGTCCCTGACTTCAGCCGTCGCACGGACGCCAAAATGGAAAATATTGAAATAAACGATATCGGAATTGAAAAACAACTGCTATCACTTAGTAGCGGAAAAGCATCCGGACCAGACGAGATACCCTTAAGATTCTACAGTGATTATGCTAAAGAACTTGCCCCCTTTCTATCAGCAATTTATCGTAGATCGCTGGAAGAACGTAAAGTACCTAGCGACTGGAAGAAAGCGCAGGTCGTTCCCATTTTCAAGAAGGGTCATAAATCAGATGCGAATAATTATAGGCCTATTTCGCTTACGTCAATCTGTTGTAGAATAATGGAACATGTTTTGTGTTCTCGTATTATGACGTTCTTAGATAATACAAATCTCCTTCATCATAACCAACATGGATTCCGCAAACAGAGATCATGTGAAACTCAGCTCGCCCTATTTGCCCAAGAAATTCACAGTGCCGTAGACACTGGCGAGCAGACTGATGCCGTATTCCTGGACTTCAGGAAGGCATTTGATACGGTTCCGCACTTACGTTTAGTGAAAAAAATACGAGCTTACGGAATATCGGACCAGGTTTGTGATTGGATTCAGGATTTCCTAGAAGAAAGAACACAACATGTCATTCTTAACGGTTCAAAATCTGCAGATGTAGAGGTAATTTCGGGAGTACCGCAAGGAAGCGTGATAGGACCTTTATTGTTTACAATATACATAAATGACTTAGTTGACAACATCGGTAGCTCCGTGAGGCTATTTGCAGATGACACGGTTGTCTACAAGAAAGTAGCAACATCAGAAGACTCGTACGTACTCCAGGAAGACCTGCAGAGGATTAATGCATGGTGCGACAGCTGGCAGCTTTCCCTAAACGTAGATAAATGTAATATAATGCGCATACATAGGGGCAGAAATCCATTCCAGTACGATTATGCCATAGGTGGTAAATCATTGGAAGCGGTAACGACCGTAAAATACTTAGGAGTTACTATCCGGAGCGATCTGAAGTGGAATGATCACATAAAACAAATAGTGGGAAAAGCAGGCGCCAGGTTGAGATTCATAGGAAGAATTCTAAGAAAATGTGACTCATCGACGAAAGAAGTAGCTTACAAAACGCTTGTTCGTGCGATTCTTGAGTATTGCTCATCAGTATGGGACCCTTACCAGGTTGGATTAATAGAAGAGATAGACATGATCCAGCGAAAAGCAGCGCGATTCGTCATGGGGACATTTAGTCAGCGCGAGAGCGTTACGGAGATGCTGAACAAGCTCCAGTGGCGGACACTTCAAGAAAGGCGTTACGCAATACGGAGAGGTTTATTATCGAAATTACGCGAGAGCACATTCCGGGAAGAGATGGGCAACATATTACTACCGCCCACATATATCTCGCGTAATGATCACAACGAAAAGATCCAAGAAATTAGAGCAAATACGGAGACTTACAAGCAGTCGTTCTTCCCACGCACAATTCGTGAATGGAACAGGGAAGGGGGGGATCAGATAGTGGTACAATAAGTACCCTCCGCCACACACCGTAAGGTGGCTCGCGGAGTATAGATGTAGATGTAGATAGTGCTGAATTTCTTCGTCAGACAATCCATCGAGGGAGCGTGTATAAACGACTCCACGCGAGGAATTTAAGGTACGGTGCGGTTCCACCCGGACAGGGAAGGTGTGGAGCAGAGAAGTACGCAGCAATTTTTGTGCCTGGAGAGCACTGTGTGTTTCTAACAATCTGGAACAAGACTTTACAGGACCTGCAATTGCGTCGACACCTTTCTGAATAATGAAAGGGTTGACCGTGGAGAAGTCGTGACCTTCGTCAGACCGAGGAACAACAAGGAACTGTGGCAACGATGGAAGAATCGTCTGTGGCTGAGACTCAGTACACTTACGTTTGTGAGCAGACATAGTGGAAGGTGAGGAAGCCATTGCGAAAGAATCCCCCATGATTACCGGCGTCTCCGATGGCGCGCTCCTCCCTTGTGGGGGCCCTCTCTGAGGGCACTCCCGCCTTAGGTGATTGTTCACACCTCAGGTCACACCTCCCGACAAACGGACGGAGGGACCAATCGGCACTTTCGGAAGGTATCAGCTCGGGTAACCACCCCTCCCTGGGCCTTGCCGTTACCAGGGGGTACGTACGTGTCCTACCTGTCTACCCGGGGCGGGAAATTACGCGTTACCCCGTCACCGGCTATGCACAAAAGGCGTGGGTCGGCCTTCAGACACGCACAGGGAGGAAGAAAGAGAAAGGGAAGGGAAAGAAGAGGTCTCAAACGCCGCAGCGGAGAAAAGGGTAACGAGAAGAGGTAAGGAAAAGAGAAGGACAAAGGAAGGAAGAAGGACAAAGGAAGGAAGAAGGACAAAGGAAGGAAGAAGGACAAAGGAAGGAAGAAGACATAAAAGCACGGAAGGCGAAGAATGCAGTACATTTACGAGCGTCCGTCTCCGGACGTAGGCACGAACCATACTCCCAGATGGGGAGAAAGGGAAGGAAAGAGCCAGAGGTGAGGGGAGGAGGGGCGAAGATAGGGATGGGGAAGGATGCGGAAAGGGAAGGTATGCAGCCCGGAAAGGAAGGAAGGCCACATTAGCTTGGGGTCCCGTGCTCGCTACGCACGTATCCACAAAAGAGTTGTGGACCCCCTGGGGGGGAGCACCAGTACTGTATTATATCATGTTTGGTTCTTTATTATGGCAAAATACCATATGTGCTAGAAGATGAAAATGTGCACTTGAAATGCAGCGAATAGTTGAAACTAGCCAGTACTGTGTAATTAAACATTTCGTTTCAAATACATTGAGTGCCTCAGCGGAAAAAGTTTATAAAAGTCAAATTTCTTTAGCAAACAGACAAAAATAACTTCATTGTTCTGCAAGGTGATTAATGCTCGACTCTCAGAAAGGTGAAAATAAAATAAAATCTGTAACCAGTGACATTTTAGCCTTCCGTAATTAATATGAATGCATTTTAATTCACTTGATAGCTCCCGGCCACAGACATCCATTTTGTTTTCATTTGACGTGAAAGTAAATGAGGGGGATACAGCAAAATCACTAAATGTAAATACGGGTCATGTGGAGACTACCCACTATAACTCTAACTGCTCTGCGATATTTGCGAACTGGGTCAATACTAAAAAAAATCGAATTTGCAAAAATATGTTCATCTTGTAGCACATATCTTTCTGAAAAGTCTGAAACATAAAACACATGTGTTCAAGGAAATGTTAAGACATATAATTTGGTCTTAAGTGTGCCAAAGTGCAGTGCCACACCTCATCCTAAAGCAGTCTTCTATCGCATGTCACTGTATTTCGCTCTGTGGAATTAAAACGTGTATATTTTTTAATGGATGCCATCAAATTATATTCAGGATAGTGGAAATTGAAATGTCTTGTGGTGCCTCTCCTGCTCACAGTCGGCCGATTTGACAGCCTGCCCAATAATAAAAAATTTAAAAAAAATCTCGCAGTTAATAGTGGATAGGATTATTTGTAATCGGGAGAACAAGAACTCTCCAGAAAATCTGCACTCTTTATTGCCTATTAGCTAATAACTTGCTGTTTCGTGTGATATAAAATTAAATATAGGATACGTAAAACCAATAAAGGGAAGATATAAGCAAGAAATTACACATTTCTTCAATCCTTAGCTCCTAGCAATTTTTTTTTCTGTCTAATCTTGCTACAGATTTACATGGCGTGCTTTCCTTTCTGTGAAAGAATCTATTACCTCATCAAAGTTTGTCAAACGTTTTGCTACATGAAAAATCGAAATGTTGTTTTCTAATACTGAACAAGCTGTTAACACAAATAATATCCAAGACTGGTGTGGTTTCTCGATCTGATTATATCTATTTTGTCACTGTCTGCTAGATAAAACAAAATAGGCCTTTCTAACATTGCAGCAATTTTGAAACACACACCACATAAACAAGACTGTTTATAACAAGACAGAATATAATTCACGAAGTACCAATATCAAATACCTATTAGGCCTACTACAAGCATAAATCTTTATGTTAGGAAATAGTTTCACATTTCATTCATAGGCATCAGTTTCTCAAGCACGAGATCGAAAAGTAGTATTATGAAATTTTTATATAAATTTGGAATCATCTTATTCATCCATAATTTGTGTGATGTCCCCATTTCTTCCCCTTCCTCATTCTAACAAACAATCTTGTCATCACCAACACTGTAGCTATTCCTGCCATTGTCAAAATTTGTTCGCCAATTAACTTCACTAACCCTGCCACGATCACAGGTTTAGTTATCCCACGATTATTTTCCAGTTAGGCGCTATTACATGTTCGTACAACACGTTTTCCACACGTTACTTCCAAAATAGAACTTAAGCAGCTGCTAGCTGGGGACTGTACAACTGGTCCTTACTAGTATAGCAATCTGGCCAAAAATTTTCTGTCAAAATTTCATTTTCTTGGATACACCGTGAAGAGAATACATTATCTTTCTCACCTGTTATTCCTGTCAGTCGTTTATTTCCATTCTGGTAGTCTGAATCTATAGATTTCGCTAGTAATTGTAACAATGCTGATCATTCGCAAACCCAATCAACCACATAATCAGACAGTGATTGGCATTCATCCATTCGGCTTTACTCCGCTCAACTCGTATAGCCCCGTCCCCTTTTGTCTGCGGAAAGTTTATTTCTAGATGCGACGAGGATTCTCCAGATACAGACATCACGCATTCAAAAATCAACTTAAAATGTGTTCAAAAATGTTCAAAAACCAACAGGGAACCATTTCAAACTCATATGAATAATCAATAAACATGCGCTGGATGCTAGGTGCTTTGTGAAAAAAGTTCTTTTCCTCAAGAATATGAATTTGGCACCCCCTTTTCCCGGTAGCATCTAGCTGCTTGCTACGACTGCTTGCACAGCCAAGAGCCACATTCCTGTAGCCAGAAGCAGAAGAATCTACAACTCAAACGTGACTCAACTGTGCATGCGCACGAACCCGCTCTTAACTCTAAAACAAATTTAATGTAAACAGTTGTGACTTCACACTCATCGGTGGCAATTTGTTGTTATGAAGCATTGCATAGTCTTCCTAAAGCCTTTGAGACATTTTGCTGTTGGCAGACAACTTGCATGAGCACTGTGTGTCGTCTTTGTATATGGCGCATTTTCTTTGCAATTTAAGTTATTTTTGTTTGTTTTTTTTTCCTCTCATTATGTTTTATTGTTGAAGTATTATTCTGCAATAGCAGTATAAACTAATATCCAGTGTTAGAGTATCGGTTCGTACCAGTCAAAATTACAAAAATTTAACTGAAAACTAAAACAATGAAAAATTCCCGTAATTCTAAAAAATTCCCGGGTTTTTCCCGGTTTTCTCCCGGATGAAAAAATTTCCACATTTTTCCCAAATCTCTCTGTTGTCCCGGGGCGTATACACCCTGGTTTATATTGAAAAGAAAAGTTACGAGAATTTTACTTAAAGCTAAGTAATCAACATCTATCTTGGAAGACACACTGTGAATTTAGTGGAAGGTGAGAAATAAGAAGATAATTCCCAGTGTTGGGAGTATGACTGGATTCTAGTCCACTGACAACCTTGCGAACAAAGAAAAGGCAACTTCACAACAGTGCTGAAATGGGAACTGTTTCATGTAAATTTATTTTCAGAACTGAAGAGAGATTTGAGTATGAATGTAAGTTGAATATTATTTGACATTTGAAATCGTTACTCTTTTATTGTGACAGTCTTACAGTTTCAGTTAATAGTGAAATGAAGCTTTCTTGGTGTGGTTCATGTGTCGTCAGGCATGCTGACATGTTTCACACAGCCGCCATCATGGCACAAGGGCACTATCACAAACACCTACGCCACTGCCAATGACATGCAAGCGTAACCTCTCTGGAGCTCCAGCGGTGGGTCTAATCGAGTTCAAACTTTGACGCACAGAGCCCATTTTGTGTGTCTGGCATTTCATAACATTTACAGACTTTAATAGTGCTCAGGGCTCACCATCTATGGAATAGTCATCGTATCATTTTACTGATTACTGACTGAAATGCAAAACTTTGCATCTGTATGTATTTCAACATTCAAATCTACTGTTAGCAACTGACGCTGCAACTACAGCAAACAAAGTTATGTATTACTTTTAGTATTTGATATTAGATGTAGAATAAATTAATATCTGTATTCTCTGCCCATTAACCACATGTGTTCCTCACTCATGTGTCCACTAAAGAACCACAAAGCATGCAAAGAAATTTACAATACTTAGAAGATGAAAGTCAATTCAGGACCCATTAACAGCAGCTACAAAGAGGGAGGTGGTGGGGGGCGAGGGGGGGGGGGGGGGGTAAGGGAGCAAGCAAGCAACCACAGCACTTTGTATTCAGAGTGAGTGATGTGACTGTGTCAGTGGCCCTGTCTAAGTAATATTAAATCTTTAATGTAGGCTTGAAGGTTTTTGTTGCAATATTAACTATCTAACCTATCACCAGGAGGCTCAGCATTTGTAATACAGATGCCTACTGGCTTTAATTTTGGCACAACTAAATATATATTCGACACCTGAAATGTGTCTACATCAAATTTTATGTAAAAAGTGTCATGCAGCTGTACGTTCCGCAATGGTGATTATTCATTGAAAAATAAAGTGATCCATGATCAAACAGACTACACCACACTCACACTTGAATGCAGGGCAGTAGTTACAGGTTGGTGTGATCTGAGCAGCCAAAAGAAAGTTATCATGGAACTTCATTGCATCCTAAAGCAGAACTGCTAACAGTATATTAAACAAATGCACTGAAGCGATCTACCTTTGCAACCAATATTCAACTCAAATCTGGGCTTCCTCCCAGTTTTCCTAATTAAGATGCAAATTTTTTAGTATCTATCCTATCAATCTTTGTCTCCTCCCTCTTTATGTAGTACATATTCAAAACAAAAGAAAAAAAGCGTAACACATTCTTCTTAAACAGGTGGAGAGAAAAATAAAGCCACAGATTAGCCTGAGTCACATGGGAATGTTAAGACTTTGTGGAAATAAAACTGGACAGCAGTTTCAAGGAAGTGAACAATTCAGTTTGCAACAATACAAATGCTATCTATGGTTACTCTTCACGTATACCGTATTTACTCGAATCTAAGCCGCACTCGAATCTAAGCCGCACCTGAAAAATGAGACTCGAAATCAAGGAAAAAAAATTTTCCCGAATCTAAGCCGCACCTGAAGTTTGAGACTCTAAATTCAAGAAGAGAGAAAAGTTTTAGGCCACACCTCCAAATCGAAACAAAGTTCGCCCATTGTAATATGAGACACAATTTAGGTCGAATAAATGACGATACAGCTACAGTAGTTTGGTTCGAGTCGTAAGCTTAGCAGTTAAGCTGTACCAGGTAGCCACTGCTATGCGTCAGTCGCTCCGTCCGTATTTATACGGGTATCCTTCCTTTTTCACGTGCTTCGTCTGGTTTGAATTGATTGCTTATTTTTCTTTGATCTGATAAGTGCCGTTCTCTTTGTTATAGGTGTTTACGTCACTCTAAGCTGAAAATGCATTACTGTACTGTCATGCATTGTTTGTCGCATTCTGATAATGAGTTCACGCCTCACGGCCTGTCGCCGCTCGCGGCATGGCTTGCTTTTGTGCGCGCTACCGCCGCTTACAATTTTAAAAAGAGAGGAATCGTCTCATTATCGAAACAATGGCAACAGACTGCTATTTGTTGTTACTACACTGCTGCTTTCTTTGATAATGATCAAGAAGAACCAAATAATAGGCTGCGTATGATAGAAGATGTTCTGAACGAAAGTTTAGCGAAAATTTTTCTCCGTTTGAAAATCTTTGCAGACGCCTCTTTAGTACATTATATTCTGCACAGAAATTAGTCATCATAGATTTAAAAATCTAGTCAATTGCCGTGCTTCAATTTTGACTGTATCACTATTAGGCATAAGAATAATACGAATATAAACATGACATGATATGTATATTCTTCCGCGTTTGTTGTTGTCTCACTCTAGTTTCGTAGTTTATTAGGCAGACAGGATTTAAATGAGATAGCAGCAAATACGAAAGAATGCATGGTAAAATGTTTATATTCGTATTATTCTTATGGTGAAGAGAATACTGTGTGTGACTCACAATTCATAGAAGTTCCTATTAGCAACCATCTCTTCTCACAGGTAGGAAAAAATTCAGAATGTAGAGTTGGCCATACTGACAAACATCCCAGTCTTGCCAGTCGGATTTTCGTAGTACATTGAAATGCTGCTACATTCGAAGATGAACAATACGGAATTTGTATTTGCTTCGTTGGATAATGTATGAAAATAAATTGGTTGAAACTCGGGGCGGAGAAAAAAGCTCGTCTTCCACTTTTTTTTTTAATTTTTTTACTGACGCAGAGGTTTTGGCGCCAGTATTTATCTTTGTGCCTGCAAAGCATGCCTGTGCAGCACTACACACATTCGAAGGCAGAAGTTAGTTGTGGTGGCACCTACCAACATTTTTCAGAACTTCCGCGTACTTTGCACTCTATTCTAAGCCGCAGGCGGTTTTTTGGATTACAAAAACCGGAAAAAAAGTGCAGCTTAGATTTGAGTAAATACGGTAACTACAGCATTTTACCTGACAAGTCACACTGTAAAACTTTCATTGTATGTATCTTATGATTTGTGTATTGAATGCTGTCTACACTGAAAATGCTATATGTTTACCATTCTGCAAAAAGTATTGTGAACAAAGGTTAATATGATATGTGACTATGAGTAGCTCCTCTGTTGCAGTTTTAACATAATAAAGTTATGAAATTATGTATTTTCTTCAATTATGAAAGCCTACAGAGGGCACAATACAGGAACATGGGTTTTCTGGTCATGTCTTGCATCTGCATGATGGTTCTTCTTTGCAGCCAGCCCCCCCCCCCCCCCCCTTTAAAATAAATGAAATGTCTCCACCTTCATTATATAAAAAAATTCAGGCTAATTTTATGTGGGAATAAACTTACTTTCTCACAAAAATTCAGTTCAAATTAAGTTAGCAATATTTCTGTAGCATGAATTCTCTGTTTCAGTCTGCCTTCATTATTATTTTGAGAGCAGAACTATTTCTGATTTCCTTCCATTCAGATGAATCATCTGTAAGTTCCACAATCCCTTTGATAGTGCAAGAATAAACTACTCTCCATTTTCACATTATCAAAAGTTTCATAATTTCACTGTCAATTAACCCAACCTAAGCAGCCCATTTGTGATAAACTACAATAAACATAAACCATGTTTAAGAATTTGATGCACACAATAAAAATATGAAACCTTTGTATAAAGAAAGGCTAATGGAAAATATCACACTGCCATCTAATACTGGTCTCATTAATTACTGAGGCAGAGATGCAGTATGCACATCGAATCATTGACAACATATACCCCCAACACCGTGAGGTGGGGGCTACCCAATGCCATCGCACATGCTTGAAGGATTATGATGATTTTGTGAGACAGCTACACAGAAGGTAAATTGGTTTGATTATTAAGCAGTACAGTTAAAATGCAAAACCAACCTTGTTCAACTGATGAGCAGCTGCAAGTCCAGAGGGACCAGATCCAACAACAGCTACTTTCTTCCCAGATCGGAAAGCTGGTGGCTCAGCTCGAATCCAACCTTGCTCAAATGCATGATCAATGATTGCACACTCTATGTTCTTTATTGTCACAGGTGGTTCACTAATACCTAGCACACAAGCACCTTCACATGGTGCAGGGCACACCCTTCCAGTGAATTCTGAAATGCACGAAACAACACAGTGTTGACTGAGCTGCTATTGGTGCTGTTAATAATGATTATTGTTATTCAGGATTTAAAAGTAACTATATACAAAAATTATCTTCTACCAATTTAAATTCAAGCAACACAAAGCATCCTGACAAAACTGGAAAAAATCTATTGGATAACAATCCTATACAAAAATTTTAGTGCTAACTGGGAAAATAATGGTATTCATATCTTCAGCAGGTGAAGCAGTAATTTTGTCAAAAATAATTTTATCAAATGACACCAAGAGTCTTGAAAAACTCATCTTGAAACCATTTCACATTTGTTAAAAAGAAACCACATAATTTTTGTTCTATTCCAATTCACAAAACTTTAAGAGAAAAAGAAATGGCTATGGAATCAATAAAGAATAGCAACAAACATATTCAACCATTCCTGTTACAGAATATTGCATGTACAGAAACACTTCAATGACATTTTTAAAAAAAAATAAAATCGAGCCACTATGAAGTAACTCTTCACCTGGGAAATTGTTGGTTTGTAGAAGTTGATTGAGAGCTTCACGCCAGTTGGACTGAAAAATTAGATCATTCCACTTTGGAATGATATTACCAAGAGGGCAGCCATGAGAGCTCTGGCAAAAAGGTACACCACATTCCATGCAGCGAGCAGCCTGCACACGCAAACCTTTACGCACGTGGGCAAAGTTGTAAATTTCCTCCCAGTCCTTCTGACGTTTTTCAGCTGGGCGGTACATACCAGTTTCTCGTTTGTATTTGACAAACCCTCTGAAACAGAAATGCATTCTTAAATTGGAACACACACACACACACACACACACACACACACACACACACACACACACACACACACATACTTTCTAAAATTCATGCCAAAGAATGCGATGCTATATTCAGAAACCACTTAATGGTAGTCACATGTGTGAAACCGCTTTTCAGGCCAACATACCTAAGAAGACACTACTTAGCTTTAAAATTAGCCTTAAGTACATTTTGCCCATCAGAATATTTAGTTCTAAATGATTAATGGAAAATCTCATATAGAGATGTGAAACAAATACTAAAAAAGAGATAGAGGGGCTGGCCAGTACTTACCTCAGCTCAGTACAGCCGATAGATACACACAAAACAAAACCGAAAATTTATGTTCCTAGCTTTCGGAACAAATGTTCCTTCATCAGAGAGGAGAGAGGGGAAAGAAAGGGAAGAAGGGAAAGGAGATTCAGTTACTCACAACCCAGGTTATGAAGCAACAGGGAAAGGAAAATAGGGAGGGTAGCAAGGATGGAGGCATGGTTGTCAGAGGGAAGCCAAAGATATATTTAGTTCTCATATCAATGAGTGCCATTTACTTTTTAGGTGTATGGAAAGAAGACAAGCTGTCCATACAATTATTGGAAATCCCCTCCCCCACCCCCACTTCAAAATATAGGTAAATAAATAATCAAAATTTTTATCTTGTTTGTGCATATTCGTAGCATCGGTGATGTTGTCATCGTCACTGTTGTCATCTTCAGTCTGAAGACTGAAGTCTATTCTGTGCAAGTTTTTTCACCATCTCCGCTTAACTACTGATATTTACATAAATTTGAATCTGTTTACAGTAGTCAAGCCTTGGCCTTCACCCTTCCCCCTCATTTGGACATGCACATTAAGACTGGGCTACTCAAACTGACAATTTCTTGATTTTAAATGATGGGTCCCATCAACTGCCCCTTTCTTTTAGTCAAGTGTGTCATAACAATCTTTTCTCCACAGTTTCACCGTTTCTTTATTAAACAATGGAAAATCATGGATGGGATTAACAATAGTATGAAAATGATAAGATTGCTACTCAATACATAAGAAGCACTGAGTTGCTGACAAGCACAGTGGAAAAGACTGCTCAACATATAAGCTTTGTGTGTGTGTGTGTGTGTGTGTGTGTGTGTGTGTGTGTGTGTGTGGAGGAGGAGGGAGGGGGGGTGTGCATGCTGTCCAAAAGCTTAAATGTTTAGCAGTCTTTTTCGCTGTGCCTTGTGCCTGTCTGACTCAACACCACCTCTGTGTGATGAGCAGCAACTATCCTTTTCATATTGTTGCTGCTTCCTCATTAGTTATTCAATCTATCCAACTACTCTTTAAAATTGTTATGTAGCACCACATGTGAAATGTTTTTATTCTGTTTTGCCTGAACTGTTAACTGTCCACATTTTACTTCTGTACAGGCTACACTCCACACGGTTACCTTCAGGAAAGGCTTTGTAACACTTAAATTTATATTCAGTGTCTTGCCCAGAACTCTTTTTGTGTAATTTATTTAGTTTCCTGTCACATATTCCTCAAGAACCATCGCCTGCGTGTATCATGTGATTTTAAGATAATTCCAGTGTTTTATTCTGTTCTTATAGTATACATTTGGACTGTCCTTTCTTAGCACAATAAATTTCTGTATACCATACAACTTGAGCAATATCCTAGTTCCTGCAACTGCCAACCCCACTCCCAACCATGTACCACATAGGTCATTCCTCTGTGGATGGCCCACATGCAAGACCTGTTTTATACATCCACCAGTCTTATGGCTTGTTTGATGCAGCACGTCAAGACTTTCTCCCCTGTGCTAACCTCTTCATCTCAAATTTGCACTTGCATCCAACATCCCTTATTATTTGTTGAATGTATTCCAGTCTGTCTTTCCCAACAGTTTTTACCCTCTACACTTCTCTCTACAACCACAGAACTTATTCCCTTATACCCGTTCATCCTGTCACTTTTCTGTTCAGTGTTTTCCAAATGTTGCTTTCTTTGCTGATTCTGTGGAGGGAACCTTCCCAGTCTCTATCAGCCCACACAATTTTCAACACTTTTCTACAGCAGTGCGTTTCAGATTCTTAATTCTCTTCTTTTTTTGCTTTCTAACAGTCCGCAAGTCATTGGTGCAGAATGCTGTGCCCACACACAGCTTCTCATATATTTCTTTTCTAATTTAAGGCCAATACTTGATAATAGTGGACCTTTCTGGCTACTCAGTCCTTGTTGTTTTGTCAGTCATTGTTGTTTTGCTTCCAAGGTGGAAGATTTCTTGCACTTTGTCTGCTTCACAGTCACAGTCACCAATTTTAATGTCAAGTTTATCACCAATCTCATCTCTGCTGTTCTTCTTTACTTCCATCTTTCTTCTGTTCAGCCTCATACCCTATTTTGTACTATTTAAGACTGTTCATTGCATTCAACAGGTACTTTGGTCCTCCTCAAATTTCACTGAGTATGGAAGTGTCAGCATCAAATCTTATCATTGATATTCGTTCACACTCCTTTTAATCCCACTCTTCAGCTTTTCTTTTATTTCTGTCATTGTGCCTTCTTCACATACACTGAAAGTGGGGGTGAAAGACTGCATCCCTGTTTTACATACTACAAATCTGAGGATTTTGTTCTTGGTCTTCCATTCCTATTTTCGCCCCTTGGTTTGTGTATGTTTTATGCATTACCTGTGTCTCCCTACAGCTTGTACTTATTTTTCTGAGAGTTCTGAACATCTTCCACCAATTTACAATGTCAAACATTTATTCTAGGTTGGCAAATCCTATACAGATGTCCTGACATTTCTTAAGCTTCCTTCCATGATCAAGCACAGCATCAGAATGACTGCTCTGGTGCCTTTACCTTTCCTAAAGCCAAACTGATCACCACATGGCTTACACTTTATTTCCTTTTGCATTCTTCTGTACATTATTCTTGTTAGTAACTTTGATGCATGAGCTGTTAACATGATTTCATGATAGTTTTTGCACTTATCTGCCATTCCTATCCTCAGTATTGTGTGGAAGATATTTTTGAAAGTATGATGGTATGTCTCTTACATCATAAATTCAACACATGAACTTTAATAATTGTTTGTTTCCCAAATTCTTCAGTATTTTGAGAAATTCCTAAGTAAAGTTATCTACATGCTTCTGCTTTATTTACTCTTAGCTCTGTTGAATGGTGGCTCTAATACTGGATCAACTATGTCTTCCATATCATACGGGATACTCTACCTGTGCTGCTAGAACATGTGCCTTTGCAAGTACAACACAACATGTGGTCCATGCATGATGAAGCTCCTGCACATTTCAGTCGAAGTGTTCGTACGCTTCTCAATAACAGATTCGGTGACCGATGGATTGGTAGAGGCGGACCAATTCCATGGCCTCCACGCTCTCCTGACCTCAACCCTCTTGACTTTCATTTATGGGGGCATTTGAAAGCTCTTGTCTACGCAACCCCAGTACCAAATGTAGAGACTCTTCGTGCTCGTATTGTGGACGGCTGTAATACGATATGCCATTCTCCAGGGCTGCATCAGCGCATCAGGGATTCCATGCGACAGAGGGTGGATGCATGTATCCTCGCTAACTGAGGACATTTTGAACATTTCCTGTAACATAGTGTTTGAAGTCACGCTGGTACGTTCTGTTGCTGTGTGTTTCCATTCCATGATTAATGTGATTTGAAGAGAAGTAATAAAATGAGTTCTAACATGGAAAGTAAGTGATTCCGGACACATGTCCACATAACATATTTTCTTTCTTTGTGTGTGAGGAATGTTTCCCCAAAGTTTGGCCGTACCTTTTTGTAACACCGTGTATACCACCACTGCAGGAAGATTACTTATGTCAGAGTGCAATGTTGGTCAGTCTAACTCTGCAACCATAGCTTATAATGACAGCATCATTTTAATCACATACAGCAGTGCCATCTGTTTCAGAAAACAAAACTGTACCCTGAAGTTTAGAGTCAACTCTACATTGAGATATGAGTATCATTCTGTATTTTGCTGCCGAGAATTCTACTAGGTTGTATGGCCTTGGTCCATGGAACTCTTCTGTCCCTGACGTTTTGTCCAATGCTACATTGGATATCTTCGGAGGTGCTCCTGGCTGTGCCGAGTCTTGCCGACTGATGAGTCTGACGTGGAAGAATAGCCTAAATACCGTGGAAAGTGGGCATGGTCTGGATTTCACGTGATAGCAAAGATAAACCTTATCAAGGTACTCATAGTACGTCAAAGGAAAAAACTTTTCATTGATTCTGTAGCGCTACTGTCCATATATCGCTGAGTTTCATAGCTTTTTCTTCTCTGTTAAAATTATCCCCATGTTTATATATTTCGATGGCTTCTTTATATAGCCACGGATAATAGTTCATCATAGTACATAAAACTTCAGTTTCTGAAAATTTCACTACGTGATCACCCGACTCAAGAGCATGTTCCGCCACGGCTGACTTGTCTGTGTTCCCTAGTCAGCAAAGACTTTTATGTTCCTTCAACCATGTATTCACACTTCTCTTTGACCCTCATACTGTTAGAGGGGAGGAAAGGCTAACTCACCGAGTTTTATCCAGTATCATGTCCAAACGCTTCTTTTCCATTGCACCATCAGCAATGGCTTCTTCAATGTCACGCACTTTTCCACCATCAGTGGGAACAGCTGCTGGAGCAGCCTGCTCTGTTACTCCATTTACCAGTGGTTGAGCAGCCTTCTTCTCCTCAGCCAGTTGCCGCAAAGCTCTCTGATATTCATACGGGAACACCTAACAGCAAGACAGAAAAATTGAGATTAACATAAACTGTGAGAATCCTTTACACAACAGCAAAATTACTTTAAGATGGGGGTTGTTTTGGGAAAGGAGACCAGACAGCGTGGTCATCGGTCTCATCGGATTAGGGAAGGACGGGGAAGGAAGTCGGCCATGCCCTTTGAAAGAAACCATCCCGGCATTTGCCTGGAGTGATTTAGGGAAATCACGGAAAACCTAAATCAGGATGGCCGGACGCGGGATTGAACCGTCGTCCTCCTGAATGCGATACTTTAAGAACTTAAAACATTTCTTGAACACTGTACTCACTTAGCACAAAGTGAGAGGTTACATACCTTTATGAATTTGCTGGTTGGCTGAGGCCATGAGTTAAGAAGATCTGCTGCTATAAGTGATCCTGTCTTTTCTTTAAATTCTTGAAGCAAGGTTTTGACGTAATCTATATCATCCTGTTGGTCTAGTGGCAATAGTTCTACCATCTCCATGTTACATTTGCTGGAAGAAAACATGACAATTCCTGGGTTAATATTAGCCAATTTTCAGAAAAAAAGAAACTTATTTGAAGTTGGTGGAGACAATTTTTAAGAAAGATTCCACTTTTAAAAACATTACATGGTGCCAGAAACACTTCTGACTTTTAATGATTAATATTCACCCAAAAATCATTAACACTGTTCCTAAAATGTTTCAGCGTAGTCTGCATACTGCTTATCAACAGACAATATTTACAATTAATGTATAATGATATGCACTTACTCCTTCCTGACATTTGAAGTCTTCTCACATTATTTTTAAACTCTTGAAACACTGACATGAACTGTGACATCTTTACTAGAGGAACTGGATATTTGTTAATCAATAAAGTTTGTGTTTTTAACCCAACAAATTAACTTACCTTGGAGATTTCAGATTCATGTTTTCCTTTTTACTTATCTTCAAAAAATACCTTCCAGAACAAGATGAAGCCTTTTTCTTTGCTAAAGAAGTCCTAATAGGACAAGTTACATTTCAGAAAGCATAAAAAAACCTGAGGCTTGAAATTCTACATTACAGCTTTTCAAGTGTAAGAGAGGAACAACAAAAAGAGCTCAATCTCAACTGCCATTACATACGTAATCATTTACACAAATGCTTTTCCTGAACATACCTCACAGCACAAAGGAAACTGTCTACAGCAATCCCTCCAGCCAACTATGAAATCATAACAAGTTAGGACAACTGAAAGAATAGGATTATTGAAGTACAGCATGGTTCAGAGAGTTGTTATTTTAGATCTTACACTGAAAAAACTAGTTAAGTGTTTATATTCTTTCATTTTAATATAAATACAGACCTGCATTTTATAATAGTGAAATTACTTTCCAAATCCTCTCACAGGACACAGATTTTCATTCCAATCAGTTTCTAGCTGGATATATTTACTCAAAAGCATCCATTTTTTACCTAATGGATGTGGAATTTACACATAAATCCCAAAACATAAAAAGTAACAGGTTAAAAACAAAGTGGTGATCACATACCTCCTAAATGATCCATCAACATCCAAAACATAAGCTATTCCACCAGACATTCCAGCAGCAAAGTTGCGACCAGTTAGACCAAGTATAACAACACAGCCTCCCGTCATATACTCACAACCGTGGTCACCAACACCCTGTAGTTATACACAAATTAACCATTAGAGACAATGTTTAATAAACTGTTATCTTAATTTCATTAATGAAATACAGCAGCATACAAATGTCTCAGACACGAACTTTCAGAAAGCAATGTGTGCGTCTTTAAACATTACAATGGAAGTGATTAAGAATGTCATTACAGTTCGTTACATAAGAAAATAAAGTTCCCATGTTATTTCTAATATATAAGGTAAAATAACCAATGTATGATTTCTGTTTTAAAGCAATTAAACATGTCAACTTCTTTAAGAAATTTAATGCCAGCTCAACTTGAAGGGAAAAAAAAAGAGCTTTTATAAGGCATCAATTGGAAATGAGAATATCTATCTGAGTGCGTAACTGTGGAATCCATTAGTCATTTGTTTTGAAGCTACATGATCTCCAGATTTCAGTTTTTATGGTCCTTTCTGTGAAGATATCCTGACAGAATATTGTACACCCTTGTATTCATCATCTGACAGTACACCCTTGTATTTATCATCTGGACCCACAGGCAAAGTATAAAATAGGACCAATATGTGATACATCAAGAATTTCGAAGTCTGCACAAGAAGCAGCTGGAATGTGTGTGCTCAAATGAAGCATATCTGATTCTGATCTTCAGCATAGAATAACAACCAAATGTCATTTGCAATAACATACTTTATGACAGACTGCACATTCTATCATTAAACATCAATGTATTCTCTGTGCCTTTTGGAGAATTAAACCAAAGACAATCTTCACAGTAGTGAAGCTCATTATTCCTACCTCAACAACAGCGACAGCTCCAGAATTTCGCACTGAGAAGCGCTCGGCTGCTATTCCTCTGAAGAATGCCTTTCCACTTGTAGCACCATACAAGCAAACATTTCCCACTATAACATTAGCTTCTGACTTGAATGGAGAAGTCTTTGGAGGAAAGATTACGACTTCACCACCAGATAAACCCTATTGTGAAGAAATAAATAACATCAGGATTAGGATTATCATTTCTGAATCTTGAAATATTAAAATTGTTTAATTTCATACTAACTTACTGCAATGCACTAAATTCCTGAACTGAAAGTTCTCTTAAATGCACTGTGTAAGAAGAAAGTTTAAAATTAACAAATGATTTGTCCTTCAGGATCAGTTAGGACCATTTTCAAACAAGTTCAAGGTTTCAATAGCATAATGATTAGGAAACAATACAGTGGCTACCATTTAAATAAAAAACTAGTATCCATCAGAAATCTAAATTCAGAATACAAAAATTAGTGCAGACACTATATGGGTAGTATCTACTTAGCCTCATATTTCAAGACTCATCCATCAAAACTCTGCACGTCATTTTAACACAATATACTGTGATTTCCTTTGTTACCTTGCCCACATAATCATTAGCATCTCCTTCGAGTGTCACATGAATTCCTTTTGTCATGAAAGCACAGAAGCTCTGGCCTGCTGACCCTCTGAGCTTCACATTTATGCTGTGTTCAGGAAGTCCCACATCTCCAAATTTCCTGCAAGACAAACAAAACAGTGATGTGAGAAAAAAATTTAAAAGCTAGTAACTATCACAAATAAAAGTACAGGAAAAGTGACTGTAATGGGGGGAGAAAAGAAGTACTGTGGAATGTTGGAGTGTAAAGTCCCTCATACATCACTGTCACTAGAAACTGGGAAGTGCATCAGTTGAAAGGTAAAAGAAAGATGTTATTATGGTCTGAAACCCCAAAAACACTGGGGTACAACACACAGTTGAGATTCACTCTATCACTTGAGATTCACTGTATCTTTCAAAGAAAAGGTGTGTCAGATAAAATAAAAACAACACGATGTTATTTTATAGTATTCTGTGTGACCTACTGATACATTTGTTAATGTTTCGCTGTACTATGTCCTACGGGATGAGTAATGGAAGTAGTGAATGCTATGCATTGGTAGATGTGATATATATGTACAAACAAAAGATTACAGTTTCAAAAAAAACAGATGACTTATTCCAGGTAAAGAGCTCCACAAATTGGGGAGGTCGATAACTTGTTTGTCCACCTCTGGCCCCTATGAAAGCAGTTATTCGGTTTGGCATTGATTGATGGAGTTCTTTGATGTCATCCTGAGAGATATCATGTCAAATTCTGTCCAATCGATACATTAGATCATCATAATTATGAGCTGGTTGGGGGGTCCTGCCCTTAATGCTTCAAATGTTCTCAACTGGAGAGAGATCCAGTGGCCTTGCTAGCCAAAGTAGGGTTTGGTAATCATGAAGACAAGCAGCAGAAACTCTTGCTGAATGTGGGAGGGCATTATCTTACTGAAATGTAAGCCCAGGATGGGATGCCATAAATGGCAACAAAACTGTGCTGCACTGTAAGGATGCCACAGATGACAACCAAAGGGGTTCTGGTTTGAAAAGAAATAGCACCCTGGACCATCACTCCTGGTTGTCGGGCCACATAGCAGATGACAGTCGGGCTGGTATACCACTACCATCCGGGGTGTCTCCAGACACTTCTTCAGCCTCTGATGTCATTGACTGGTGCAAAATTGTGTTCAGCAATCAGTGCTACTTTGAACTAAGTCCCAATGACCAGCAAAGATGTGTCTGGAGATATTTTATGGAAGTAACTGCTTCCAGTTATTGTTCAAGAATTGTGTAATCCTACAATAATGGGTCTTTTTGTCTTTGTACATATATTGCATTACATTTGCTTATGTTGAACTTCAATTGCCACTATCTACACCAAGTGTCAATCCTCTACAGGACTTCCTGCATTCTGCTACAGTTTTCTTGCATTGTGACGACTCTGCATACAATGGCACCATCCATGAAAAGCCTCATGGAACTTCAGATTTTATCTACGATGTCATTTGTACATATTGTGGGAAGGAATGATCGTGTAACATTTTTTATCACTCAAGATTTCTCTCTGTTGAGAATGACATGCTGCATTCCATTTGCTAGAAACTCTTCACTACAGTCACACATTGGGCCTGATATTACACACGCTTGTATTGTGTTCATTAGGCAGTAGTTGTCACAGAGTGATGTACTTCTCGCAAGTGAGAGACTGTTTGTTTACTCTTAGGACAATGTATCTTTGACTTGTTTTATTGTATGTTCTGTGACTATGGAATAAAGTGTTGTTGGACTGCTAATCGCTGCTCTACTGTGATTCACGACATAAGAATTTGGTGCCGAAACCCGGGATAGACTTTGCCCGAGACAATTCCACGATTGTCGTAGTGAACCGAATTCTGGACGCACGTCACGCGGCAATACTACGACGGGGTTAACTGCAGCGATTTGTTACACCACGCAACAAGCTCTTCGACGACAACCGCCATCATACACAGCTAAGTTCAACTGAATTATCACGCAACATGTTTTGTAGTGCCATTTGTAAAGGCAACTGATTACATTATTGCCGCTGTGTACTGCTATTGTAGCTATTCAATTAGCGCTTTAACGAATTATGAGATCCTACGCTACGCCTGTAGATTGTTTATGACTAGTGCTGCCATCTAGCGACCATCAATTGAACTATTCGACTAGCAGTCCAAAGATAACGCCTTACTAGGACCAGCTGATCACTAGCCGACACTGCTTTAAACTTTCGAGTAATCGGACGGAATGGACGTGCCAGACCACAAACCAGAAGCGCAATTACACTCTCTAAAGAGAAAATGTATGAGAGAAAGAGCCAACATTACGCGACTCGTAGCGGAAGTTGCAAGGTTGTCCGACACATCGTAAATCGCGGATTATAAATATTACAATGACAGATTGGGAAGCGTTCTGGACCGCCTCGTTAAATTAGATGAGGATATTCACGAGTTGTTAGACGATGGGGAATACGAAGAAGATGTTCCTAAATGCGAAGATTATATAGACACCGCGAAACTCACAATTTCCCGATTGTCTCACGAAATAGAGAAACAGCTTGCGAAATCGGTAGCAGACAAAGATTCCCGACAATCCGCCGGCACAATCTGTAACAATGAGTGTTCCCACAGCTTCAGTAAAACTTCCACCGATCAAACTTGAGCCTTTTTCAGGCGATATTGAGACATGGGTGCGATTCTGGGGGCAGTTTGAGCAGTCGGTTGACAAAGATCCGACGGTAACCACAATTAATAAACACATTTTTCTTCGCGGCTATCTCTCGGGAGAACCAAAGCATTTAGTGGACGGTATTGCGGTGACGCCCGAGACATACGCAGAAACGAAGAGGATTCTCCGAGCGCGTTATGGCATTCATTGAATGCCAGCGACGTATTCAAGCTCTCCGGGCACTTGGGGAAGACGTGAACGGATACGGTCGAGTCCTCGCGCTTTTCTGGATGATATATGCCGCCGCTGGATAATTCATGCCAAGCATACAGGAATATCCGAAGGGGACATTTTGCAACTGATGGAGTTTCTGAACGAGGAAGTCGACAGGGCGCTTACCATGCAGAAGACACGCGGTGAATTTTCAAGCACTTCTAGTAACCTTCCCACAGCGTCCGCACTTCACATACACGCGAAATCTAAAAGATCGCCTCCGAAGGATACCAGCATAAAGGAACCATTCTGCGTCTTTTGTGAATCTGACGGTCATTGGGCACAAGACTGTAAGAAGATCGTACACATTAATGATCAAATAGATAAATTGAAACTAGCAAACAGATGCTTTCTTTGTCTTCAACGTGGCCACAAAGTGTCAAATTGCAAAAAGAAAGAAAAGGCTCGGTGTGTTAACTGTAAAAGACTGCATCATAAGTCCATTTGTGAGGAACGAAAGGATATTAGGGGTCCTGCGAGTCAGACAAACATTATCTCCATGGGAAAGGTATCTGTCGCTCCTCACGGATATACGTACCTTCAGACAGCTCAAGTATGCGTCTCAGGACCTACAGGATTGAGCAGGACAACGCGATGTCTACTGGACGCAGGTAGTCAGTCCAGCTTCATAGCAAAATCGCTGACTGATGATCTGAAACTGCAAACGGTAGACCCACAAGAACTAACCGTTTGTTCCTTTGAATCAAACCCGACACGCCCACGCCACCGCAGGCTTGTTCAGTTTAATATGAAGGGGCTTTGGCAGAATTCTTCAGTGCCACTTACTGCCTTCGAAAGTACTCACGTTATTTCTCACCAGCCTTCAGTTCCACGCCATATAAAGAGTTTACCAGATGCCCATAAGATTACGCTAGCAGATCCGAAAACCGATTCAACAGAAGATCTTCCCGCGGAGATTCTTGTAGGAGGCGATTTTTACTGGAAGATAGTGAAGCACAATTCGCCCATACGCATCTCTGAAACCTTAGCCTGTGTGCATGCAACCGTGGTAAATTTTGCTCAGACTGACCGATCTCCTCTGCACTCTGACAATGATTTCAGACGCTTTTGGGACTTGGAAACTGTAGCGATTACTGCCGATCAGGATCTACCTGTGAACAACAAGGATACGAGACTTCTTGAAGAGTTTAGAGCATCTTTCTCTATAAAGGATCATCGAGCAGTCGTTACACTTCCCAAAATGCAACATAAAGTGCTTTCGAGTAACAGACCTATCGCGGAAAAACGATTCAAGCACCTCAGGGAAAGATTTCAACGTCAAGAGACATTTAAGCAAATGTATTTCGATCTTATGCTAGACTACATTACGAAGGGGCAAGTAGAGGTCGCTCCCACCCCACTCTCAGGAAAGGAGCTATTTTATCTCCCTCATCATGCAGTGAGGAAGGAGAAATACGGAACCACTAAGTGGAGAATAGTCTTTGACGCCTCATCTCACGAAAACAATGCACCTTCTCTGAATGAGGTATTAGAAGTAGGACCGAACCTATTACCAGAGATTCTGGAAATTTTACTGCGTTTCAGACTATATTCTACGGCTATCGTCGCGGACATCACACAAGCTTTCCTTCAATTAACCTTGAACGAAAAGGACAAAGACTTGACCAGATTCTTCTGGTTCAAGATTAGCCAGGATCAAACAGGAAATCTTCAAACGACGGACGAACTAACAGAATGCCGTTTTAACAGACTCCCATTCGGCCTGACCTGCAGCCCATTTTTACTTTCTGCAACACTAAGAGAACTTGCCGACAAGTGTATGACAGCATTTCCCACCGTAGCGCTACTTATAAACAAGACTGCATACATGGACAACTTTGTGATCTCAGTAGAAGGTGATAATTTGGTGATAACTATATACTATGAACTTGTAACCCTAATGAAATTGATCAGTCTCCCCTTATCAAAATGGGCCACCAACTGTGAACAACTCCACACTATCTGGAAGGCAGAAGGGCGAGAACTCCACACTCAGACTCAAATTTTAGGCGCAGACTGGAACACTGCATGTGACTACTTCTGTATCGATCCTAGCGAAATCATCAGAAGGTCGTCAGAAGAGCCAGCCACCAAACGACTCCTTTTACAATGTACGGCTAAATTCTATGACCCACTCGGACTATTTTCCCCTGTTTCTCTTGTTGGGAAATTGCTATTCCAGGACACATGGTGCCGAGGAATTGGCTGGGATGAACTTATGCCCTGGGACTTAGGGGCACGATGGCGCACTTGGATATCTAGCTTACCTTCATTGTCACATATACGTGTCCCTAGATGGATTGCTACAGCTCATGGAAGAGACTCTCAGCTGCACGCATTCTGTGACGCCTCGGAAAAAGCATATGGAGCAGCTTTGTACATTCGTACTGTCTTAGATGATGACGTCGTAACCCATTTAGTCTGTAGCAAGAACAGACTTGCTCCTATTAAGAAGGTGACATTGCCTCGACTCGAACTTTTAGCGGCAGTAGTTGGGACCAGACTATTGTGTTACTTTTGCCGTGCAACAGACTTTAAAATTGACCATGCGATATTGTGGACGGATTCTACAATAACACTAAGTTGGATTCGCTGTGATCCTAACAGATGGAAGACCTTCGTTTGTAATCGGGTAACTGAGATACAAACACACACGACTCCCACGCAATGGAAACACTGCCCAGGACCAGACAATCCTGCTGACCACCTCTCACGTGGACTCCTCGGCTACCAAATGAATTCTTTGGACATTTGGTGGCATGGACCGCCTTGGCTTACACGCCCTCCGGAATGCTGGCCAAACAACAATACTCCAACGATGGTACGACTTCCTCCCGAAGAAAAGAGGAAGAAAACCCAGAGCCAAGTCTTGTCGATATCTACGCCAACCAGCCTTTTGAACTTACTTAAATTCAGCTCATACTGAAAGCTCATTCGTATCACAGCATGGACTCTCCGTTTCCTACACAACATTCGTCAGAAGAATAAATCTTCAGGAGAACTTACAGCCACCGAATTATCAGCTGCCAAAATGTATTGGATTCGAGTAGGCCAGAGAGATTCCTTCCCCAACGAATTACATGCACTTCAGAATAACTTACCACTGCCAAGAGAGTCAAAAATCGCACGATACAATCCTTTCCTAGAAGATGGACTGATACGTCTAGGAGGTCGACTGCAGTGCACTAGCCTAAATAGGGAACAAAAACATCCTGTACTCCTTGACGGTTCCCACCACTTCACACAATTGGTTATTCGAGAGACACACATCCGCCTTCATCACTTTGGTGTTCGTTCTGTACTATCCGAACTGCGAACCGAATTTTGGATCCTTAGAGCTCGTCAGGCCATCAAAAGAATCCTATACTCATGCCTCGCATGCAAGATCTTGAAGAATCCACGAGGGCAACAGATCGAAGCACCGCTGCCACCTGAACGAGTTTCACCTGCCAAACCATTTGCTGTAACCGGAATAGACTTTGCTGGCCCACTATTCATCAAAGTGGGGAAGGAAACGCACAAGTCATATATCACTCTTTTCACATGTGCTATCACACGAGCTGTACACCTCGAACTCTGTACAGACTTGTCAACGGACAAGTTTCTTATGGCACTTCAGCGATTCGCCGGAAGACGCGGACTACCCCACACGATATATACAGATAACGCAAAAACATTCCACGCCACGAATATGGAACTAGCCCAACTTTGGAAGGCATTAACCACCACAAAAACTTATCAGTTCCTCGCCCACCACGGTATTACTTGGAAATTTATTGTCTCCCGGGCGGCTTGGTGGGGAGGATGGTGGGAAAGAATGGTGGGTACTATAAAGCGTTGCCTACGGAAGGTACTGGGACTCGCAAAGCTCACTGAGGAACAACTGAACACCACCTTGATCAGTATTGAAGCCGCGGTGAACTCCAGGCCCATCACACCAGGAGATGATTGTGATGCACTCGCACCATCCCATTTTCTGACGGGAGAAAAACTTACGACTATTCCAACGGGACCAGAGCCTTCAGCGAGCACGAATTTAACAAAGGAATTCCGACTGAGACAGCAACTCTGTGACAGTTTTTGGAACCGTTGGGTTAAAGAACACCTATTGGAGCTCCGGAACTACCATGAAGTTAAACGCCCATCGGGACGAGTCATCCCCTTTCGCCCTGGCGACATCGTGCTGATCCAAGAGGACCTTCGTCCGCGACATGTGTGGAAGAAGGCCAGGATAGAAAAGATACTACCAGGAAGAGACGGCAGGGTAAGGACGATAATACTCCGGACACCAGAAGGTCACATCGTTAGTCGTCCTGTGCAGCTGGCCGTACCTTTGGAGGTCGACCAGGGTGGGGAGGATGTCACAGAGTGATGTACTTCTCGCAAGTGAGAGACTGTTTGTTTACTCTTAGGACAATGTATCTTTGACTTGTTTTATTGTATGTTCTGTGACTATGGAATAAAGTGTTGCTGGACTGCTAATCGCTGCTCTACTGTGATTCACGACAGTAGTGAAGACCTATACTGTGCACCTTCTGGAAGTTAAGGAACATGGCATCTACCTGTGTGACTGTATTTACTGTTTTCTGGATCTTGGGGATGAACAGAGTTTTCACCACAAGAGTGTGTTCACAATGTGCATTTCGTAACACAGCTGGGAGGGAAAAAAAAATTCTCGATACAGGCAAATTCCATGCATACTGCATTAACTTAGATATTTACATAGCTTTATAAAGTACAAGCCAGGCAGCAGTCCAGAGAATAATTTTTGAGAGTCGTTATCGTACAACATTCTTATGTATTTTCTTCCGATTATGTTTGCCTGTCCATTCTCCATATTTTCATTATGTTTCTCTCACTCATGTGCATCAGAGTAATGCACAAGCGGCCACCTGCTTTTATGATATAAATTTCAATACAGCACAAATTAAACCGATAACGCTTTTTCCTGCAACTATTATGACCACCACCACCACCACCACCACCACCACCACCACCACCACCACCACCACAGGAAAAAAAAAAAAAAAACTGT